>NC_091097.1:19832860-20166610 GCF_024713975.1 Paralichthys olivaceus | reverse complement strand
AAATAGATGCAGCTTGAAACCAAGCAGCAGCAGTTTCCAGGTTAACATTGGTTTCAAATGGTGGTGAAATTCTGAGACACCACATTCATGCAAATTAGAAATTAGTGACAGCCCATCACCAAAAGTAAAGTAAGGATTCATGAAGTGAGAAAAGCTTTGATTCAGTTCATTATTAAGCTGCGAGCAGTGAATGATTCGTCCTTTCTTCAACGCAGCTCACCTGCCATGTTTGTTTTTATGTGTAAACTCCGCCGGACACACGTGTAGATAATCTGTCACTATCATAACTGAGGTGCTACTTACAGAAACAGAGGAACAGCGTATCCACACACATGGCGTACACGCTGAAGAAGCCGTGGGCGATGAGGTAAGAGCCGATCGCCACCGTCTGGTGAGGACGTTAAACAAACGATCAGGCATCAGAACCAAAACAAATGAGGGAAAACAGTATTTTACAAGTGATTTTCATCAGAACATAAGGACCCTATGACTCACCAGGATGGGTACCCAGTAATAGTGGAGATTGGGCGCCGTATCCTCAAAGGCCTTCACTCTCCCAGAGAAGAAGAAGAAGGCAAAGACCGCTGGGGTATGAAAACAAAATCTCAAAATTCTTGGCAGACAATGGATATAAAAGTTTTAATTGTACGATGATGCTAATCAGCTTCAACAAACACAGGAAACACACATTTCCTTTGGTCAGTGTTGTTCTCGTCAGCATTAAGAATAAGGATGAAATAATCAAACTCACCAACAAGTCCAACGATGAGCAATTTGCCCAAAAACAGGATGAAATCTGTCACTTTATCTAAAACAGCCACCCTGTGAGATTCAAGAGAAGGAAACTTTAGAACACGAGATCCTACAGACATTTGTTTTTGTGTAAAACTATACAACACTCACCTGATCATGTTCCTCATGAGGAGGAAGAAGGCATCTCTGGCTGAGGCACAGAAGTTTCTGCCGTAAATTGCCACCTAGAGACAAAATGGAGTCATTACATTCAGATATTACAATAACAACATCGCAGTGTAAATCAGTTTTTTTTAATGAAGAGGGCTGAGTTCAGTGACATTAAATAAATAAGCACACACCATGATGTAGGCATTTCTGTTGAGAAACTTGATGCATTTCTCCAGACACCAGAAGCAGCACTTCAGACAGCACAACAGGAACTTCGTGCACTTGTTGTGGGCTCCTGATGATGAGTGAGCATTTAACAAACAGTGTGAGACAAGTTTTAAAGCTTATAGCCAAACACAAATATATAAGAATAAAGAGAACGTTACTGGAATAAAGACTTTTTCCATCGTTACACTTCAATAAATAAACCACCAGAGGGAAACATTGTGCACATTGTGCATTTCCATCACCAACGTTGTTATTGCTGCCATTCACACATGGACCGTTAAGAGTAAACTGCATTAATGTCACTGCTTGAACAGAAGAGTAAAAACACCTTTCAGCTTGTGGTCCAGATACTCCAGCAGAACCCTGATGATCTGAGTCATGGAGAGAATAAGAGAGCCGAACGCCAGACTTCCTGTGTGATACCTGAAACAAGGCAAAGACACAACGGTTCAGTGAGAAAGAAACGAGAGCGATAAAATGAATAAACGAAAAGACATAAAGAGGAAAGAGACACAACAAGACTTTAAAGATAAATTAAGAAACAAAGATAATTGTACGTGATGTGAAAATGAACCACAGCTTCGTCCACACACACCTGAGGGATCTCCCGAGGGAGGAGAACACTGGGAAGGCAGGCATGTCGTCCGGCTTCACGAGGGCCCAATAGTACGATGAAAAGGCTCCGGCGAGCGTCATCTGTCCCAGAGCGATGACGAAGTTGGCACACCAGAAGAAGAGGAAGACGTTGTAGAACTGAAGGCCGATCAGGTATTTGTGGTAAATCGTCTCGCCTCCGTAGAACGCAAAGAGGCACTCGGAATCAGGACACTGGGCTTTCATCGGACTGGTCGAGTAGTTCTGAGCAGGTTAGACGGAGAGAAGATTTAATACGACGATGTAAACACAAATCAAGAAGGTGCTGTAAAATAAAATAAAAACCTCTTGAGACATTGGAAACTTACAGCCGGCTCACAAACCGTCCTGGAGTGTTCACACGCCGTCTCGTTGACAACTTTATAGATGGGTTGGTTTGAGGTAGACAAGAAACTGAGCAGTTCTGTCAAGGATCACGATCATCGGAGCATTCGAATAGTCCAGACTTTCTCCGGAGATTGTCTTTCACATACGAACAACACAGACACGTTCACAACAACACAGAATAATGAAGGGGATTCCTCCTGATACGATGGACTGTTCAGTGAAAGGATACACAGCAGTGACGGCCCAGTAGGCGATAACGACGGCCAGGAGGAGGAAAGTGAAGAGTGGGTAGAAGAGGGAACACATCACGTGACCAATGGCTCTGTAAACACAAAAGTGGTTACACACACACACACACACACAACACACACCAATCAAAAACTGAAAAAGAATCTTCTCGTCACGCAGTTAGTCTGACCTGCTGGCTTCTTTGATGAGAGCGATGGCGATGAGGATCCTTTTCCTGAGGAAGATGAGCAGCAGGATGATGATGACTTCCACAATGGCCAGGATAATCACTGAAGAGGTAGAACGACAGAGGTCATGTGGATGTCTTCATTTCACAGCCACGTGTTGGTCTATATTAAATGTGCTGTGTACTGACTGAAGGCCAGCCAGGTCTGTCTGATCTGCAGGTAGACGGCGAAGTCCGTCTGGAAGCCCAGATCCTGGAGAGTCACGTTAGCCCCTGGCTCTCCCTTCAGGGCAGCGTACTCCATGTAGCAGTGGAAGATACCTGAGCACCGAAAGAAAATATATTGTGTTTTTAAAAACTGCAATGATAAGTGACTGGACGGAGTGTTCAACTGAGCAGGCACAAAATACAACTGTGAAACTTTTCTTTGCCAGTTCAGCCGGCGTTTTTCTCCCCCAGGTAGTCTGGCCTCCTCCCACAGTTCAAACACATGCAGATTGAGGATTAGTTTAAGCGGAGACTCTGACAGAGACTTCTTTAAATTCCTGTCTCAGCGTTTTCACGTTAAAAGGTTTGTTGAACCACCTTTTTGGAAACCGGCTCCCTGAGCGTGACAGAGACACCGATGATCTGTTCTTACCGTATCCTATCACCAGTATCACCATGACGATCATGATCCACACCATGATCCCGGCCAGGAAGCGCAGGAGGACGATGAAGAGCAGGCTGAGGAGCATGGCAATAACTAAGCCTCTGGAGAGAGTGGAGGGCGTGAGAAGGGAGGGTGAGCAGTAAAACCAGCTGTGTTCTTTCTGTACAAACAACTGGATCAAAGTAAAGCGTCTTACATGAGAATCCAGTACCAGGACTGCGTGTAATCCTCAAAGATTTTCATGACCACCTGACGAGCCTCAATGACCACAGTGGCGTTCCTGCAGAGAGATTCCTGTGTTTATCTGCTCGAGCACCGTGAAATTCCTCTTAGGGATATTTGTAAAATAGAAGGTGGCAGGTTCAGACAGGTCGAAGTTCATTTCACGCAGTGACACCCGAAGCAGTCGAGTCACGATAACTCCAGAGATGTACTCACTTGACTCCATCCACAAGGTCCTTGGCATCTCTCATTTTTCCACTTCCATCATCAAAGTGAGAGTTGTTTCCCACAGTTATCACTCCGCCTTTCTTACCCAGCGCTGGAAAACACCTGCGTGTAACTGGAAAAGTGGAAGATCTATTTATCTATTTCTAGAGACTGGTTGAGTACAGATCCACTTCAGTACAAAATCCTCCTTTACTCTTATTTATTGAATTAACAACCCTTTCCTGGATTATTTTACTTAACTTGCTGTTTATATTTATTTAACTTCTTCTGTTTTTATTGTTCTATCATAAATGTTTGCATTATTATTATCGTACAACAACGTGCTTTAGATGATCCAACTCACAGGGCTTGCTCGGCATCAGCATGGCAGGACAGAGGCCTAACCGGAGGATTTCAGGAATGCCCTGAAACCCAGAATACGTGGATGATCGAGACAAAGTGAGGGAAGAGAGACATTGGAAAGAAGCGTCCAAGTTTAAACTTAATGAGTCAGTGACGCAGCTTTAAACTCACCATCGTATTAGTCACATCTTCCTTGCAGAAGTTCTTGTAGTAGTCAAAGTCCTTTTTGTTGCTGTAGGCTTTGACTAAGGTCATGAACTTTTCGGGGCACTTCTCCACACACATCTGAACCGGAGGCCACATTTACAGCAAAGTGCAGCGATAGAAGATCAGGGGTCATGATTCCAGACAAGAAAAGCAGCAGAGCAAAGAGAACAAAATGCCGTCACTAACAATGTTGCAGGTTTTTTTTTTTTTCCAACTTCCATGAAAACATGCTAATTGAAAGTTTTCTATTCCAACTGAGAAAGTAAACTTTAAACAGGCAGCGATCAGACTGAAACACACTGTGCTGCTGATGGACACACACAGGAGGGAACACACGTAAAGCAGGTTGTGGACAAATATGATGAGTGACGTCCAATTTGTGTCCCACACACTGGCACACATATTACATCATTTCCTGTGACCAGGGTTGAGACAGAAACAGCATTTCCCACAGAATTAATTCAACTATGAAGTCTGACTGTCTGAGGTGATTAGATAACGACTTCATACTTTTTAACGACCCCCTGGTTACTAACAAACATTCATAGCATTGAGGTGAGACACAGGAAGAGCTTGAGAAGATCACACGAGTGGAAAAGAGTTCACACCTGTGTGGTCGGACACTGGAACTCCAGCAGCACCATGGGGCTGGCACACTTCATGATGTTGAAGTAGAACAACTGTCGCTTGTTTCTGTTTGACAGAGGGAGAAACAGACATGTGGTTCTGCCCTGCTGAAGATGTACCATCTGTGTGTGTGTGTGTGTGTGTGTGTGTGCAGCAGGAATAATCAGACCTATAAATGGAAAAGCAACTCACTCAAGCGGGGTGCCGGCCTGCCCGCAGTACTGGCCTCGACTGTCTGTGGGATAGATCGCCTTCCTGGGGTCCCCCTGTGACCAGGCTGGTGGCACGGGAAAAAGAAAGTCAAAGGTCATCGAAGGTTGTCTTTGTTTTCCGTATCTTGTTAAAAAAAAAGGTGGGTTTCCTTACCGAGTATCCCCACAGCAATATAACCCAGGATGGCAAGACTGAAGAGGATGCAGCACAAGATGTCTGTGCAGCCTCTGAAAGGAGAGCAGACGTTTGTCTTCTGTTTTCATCTACACTCTCTGATAACCATAAAAATCACATCTCTGTCTCACCTGCTCTGGACCGGGCCCTTGAAGGATGGGTCATGCTTTCTTGGCTCCCCTACGTTGAAAGAAAGAATTGAACAGTCAGACTCTTAGCACCCCGACTACTGAAGACATTGTTGGGATGTCTTCCAAACTGAACAGGCGACATAACATCTTAGAAGCGGAGATGCAGCTTGAACCCACACTCAAGTGATCAGAGGGAGGGAGGATTTAAGATTCAGAAACATTTCCTCCCATTCTCCTGTCAGATGACTTCTCCCTTCAGGCAGAGAGAGAGGCCTGGCAACCTGACAAATTCCTCCACGGTGACTAAGCTAAAGAGCCGACAAGGCCAAAACAACTTCCCCTCCCACCAGAGGGGGCGAATTATTCATAGAAGTTTATTTATTAGTCAGAATTTGAATTTTAACGCCAAAAACAGTCACTGAAAATGAGCAAACTAACATTTTTCTTTGTGTGTCATTTACAATATAGGTAGAGATAATAAGGCTTCCTTTAAATTCATCCCCGCTCACTGTGAGTTTCTGAGACATCTGGAGTGAGCGTAACTGAGGCTCTGTGAGTTCTGATCATCAGGCTCAGGGATACAGTTCAGTGACCTGATCTGAGGTCAGTCAGAGGCAGGAAACTCAGTTTTTGTTTTCTATGCAAATTCATCCTGTAGATAAGCAAAACTAGAATTATATACCTGGACCAAGCCCAACACTTTCCCTTGAATTCCACCAAACTTCACACACTCATAGATAACAGCTCATCCTGGATCAGCCCCGAGTTTCTCCCTGACTCACAACACATCCTTGCACCAATTTCCATGGAAGTCTGTGAGTAGTGTAATCCTGCTTGAAACCAAAACAACCAACAGACATGGGTGAACATCTGACCTCATGGTGGAGGTACAGACCATCATGGGTTTTCTTTGTCGGGGCCTCAAACCATTAACATCCATCTTCTATTTGTGTAACATTCATCATTGGATCCTGCATCTTATCCTTTTTAATGTCTTATTTTAATGCAGAGCATCTGAACGCTGCTATAAAAACAACTTTGCCTGTAACCTTGAGCATCGATACGGGACTATGATATTCTCTGTGGCGTCTTTGCATATTATTTATGTATGTTGCGAGCGGTATAATGCTGTGGCAAGCATTTAGTAGACGAGCTCTTAGAGGTCACAGCTTCCTGTTGAAGAGAGCACGAGCTTTGTTTTTCAAATACACAGCTCTGTCTGTACCGCCTGACTCAGGTGCCACGTTTGACGAGACACGGCTTTAACTGTTTAGATATAAACTTTGCTTTGCCACTGATCAATTTAAAGTAAGAAACTATGAGGGGTGAGGTCGACTGAGGCCTTGTGAACTTGTGTGTAGCTGCAGGAGCCGGTGTCCGGCCGACTGACGCGTTTATAGTTTCAGAAGAAAAGGTTTGTTCGCTTGCTGAGTCAGTATCAACACTCAGCTCAGCAACATTTGAACAAACACTGATAAAAGCAGCTCCCTGCGTTAACACACCTGTACAATCAGAGGCTGCGCGCACGTGCGTGCACACACACACACACACACACATCCATTCTCACCACAGTGTTGACATGCTGATACTGCTGCTCCAGTTTCACACGCCTTAAACCACAGGTTCTTTTTGTGCAGTTCAAAGTCTGAACATTGAGCCATTTGATTTGACTGTGGAATGAGAAAAACAGCTGTAACAGTTTATAGAAAACAGTCAAATAAAAGAGTGGTTACCATTTTTTCCAAAATATTCCTCATCCTCAGGCATCGTGAATCTCCTTTCTGGGCCGAAACGTTGAAATGTGCAGAGAACCCTTTACAGCCACTTCACCTCTTCACTTCTTCCTCCCTGTGTGCAGGTTTAAATGAGCGGGAGCCACCAGAGACACAGGTATTGAGGAGGAGAAACCAGTCCAACCTGTCTGTGAATAGCTGCGAGCCCGGGGCACCCAGCTAAAACTCCAACCTGAGACTTCCCCCTCTTCTGTCTTTACTCTGAAACGACTGCCTCTTTGCAATCTGTGCTCCACCTGTGCATCTCCCTCTGTCCCCTCCCACGCTCCTGGAAGGTTTTCCACTTGAGTCTCCGTCTAAAAACTGCCGTCAAAACAGCAGTGGGAAGTGATCTGCGGGGAGAGAGGGTGGGGACTGCTGTTGTGTACGAGGAGGACAAGTTGGATGTTATTTAAAACATGTGTTTGGAGAAAACAAGGAGGAATTCTCTCTCCCCGTGGTATTTTGTGTGTCATGGAGGAGGACAGGAGGAGGACATCATCACCTGCATGAAGTGACAGCTCAAACTATCAGGCTTAAAAAAATCATAATAATTGTGTGATGTGTTGATAAGTAGTAATTAAACTGCCGTGTGGAGCAGATGAAATAGGATCCCAGCAGATTCCCAGAGTGTTTTCTCCCATCTTGTGGGGACATGGCAGTACTGCGCTGAGACCAAAGAACAGACAAAACAACTTTCCAGCTCCTAGTTTAATTTTTTTTGTCTGTACTGAAGAGCCAAAGGCAATCACAGTATTTCCAGTGAATTCAAATTCCAACAAAGACTCCACAGAGGCTGGAAAGGCTGATTTCTGTCTCTCTTTTCTTTCTTTTCCCCCCCGATGCTAAAAACTTAGTCGGAAAAAAACCTTTCCATCCATTTTATTCTTGTTTCATGGCCAATGTTACTGATGCATGTACGAATTGCCAGCAAGAGCTTGCTATTGCAGTAATTTCCTAAACAAAAAAGCCTTTTCACGGAGGAGGGGTCAATAGATTCTGGGGAATTTGTTTTGCTCAACAACACATCACAACTTTAGAAAGGCACTCAGAGCGTAAACCTCCGCCAAGGCTCGAAGCTCTCCACATGAAGCCACATTTAAACTCACGTGATCTGCATTTTCATTGGAATCTGCACCAAAATACACACACACTGAGCAACAGACCACCACAGAGCAAACAGTACAACCTGGAGACGTACAAATGACACTTTGCTTCCTGTGTAACAGATTAGATTAATTTATGAAATGTCATACAGTGTTTTTCTAATGAGGGTTTACATGGGCATCCATTACAGACAATGTTATCTACTGTTTGAGAGGAGGTGACTGTTTATGGAAACACACACAGTCAAAATGTCTTCTATTGTGAAAAAGGTCAATGTCAAGTTTCCCGCCACATGTCTGGTCTTTGCAACGTGGCCCAGACACGGAGCGTTCTGCTTCTGCTAACCAGCTCTTACGAGAGGTTTTCCAGATCCTGATACTAGACCTGGACTTTGCGTATGTGCGACGTACATGACGTATTTTAACCGCTGAGTGCTACTAACCCTGGAACCTGTGGAAGTTATAAATTCTGTGGCCCGGCTCAGGTTAATAACACTACAACTTCTTCTTTATCTAGTTTGACGGTCATGACTGAAAAGAGAACACAAATAAATTAAGTAGGTCGCTCGAAACTGAAGTCTTGCATCTGGTTAATGTTGCTGTTTAACTCGTGGGACTTTCCTGTGGGAACTGTTGCCAAGTTGTTGACTTTTAAGCTAGCTTGGCTAACGCTGCACTACCGGAAATAACTTCTTCCTCGCTGCTCTTAAATGTCTTCATCTAGAAATACAATCAGAATCAGAAATACTTTATTAATCACCATAGGGAAGTTAAACTATGTCCAAGGGTCTGATATCTACAGTTAACAGCTGCCCCACCCATGTGTTTTATTACAGAAAGAGGGTGTGGAGTTCAATCTATTTATAGTGTTATGTGTAACAACGGAAACAACTGAGATCACACACTAATCTATGAAAAAATACATCCACAGTGAAATGTTGAATTTTACTGAGAACAGAGTTTGGAACATTTGACCCATTAAAATCTGGTTTCTGAAACTTCCACACAACAGCAGCAGCAACACTCAACCGTACTTTATCTGAGGAAAAGGAACTTTCTCTAAACCTCTCTCCTGCTTCCACTTCTTTCTGCATCATCATCTCTTCTGGTGGGAAAGGCAGACACAGATCTAATTCATGTGACCTAATGAATTAAGACAGAATGAGTGAGACGGCATCAGATCAGCCAAGATAAGCAGAAGAAGAAAGTAGTAAATACAGAGGACAGATCTCAGGGGTGGTCCTGGTTCCACATTCTCTCGTCTTCTTCTCTGTCCACACTCGTTTTCCCTGACCTTAATAACCAATCAGACTCACACTGCTCTGAACACGCCTTTGTGTTTCACTCCGCAGGCAAGTTGGCAAGACCACAGACAGTAAGCAGGGTCACATGATCCTACTTTGGTTGTCTGGGTACACGGCACATCTAAGTGGGAACGGATGGCTGCAATGACGGAGACATCTTCGGCCGTTTGTTGGTAAACGCTGCTCGGCACAGTAACTGAAGCGGAAGAAGTAAATCTGCAAATGTAGCTGGAACTCACGTTGGAAAGGTCAGAGAGACTCGGGATCAGGTTTCAAACCACTCTCCTAAAAATGGCTTATAATTACGCCCGATCTCCACCAGGGCCCGGCTGCACGGCTGCTTCACATCCTCTCATTGAGGTTTCTTCATCTGTCTCAGCCTGAAATTACTCCAACATGTGAATCTGGGGCAGCGCCTACACTTTCCTCTGAAGTGCTCTCCCTCTGCTCTGTGGAGATTTCTGCCTTTGCCTTCTTTTTTTAGCTGGGTTCGCCCAGAGTCTCAAAATACACTTGCTTCTTCCAGAGGCTCTTACCTCACAGTGATTCGAGCGAACCTGCTTCTGTGTTCCTCCCTATTGTCCTCTGACCCTGAGTCTCGCTGTTACAAAGAAGCAAACACTCAACTGTAATTCCTCTGGCGAAGGGTTTGTAATGTTGTCAATTAGCCCTCATGTGGCAGGCAGAGTGGAAAAGGGCGTGTGTGGGGAAGAGGAGTGAAACACTAACTAGCTCCAAAATGAAAACCAGCAGACAGTCCGGGTTTCATCTCTACTCGTCAACATCCTGGGACAGACTCAGGACAAGTCCACAATAAAGCCCGAGAAGGCAATGCACAACACATTACTGCAGAGAAGTGCATGAAAACAGAAATGTGCGTTGTTTCTAAGCTGAGGTCATTGACCCAAAAACGAGGTCTTAAAGGTGTGAAGGTGCTCCGAAGACATGCTTTGTCTTTTAGTGTAAATCATTTATTGCTGGATCTGTCTTGATTCAATGCGCTTCCCATGCAGGCAATGAGGCCGCTCAGGAAGGAGCAGTCTCAAGCAGGGTGTGTCACGTTGAAAACACATTTATAAGGTACAGAGGGCATAATTAGAACCACAAGGAGCAGCAATCAAAATAAACTGAAGGTACAGACACAGTATTCTGGGAATGACGCTGGAAATAAAATGTGGATTGAAGGACATTTCCAAAATGACAGGATAGTATCAAGACAAGCTGAAGAAATGAGGCTAAAGATAAAAAGATGCTGGACTGAACAATACAGATTCAGTCCTTTAGGTAAAATGCATGAAATAATGAAGGATATTTCTACACTGCTAAGATGTGGCTGACAGATGAAGACCCTCCTCACACGCTGGAGGTATTTTCTATTAAACAACTATAAGATACAGAGGACGTGTTTATAATTGAAGCTTGCTGGTATTTTCTAATAACTGCAGCTCTATACATAGCTGGGTGTGATCTCCAGACCAGTCTGAGGAATGTGGCAGCAACTGGTCAAGCAGCAGAGAAGCTGGGACACTGTTGACAACATGCAGCAGCCACCATGTTGACCGATCACAACACAAGACTCATCTGCTGCAGCTGAGGGACACAACCCCTGTCCTCTGAGGGACAGACAGCAGCTGGCATTAAAGCTAGAACATACACCGAGACAAATGTTGGAGAGTAACACGCGCTGGCTTTGTCGTTCAACTCCTGACGTGTGAGAAGAAAGTGAAGTTTCAGTGAATTACCATATTTCGGTTTCTCCTCCAGCTCCATGGTTTTTTTTCACGCAGGGTTTTGTTCTGGACCCAAAAGCGGCTCTACAGCGGCTACAGCATAGTCTGGGAGCCGGGGTTCACGCTCCGCGTTCGGCTTCAAGTCCGACTCACACCCCGAGGAACGGTCCGCTCCACAACCTCCAGAGAGGAGAGGTCCGAGCGGGGAGCCCACCAATCACGGCGCCGCTCAGCGAGACTGACAGCAGGCTGAGCCAATCGGCGAGGGAGGGCGGGAGTTTCTGCTGTGCCCGTTAACTGAAGTATACAATTAAAATGAAAAAATAAAAAAATAAACTCCTCACAGAACTAAAATAAAATAAATCATAAATAATATGTATGAATATACTCATCCCAAAGAGAGAGTGAAAGTGAAAAGAAACTGGCAGAGCTAAATAAAAAATTATGAATAAAATAAATCTTATTATAACGGTCTGATTGGCAGTGAGAATGGAACAAACACAGTTAAATTCTATAACCAATTAATCAACACGCGTCTTGTTTGGTGTTTGTGCATCGCCAGTCGTTCACAGTGATTTCTTTTCAGCAAAGCGGTGACATAGCAAATCTTTTATAGGCCTGACTTGAAATGCAAGACAACATTAATTATAAAAGCAAATATATTCATTCATAATTCAGCTCACAGGCCAAACTCTGCCTGGTCTGACTCTGCACTCACAAGCTGCACAGGAGGCTGCAACGTCTACTTCACTGTACTCCACTGATGTTCAGGATCATATGAGGAAGTATCATATCGAACATCCACATGTGTTTCTATTCATGAGACTGTGTGAATTCTCTACACAACAATTTAAAAAGATGTTGCTCAAATATTCAAGTAAAGGCATAAAGTAAAAATGTTGAAGCAGCACAAACTTACTGACTAACAGTTATGTTATTTTGTTGGCTATTGATTAATGACTTATTGATTTGTTATGTGGTGGCCATTAATTATGAGAATGACATCTGTTCTTACTTTATGTTATTTATATGAAAAGAGCAGGTTAATATAAGATTTTACTTCCTCCTGCTGCTTTTCTCGTTCATGGAGTACAAGTGTATTGTTTTGTTGTTTACATTCACACTTATCTGTGTCAGATTGTCTGAGTCTTCGAAACCTCACAGAAACTTATTACAACACCTGACACAAGCAAGCACAATCCGACATTTTAATTCTGTGGTGTTGTTGGTGTTGGTAAAGATGTTTTAAGCAGAGTGTGAAAGATGTGGATCTCTAACAAGCAGGGAGTGTTTTATAAAATCAACTATTTGACTTCTTTACCTGGTTGATTTTAGAGGAGGACCCAGTTTTATTAAACCTTTAGGTTCCTGAAGTCAAGTAATCAGAGTATGTTTGTTATTCAACACAGGAGTGTTGAGGAACTGTCTGAACTTATTTTGAAGGTTAGTGTAAACTGTCTTCTGCTGATACTTTTATTCTGGGAACTCCTCCAGCGTTCACGCCCCTGCCAAAGAGCCAATCAGGATCCTTCCCTGCGGCGGAAGTGTCCTTAAAAGGCCGCGATGCTCATCGATGATTGGTTCAGAATAAAGAATAACTTGTATTTTATTCACACATATAAAAATAAAATTATAAATAAATATAAAAATAAATTAATAAAAATCCGTTTGAAAAATATTCCATCACTGGCAGGGGCTCGGCGATGACGCGACACTCAACGTGGCACATGATTGGATGCTCGGGGCGCTGTGCGTGATGACGTCATGTTTTGGTATACCGTGGAGCAGCAGCGAAGTGTCAACAGAGGACAACGGTGGAGCCGCGCGTCACAGGTTCGAGAGCCGCACACACACACACACACCTGAGGTTTCTGCTGTTTCACACTCCACACGTTTCATTTACGACACAGTCGTACAAAAGTTACGCGGTTAATATGTCGTAACTACGCCCCCACCCCCCCCTTGTGGGAGCTAGCGCTGTTAGCCACGGTGGAGTCTACCTGAGTTAGCCTAGCCTAGCTTAGCTTAGCCGAGGCTGGGAGCTTCGACAGGTTCCTCCAGCAGACGGTGAAGCTGAGGGAGAAAGTTCTTCAGACGTGTTTCTAACTCATGTTTCTGGCCACGATGGAGAATCAGAGGATGGATCGATGTCAACACAGAATCTGAAACAAACACGTGTGAATAAAACAGGTGAAGACAGAAGGTTGAGGACAGCGAAGCGTGTTCGTTAAGTTTAGTTCTGTAAATCATTAAGTCAGCTTCTTTGAATGGTGTCAAATGAAATGTAGATTTAGGAACTAACAGATGATGTGTTGGTCTGCAGCTTCTCATTTTATATAATTATCTACTTCATGTTCTGAGACAGATTTAAACACTGGAGGAATTAAAGCAATAACACAAACAGCGTCCGGCTAAAAGCAACATAACAATAAAAACAATAGAATAAAGCACTTGAACGTTTCGTCGAAGGCCGCTTCATGTGGAAATGTGTTGTGTAAAGTGTTTTAACAGAGGATACTGTGCAATGAGCGTGTGACCAGGTCACATTTACATGGCGGCTGAGAGAACTGTGGAGGAGCCCTGTGAATAGAGAGTTGCAGTAATCTAAGTTGTAATTTTTATTTCTCAGACTTATTCCCATCATGGCAATGAGAAGCGCTGTGAGTCGTCTCTTGGTCAGCACTCAGAGATGTGTCATCCTCTCCTCCTCCAGAGCTCAGACAACTGCAGCGTCTGTCAGACAAGGTGAGTGCAACAACAACAGGCAGTGTTTTGTTCTGGGTCGTTTTATTCCCTTATTTGTTCTCATCTGTATTTTCACAGATGCAGAGAAGATTGAGCTCAAGTCTAAAGCACGTAAGTGATAAATGTTTAAACTAGATTTTGGAGTTTAGTCTCAGCAGGACGTGTTTCAAACTCGTTTTTTTTAGAGTTTTTTGAATTGTTCCCATTCTAAATGTCTGACAGCGAAGGTCCAGTTTAACTGGCGTGACAGCTTGGACCTGGAGGGTCAGCTGACGGAAGAGGAGATCATGATCAGGGACTCCTTCCGAACCTACTGCCAAGAGAAACTCATGCCTCGCATCCTGATGGCAAACAGAAATGAAGGTGAGATACTCAGTGATATTTAATCAGTGCAGCAGTCCAACCTCTTTGTCAGTGTGTGAACATGCTCTAGGTTAAAATAAAGAAACACGGTTTGCTGTAACTTCCTTGTTGTGTCCTTTTCTTTCAGTTTTCCACAGAGACATCGTGTCTGAGATGGGAGAGATGGGCGTCCTGGGCCCAACCATTAAAGGTCAGTCTGAGCATGTCTGTTTGCTCCGTCACTTCACATTAACTGCATTAATGAACGTATCATTTGGAGGACACGAACAGAATGAGCAGCAGCTGTTTATTCTGGATCTCTATGGTCTCACAAACAAATGACTCTTTGAATGGACTTTGTTCACTTCACTTGTGTCTGTTTGTTTTTGACTCCTCTCCCTGCGTCTGATTTAAAGGTTATGGCTGTGCTGGGACGAGCTATGTGGCCTATGGTTTGATAGCCAGAGAAGTGGAGCGAGTGGACAGTGGCTATCGCTCAGTCATGAGCGTGCAGTCGTCGCTGGTCATGCACCCCATTTATGCCTACGGCACTGAGGAGCAGAAAGAGAAGTACCTCCCCAAGCTGGGTAAGAGGCGGAAATGACTACAACCAAATTTGTCTGTAAAAGAATTTAGATTCTGTTGTGATGAGCGGCTGAGCTTCTGGGTTAGTCCTGTGTGAGTTGTTACCATCCCCCCCCGGTCTCTCTGTCGCTCCCAGCTCGTGGAGAGATCCTGGGTTGCTTCGGCTTGACGGAGCCGAACCACGGCAGTGACCCCGGCGGCATGGAAACCAGAGCCAAATACAATCCGTCCAGTAGCTCCTACTCTCTCACCGGCTCAAAGACCTGGTGAGTCGGGTGAAATGATGTAAATACTGGCCTCTCATTGGACGGTCGGGTTTGTTTACACTGTTCTGAGTTTATACTGCAGCAGGTCACAAAGTAAATGATCTGAAAACTGCAACAAACACCAGCGACCTTTCTTTGACTCTTTACTACATCATGGTATGTATTTTATATTTCTGTTTAAAGGTTGAAAGGTTTCTGTTGTGGCACTGGACATGATATGTCCTTAGTTGTCCACATGGTGGAGCTCTTCACACTTAAACTTGCACACACATACCAGGTTTATATATTTTGAGGAGTCTATTCATTCTGTTTTCACTCAGTTTTATAACTTCTTAAAACTAGATAAGTCTGTTTGAAAGGTGTAAGACACGTCAACACTTACAGACAAATCATTTCAGTACATCAGGGTTCCTCACCAGTGCGTACGATAACTTGTCCCTCACGTTCCCTTTACCTCCAGGATCACCAACTCCCCCGTGGCAGACGTCGCTGTGGTCTGGGCCAAATGCGACGATGGGAAGGTCCGTGGCTTCATCTTGGAGCGCGGGATGAAAGGCTTCTCCACGCCGAAGATCGAGGGAAAGTTCTCCCTGAGAGCCTCGGCCACCGGTATGATCGTCATGGACGAGGTGGAGGTTCCTGAGGAGAACCTGCTTCCCAAAGTGTCCGGCCTTGGGGTGAGTGGAGTCAAAGCGCTGTGAATGTGGTATTACAAAGAAAACTTTAACACACTCAAAATTGTACACAGGAATAACCGTCACACTCCTTTTGTTGCTTCCAGGGTCCTTTTGGCTGCTTGAACAACGCCCGGTATGGCATCGCGTGGGGGGCGCTGGGTGCTGCAGAGTTCTGTTTCCATGCAGCTCGTCAGTACACGCTCGACAGGTCAGGACTGGCCGAGGACAATTTGTCGACTTGTCGCGTTCGAGTTCAATCCACTCGATGAAATCTGTGTGATGTCTCTCTCCAAACCAGAATCCAGTTTGGCGTGCCGCTGGCAAGGAATCAGCTGATGCAGAAGAAAATGGCCGACATGCTGACGGAGATAACCATCGGCCTCCAGTCGTGTCTGCAGCTGGGAAGACTCATCGATGAGAAAAAGTAATTTCATCGTTTCAATGAGGCGTATGAGACACGGTATTGGGGCAACTGTACAACCACGTCCTGCCCTGTGCGCTCCCAGTTAAAACCGGTTGCATATGTATATTATTTGTTAACAGAGCGGCCCCAGAGATGATATCCATGCTCAAGAGGAACAGCTGTGGTAAAGCCCTGGACATCGCCAGACAGGCCAGAGACATGCTGGGAGGAAACGGCATTTCAGACGAATACCACGTCATCCGCCACGTCTTGAACCTGGAGGCTGTCAACACATATGAAGGTGAGGAGGAGCAGACTGCTGCACAAGGAATTTATTCCTCTGTCGGGTCATCAATCATTTTATAATTCAGATTCATATAAAGATGGGTTCTCTCCTCTGTCGTCCTCAGGCACTCACGATATCCACGCGCTGATCCTGGGCAGAGTCATCACCGGACTCCAATCCTTCACTGTGGACAAATAAACACTAACTCTAGATCGACAGGACTCTACTGTCAGAAACGTAACCCGCACATCGACTCTGTAATGAGACACAAGCAGTTTTCCGTTAGTTTTGATCAAGTGTCCTCTGTATAATGGTAATGGGGTTTTCTTTCCCTCAGGTTTGGGACATATATGCATTGAGTGCTTTTATTTTTAAAAAGAAAGAAAAGCTATTTTTCTATATCGGTCACAACAGTGTTTTCCAAATCCTTGTTTCACACTCGGTTTGTTTGGACTTCATCATCGTTCACTGTAGTGACGTACGAAAACTGAATCAGGTCAAGATCAGAGATTTGCTGATGATGAATGCAAAGTTAATACTCTAATCGGATTTGAAATAAGCTGGTAGGTTTTTTTGTTTGGTATTTGATCCAATTATTTAAACCAGTCTCTGTGTAGTTTGTCGATCTAATGGTTCTGATGGTTGCACTTTACAGGATGAAACACTAAGATAACATTGCATGGTTTGCCAGAGGTCGGAAGTTCCTCAGTGCTTTATATAAATAAAAGTTATTTAAGTGTCAACTTTCAAGCCTGCTGTTATTTCATCCCGAGAATCTCACAGTGTGCAACTCAACCACAGTCGACATTTACATCTGTGAGCTGCCGTGTTGCCGTCAGCCGAGGATTTCCCTGTACGTCCTTTCATTCTGTGGCAGTTTGACCTCTGATAGTCTTCACGCTCCTCCGCCGTCGCCCTTAAATTCAATCAAGCTGCAAATTCCACACTCATACATATAAGTTCCCTAAATAGATCCAAGAATTATCCCATTTCATAATAATGCAAAGAAAGTGAAAATAAATTCCTGAATCTTCACACAATCGATCAATCTCCCCCCCAGAAGTGAGCGGGTTCTTCCTTCCCTGATACCGACCCTTCCACCAAGTGCTTACATCATGAAATTGCTTTTTCCACTTTTGACCACTGGCCTTTCATGTGGATGTGACTCACTGAGACAAATCACCCCCGAAATGGACGGAGTGTTCCGTGTCAGGGAGGACGGAGACGTAAGGCTGCCGGTGTCCGCCATGACTCTCACACACCCAGATGACAAGGAGGCTTTACGCTCAAGCTGTCAAAATGCAACACATTCTAATTTATATGGGATTTAATCGTCAAAAGTCGATTTTTAACCCAACAGCTAAGAACATATTTGTGTTGTATGTGAGGCAGTGCTGTGGTGTGGGTGTGTTGGCCTCACCACAGAGCGACACACCTTACATCAGGCCCAAAGAACCTGGATCAGCACAAATAGCTCCGTGCACTTCGCAGAGGTCTCGATTGATTCCCCACGAGGAGACTTCTCAGTAACTCCAGGGAATTAAGGGAAGAGCGACGCCGGCGTGTAAGCTTGTTTTAAGCAGAGGCTTGTCAGAGGCGGTTAGTGGAGAGAGAGAGGGGGAGAGAGAGGGAGGGGAGGTGGAATCTGGCACTGGACAACCCTTCAGCACTTCAGCACCAAGGACAGAGCAGGAGACATAAAGAACCTGGAGCTTCATTCTCACGTTCAGCCGCTGAATCAGGTTTGAGGTTTAAATAGTTTGAAATGATTCTACTGTTTTATTTGATCCTCACATGTTTCACAGCTTCTGTTTTCTCTGCAGAATCTGAGTTTCCCTGCTCCTGCGTGTGAGAGAGACGTGTCCCCGTCATGTCTGGAGGAGAGTCTGGTTTATAGTCGTCCTCATCATGAATGGTTATAATTTCCCCGGGCTGAACTCCACTGATGAAGGACAGGCGTACCCGTACTCATCGTCACTGGACGACCCTCTGTACAGGCAGTACAAGCCTGTGGTGAAGGACCTCATCCCTCTGCCCAAGGCGGTGCTGTATCTGCTCATGGCGGCGCTGGTGGTGGTTGGAGTCGCCTACGCCATCGTTGGACATCTCATCAAGGATCTGGCCATCGACATAGCAGGTAGGACATGTGTTGATTATCAGATTTTCACTTTAATTATTCATTTAAACTAAGAAATGCTTCAGCTCCTTCACAGAGCAGAGGGACGAGTAGATCATAACTTGATCGAACTGTCTGAACGTCTCTGTTAGTTGTGGCGTTAAACCTATAACCCCCCCCCCCCCCCTCTTGTAGACTGCCTGCTGGGTCCTCCTGGTGATGAAGACAAGGAGAAAGAAAACAACGACTCCCACCGCATGGCCTCGAGCCACGCTCCCCCCGCACATCCCTTCGCCCACAATGCCTTTCACGTGTGGGACCAGGACGACGTGGTCATCTCGCTGCCCCATGAAGTAGACGCCCAGAGCAGCCCGCTGCTGATGGCTGCCATTCCCTACATCCCCTCTTTCTTCCCGCACTCCCACAGCCCGACCAGTCACAGCTCCCTGCCGTTCTCCGGGAGCCCCGGGCCGAGCAGGGAGAGCGGCCTCCCCAGGGAGTTCTGACTTCAGCAAGGTGTGATCATGAACCGTCTCGACGCCCAGTTACAAAGTGATAAGAGGTCGACAAACACAGTCAACGAGGATGAAGCGTTTGGGAAACGTGGCTGTGGGGAGACGTCCTTTAAACCGTGTGTAGAAACTCTCCTCTCGTCTCACAGCAACTTTCATTTCGACTCGTTTCTCAAAGCGTCCAGACTGTTGTCTCCCTCTCACACAACAAATCAGCAGAAGAGCAAACACCATGAGGACGTCCCAAGGACGGGGAGGATTAGTGGAGAAGATCACTGGGCATCGTCTCTGTGCCTGAGCCTCAGTGAGAAGCTGCTCTACATGTGTCGTGGCAACAGAGTGACTTGTTTCTTTGTGCAAACACCGAGGAGCTGCAGCTGCTACACGTTCTGGCTGAGTTGACTTTTGTTCGTTCCAGCAGGATGAGATTGAAAGATTCCACCTGCTGTTCCAAAATAATCCACCTGAGCACCAGGAGATTACACATGAAGCCACTCAGAGACCAGAGATCACAGGTTTGTGTCTTTTTTTTTTCCCCTCCAGTTGAGTCAAACTTCAAGATGTGATGGAAAGAAGCTGGAGATCAACAAAGCTGTTTTCAGCCGACCTGCTGTCCGTCTCACAAACTCCACTAAAATGTTATTTCAAGACACTGAGGGATTAGCTTAAGACGAAGACTTAACGGAGTTCCAGCAATTCTACATGTACACAACACAACGTAATCCTGCAGCCTTCATCGCAGGTGTCACATGCACTCATGGATCCCCCGTCTGCTGTGTCCAGGCCTGTCAGCGCAGATTACAGAACATGAGAGGAAGTGGCGTCCCAGGAAAGTGATTTCCTCATTTTAACACCAGCTGCTATTTTGAGACTTCAACCAGAACTCAGTCTTCAGATGACTCATGTGGTAACGAAGCTGCTTTTACAGAAATGTCATTAATAGAAATTCATCTCTCAAACACAAAGAATTGCACGATTGGTGCACAACAGCTTTTTCTGACATTTTCAGATTTTCATTTATTCACAACTTCGGTCTGAGCAGCGTCACGTGATCCGATGCTGCAGCCGAAGTGAAGTCGACGCCTGAACTTTGAACTTTAAAGTGACTGTACTCGCATTTAATACAACAAAATAAAATCCAAACTTTCTATGTGTAAATCTGTATTTGTGTAAATCATCCCACTTCAAACACACGGACGTTATCTGAGGAAATCAAGGACAATGATGAGAAACAGTTTCCTGAGACAACAACAACAACCTGTTGACGCCAGCTGATGGTTCACAGGCTGTTTGTTTAAGAGGTGATCAAGGTCAAATGTAATCCCAGATCTTTGGAATTAAACAGAAGCCAAACTGTTGAATCACATCTAAACTCTTCACTGGATTATTGTTCATCACAGACACAAAGCTTCAGCACAACATGGTTATAAAAATATCCCGTCATCGATAAATGACCACGACAGCTGAGCACAATCCTGCTGCGTCCGTCACGTGAGAGACAAACTCAGGACGTCTCCACAGTTCAGGTCTGAAAACATTATTACAAGAAACACAAAAGTCAGATTTGCAAAAAAACTCTTCATTTAATGTTTGTCACATTGCAAAAGGTTTTTTAGTTTTCTCCCTGTACAAGTAGAAACTTAGCGACTTTATACGAGTAACGACGTCTCAGGACTCAAAGTTTCTGCAAAGCAGCAGAGAGCCGAGCATCGCGTCCACACAAAGTCCGATCCTACGTGTTGAAGCCCTTTGCAGACGAGTCTGCAGAAAACCGAGCCCCTCCGTGTGTTGGATGAAGAACAGGAGGAGTGAGAGTCAGACACGAGATGTCTCAAGAAGGTAGAAGATAAAGTCTGTCCGTCCAAAGGTTAAATATCTCAATAAGAGTTTGGGCGTCGCTCAGGAGTCCAGACGACATATGGGGCCGTCGTAGACCATCTGTAGGTTCACCTTGTGTCCCACCAGCTCTCTGATGTTGTTGATGCCGTATTTGATCATGGTGGGTCTGCAGGAGAGAGAAGACCCAGTGAGCAGCAGCACAGCAACATGTCTGCGTTACATCTCTCCAGGTCTCACTAGAGTCCCGCCGCTCATATTCACGTTAACGACATTCAAACACACGCAGGTCGGCTGTGATCTCTTTGATCAGTTTGTTTTCAGGTTTGTGTGCGTTCACCTCTCCAGCGACAGCCCCCAGGCGATGACAGACACATCCTCTGGAAGTCCCATGGGCAGCAGCATCTCTGGTCTGAACACCCCCGAGTTCCCCACCTCCACCCACTTCTTCAGTCCTGAACGTACAGAATGACAAGAGATGAAACCGGAGGAACGACCAGACCCACAAAGCACAACCGCCAATCAAACAAACACAGACACGGCTACTTCCTCGTTTGGAAGAAAGAAAATATATTTGTACCTTCGTGGTAGCTGAACACCTCCATGCTGGGCTCTGTGTACGGGTTGTAGGCAGGTTTGAAGCGTAGTTTGGTAATTCCTGAAAAAAAGAAAAAATACAAAACGAGATATAAAAATCATTCAAACTCGTCATGTGGACAAAACACTGAGGAGAAAATGTGGTTAGCGTCATGCTTTGGTTAAACAGTTTACAGGAAAACGTGGCTTCGTGCATTTGCATCTTTTATTTCGTCACAACCACCAGAATGTATCCTGACCCAGTTTGGTGAAGAACTGGTGCAGGATGCCCATGAGGTCTCCCAGTGTGAGTCCGTAGTCTGCGACCACGCCCTCGATCTGGTGGAACTCAGCCAGGTGGGTGGCGTCCAACGTCTCATTCCTGAACACCCGGTCGATGGAGAAATACTTGACGGGGGTGAACTTCTCCTGGTTTCACATGCGGGTGAGGGAGAAAGAGCTTCGTGGTTAATGAAGACACAGATACAGTAAATGAACCGTGTCCAAAGTAGTTCACAAACATCTATAAATGTTTGTGCACCTCACCTGCTGTGCCAGTTTGTACAACATGCGTGCACTGACTGCTGTAGTGTGAGTACGGAGGAGGTTCTTCTGAGCCTCCTCTATCTTCCAGTCGTATTTGTACCTGAAACAAAAGGACGTCGATCGAGCCGTCGTTGGTTTTGTTGACCTTATTTGTTTTGCGAGCGTGTGACTCACCCTTGTGAACCAAAGCCTCCCTCTGAGTGGACCTTCTTCACCCGCTCCAGGTAATCCTGCGGGAACTCGTGGGCGAGCGCTGGGTCTGAAAAATGATCCCCGTGGTGAATGATCAACTTCACAGTGAATATCTCACATGTAAAAGACAAACTCCAGAATATATTTATCTCTCACACACACAGCCTCTGTCTTACCGGACAGGAAGAAGGTGTCGTGCTGGTCTCTGGCCGGATGCTGCTGCGGCTGAAACAGGGAGTCAAAGTTCCAGAACGAGCTTTCTATGAAGTTGTTGGTCGGCATCTCGGTGAAGCTGCAGAAAAACAGAGTTCATTTATTGTGTTTAAGAACGTGTGTGTGTGTGTGTGTGTGTCTTCGTTATTTACAGGGACTCACCCCATCTCCAGGAAGATTTGTCTGAACTGTGTTCGAACCTTCATCAGCGGGTGCAGGTGGCCACAGTCCGGGGCGACGCCCATGGCATCAAAGTTGTAGGGTTTAAATTTCTTCTCTTTCCAGTTGCCTCTGTGACGAGAGAAGAAAAAAAGACAGAGTCGTGTCAGGAGCGTGGATCTGCAGGAGGAAGGGGACGACCTCCAGCTCTGACCTCGAATCCTGTTTTTCCCACAATCAAAAGTAATATTATGTAATAATTCACCTAAATCTGCTCAGATATTATTTCATGTTAACTGGAGCTTTTTCCATCATGTTAATACCTCGTACGAGCCGCATCACTTATTTATTTATCTATTTATTCATAAGCCTCCCACAGATACAAAATGTGGAGTATTTAAATGTCTTTACATGAAAATAAAGTTTCCTTTGAGATTCAAATCTGATCTTATTCTGTGAAGAAGAGTCACAAGAGGATTTCCAGAAATCCAGAACAATTTAAAAACATAAGATTTTATCCATAACTGTCACATAAGCTAGAAAATCCTACTTTCTTTGTCCCATGTGAGACAAACAGCAGCACAGGAAGTAATGCAACATGGACATCCTTTGGGACAATGGGGGTCGTAAGTCTCAAACTTTATTTCCGGGTGTCGTGGAGCTGAAGAGTTTGAATTAAATCACAGCCTTTGTTTCTGTAGCACTGATTTAAATCATCTTCTTGGTCCCTATGATTGTGTCCTGCCCTGCCTTTAGGACAAAGTCCTCATCTTTGGACTCGTCCCCTTTATAAGGGCAGAGGTTTCTCTGTGTCCTCTGTTTGAGACCTTTCCCACTGTCACTGACAGACAGAGGACGGCAAACAGGACACGTTCTCCGGCTGTGTTCAGGTTCACGCACGTTAACGTGACTGAGTAGAAAGTGGACTCACGTGGCGATCATCTCCGGTGTGAGCTCCGTCTCCTGTTTGGTGAGAGTCGTGCTGAAGGAGCTTCCTTTGGTGATCCAATAAGTCTTCACCGTCCTGAACGTAAAATAAAAATGACTTCTAACAACACAAACACTCGTAACTTTAATAATAATAATGAGTCAAGCTGAGTGAGCTCCTAATTAAAGGCCCCACAACAAACCCTCTGCTGCCACCTACTGCCAGACAAAGCTACAGGACGTGTGGAGGCCTCAGACACTTACACCTCAGAGAGCAGCTTTCTCTTCTTCAGCTCATTCTTCTCCTTCTCCTCCAGCTGAGAGCCGAGGCCGCTCTGCACCAGCAGCAGCTTCTCCCTCACCTGGTCGTCGATTTTCTCCACCTGAAGACCGCGGCGCCACAAAACAAAAAGAAACACTTGCAACTTACTGAAGCGACAAGCGACAACTCAGGGACACGACAGCAGGTTGTTATGCAGGAACACGTACACTTGTGAAAATCCTCGGGCCGCCCTCGTGTGCCTTGTCCACTCTGATCCACTTGTTGGACATGGCCTTGCTGAAGCCGATCTTCCCAAAGGACAGTTTCTACACGGGGACAGAGAAGCAGAAGTTCACCAGCGTCACTCATTAGATCTGATCACTGCTGCTCCACAGACAGAAGGTTCTTGGTTTGTATCATCTGTGTGTGTGTGTGTGTGTGTGTGTGTGTGGTTAATTGGAGACTCTTAATTGATCCCAGGTGTGACTGGATGTCGTCACCTCCTGTGTTTCTACATTAGCCTCGTTAGCTCGCCGGATGAAGTGGCGGAGCCGGACCTCCACCTGCTGCCCTCACCATGAGCTCACTCTGGGCCAGCCCCTCCGGCGGGATGGAGCCGAACACCCGGGCTTCGTGGCTGCCGTGCCGGGCTGTGTCCGCGCCCTCCTCGGTGAGCTCCCAGTGTTTGGAGGAGCGCTGCTCCGCGGAGATGAGCTGCAACAAACCGGAGCGACATTAAACCCGAGTGTCAGGATCAAACCTCCATGTTGCATCATGTTGACATAGCCGGGACTTCCGCTGCCTCTCACGCCGGGAAACTCACGTCGCCAGCGGCCTGCAGACTCTTCACGGCTCCGACGATGACCTGGTGGTCGACCCCGAGGCTGGCGGCCACTTCCAGGCTCTCCACGCCGCCGTCCGCCTTCTCTACGAGCCGCAGGAGCGTCTCCACCGCGCCGGTGTCCGCCATGTTGGATCTCTGCGTGGCCGAGGAGCGAGCGGAAGTGGCGTCACTTTAAGAAAGGCCGAATATGCTCAAATAAGGGGGCGTGAACAATTCCCTGCTGAAAAGTGAGGAAACGAATTACCGTAATTACCAATGTTCACTCATGATGTTTAAAAATAATAATAGTAATAAATACATAAATACAATTTTGACAACGTTACAATTGATATTATTAATTTTGCTTTTCATTCTTTTTCTGCTTTTCATTCATTAACCGCACAAACCAAAAGCCACTTTTAGAAACTCAAACAAATGTAACTGTGTACAGTCACTGCTGTTTACAACACTGTCTGCACTGTTATATTCTTAATCCTGTTTTTATCTGCCATATTTATATTTATACTGTAATTCTGTTAATACTGCCATATTTATATTCCACCGGTAATTCTGTTTATATTCATACCATTCTCTGTTCATCCAGCCATATCTGCCATATTTATACTCTTTATATGGTCTAGATTTGCCACTGCCTGTTTATATCTTCTAATTACTTATATTTTATATTTTATGTTTAATGCTGTTTGCACCGGGGATTAAAAGGAAATGCTATTTCAACTCTCTGTATGTCCTGCACATATGGCATTACTGATAATAAACTTGACTTGACTTTTGGCTAAATTGTGGTTTATTATTAATTGTAAAGCACTCTTTTTAATACTTTAAAACATTTAAAATAATTACTTAGACTATAAATAGAAACATAAATAATACATTTTCATCACTGCCTGTATTTTGCTTTGCCTCTGAGAACATGAAAAATTAATATTAATCTTGCATTAATTTGATAAAATGCTGGTTCATTAACTTTGTTACTTGTATTTTTAGTTATTTCTTATTTCATTTGAAACATATGTTTACTCTTTATATAAAATCTAATTATCCTCTATTTTAGCTTTATTTGATCACAAAGACGTGGAGCCTGGAAATATTTTTCAGGACTAATTTGAGGTCATACACTATTTCCTGTTATTTCTCCTAATTCTGATCCCACTCAATGTTTAAATAATTTTATGTTTTGATTGATTAGTTTTATTCTTCCCTCATCCTTAACATAGTTTTTTTGTTTCTCATATTTTTCTTATACAGCACCTAATCACTGTTTAAAGCTGCTATATTAAAAAGTTAATCATAATTTTCACTTACCCTCTCTTTGAGGAAACTTTCTCATTAACAGGCCATAGATTTAACCACTTATTAACGGTGGTATCAGTGGCACAAACCCTTGAGACCTCCATTCAAAATAAAAATCATTTATTAATACACACTGTTATACATACAACAAGAACAAATCCCACCCAATCAAAAAGCTACACTGAGCAGAGATGAGGATAAAACATCAGAACTTGGTTCAGTAGAATTGTTACAAAAAATACAACAACCTTCGTAGTTTCAAACTACAAGATTTTACTAATTCCATATGAGAAAAGATTATTCGTTCACACAAGTCTTCAGGAGAAAAGAAACCAAACCAGAGGAGGTGAGTAACTTGTAACATCAGTCTTCATGTTGAGTGATGAGGATGACGACTGGTAGCACATTTAAAAATAGAAAACTAAATTAGAATAACCTTAAACCACAGGACTAAGAACTGACCAGACCACTGAAACAGACCACTAAACTTAGCCACGACCCGGGTCTGACATCTCACTTTGTGCCCACGTGTGCTACATATAAACTCAAAAGCACAGAAGCGAAGAACATGTAAAAGGCAGCGCGCACAGTCAAGCCGTCAATCACTTTCTTTGGAGAAGGCTTCACACACAGAGGCAAAGTCTATCTGTACTGGTAGTTCATGCCTCCGTCCCCTCTGCCGTAGCCCGTTGGGTTGTGGTACTGTGAGTGGTTGTTGCCGAAGCCCGGGTTGTTGTTGTTGTTGCCGCTGCCTCCTCCGCCTCCTCCTCCCTGTGAGCTGTAAGTGGACTGGTTGAAGCCTAACAGGAAAGAGAGAGTGAAATAAGATTATAGAAATTAAATTAAATCAAAATGACATGAAGTTGCTCAAGGTAATTTAATATTGGATAATAAGAATATCATTTCTTCACAAATCTGAATTTTAACCAAATGCATTTTAAGATATTTTAAATGTGGGAGTCTCATTATTGCACATGTATTTACAAGTTCTACCACAAAACTTCATCATCAGACACACATCTTAATAAAGAACCTGGCTATGATTTGGTGGAACAAAACAAGAACGGACCCCGACACTACTCTCACTCCACACATACTCCATTCTCTCCAGTGGGTGACAGTTTATTGATCCACCTTCTGGTTTCTTTGAAGCATCAAGCCTGAGTTCTTTCCTTTCAACCAGCTTCCAGCAGATTTCCATCACAAACGCTTACAGCTCTAAATATTCAAATATTTCCAAATGTCAATCAAAACAGGAATTAGAAATCAGAAACTGCGAGTTGGCTGAGCAATCAAGCAGAGTAATGTGGTCAGCAAGCCGCGTGGTGGTTTTGGTTTCCGTGGGCAGATGGAAAGTCCTGCTGGAACAGGAAAGCGTTTCCGTTGTGCTCGTCAGCAGAAAGGACTCTAATAATAAGCTTGATGCTGTTGTCAAGAGGAAGATAGGAAACACTCGAGGAAATGTCTGAACGAAGAAACGTCCTTTGACTCACCTTCATAACTATAGTCTTGGCTCCCTCCAGTGCCCCCCGTCACCTGGCTGGGATAGGCGGTGCTGTACATGTATCCACCTGTTCCACCCTGGTTCTGGTTAAAATTCTTCTTCCCCTGCCCATAACCCTGGCTATACTGGCTATAGGGAGCCTGCCCTGGGGGGCTGCTGGACGGGTAGCCCCCTGCAGATACACTGTTTGTCCCCGGGGGACCTGGAAATGCTGCCTTCGCTCCCTTGTGCATGGGGGGTTTCTTTTTCGGGGCCTTGGCGGCAGCAGTGGCAGCGTAGCCTCCTTCGGTCTGGTAGTACGAACCGTAGGGGCCCGGCGCCGTATCCGGGGGCGTGCTGGCTGGAGGGCCACCCGATGGGCTGCTGGCTGCCCCGGCTCCTCCGTTTGTGCCACCGTTGTTATAGTAACCTGGGAAATAACAGCACGGTCTTAAAACAGGCACAACGGGATATATTATATTTTATATTACCGCTTGCATATTGGCACAGTAATTAATTAATAAATTCAGACCCTTGAGTAAGACAGGAGTGAATGGTGACATTTATTTATAAAAAAAAAAACAAAAATCATAAAAAAAAAAAGGTAATCGAACATCAGACTTTCCATTTCAGCAGATCTGTGTGCAAACCTCCTGCCAACAAGCTCAGTCCGTCAGCGTCTGATGCTGTTACAGATGGAACACTGCGATAACCACATACTGCCAAAGTAAGACCATCATGCATTCAGTGTAGCTGTGACTAAACAGTGTTGCTGATATCACACAGAAACTGCAAACTTCATATAAACAGAAAATACTAAATAGGCTCAATGCATGTGACAGGAAGGCATGACAACGACAGAAAAACAACTCATGCTAAGATTTTTCTCGGTATCATCATCATCATCATCTCGGTAAACAGCGCGGAGACAGAGACAGTCCACGTTGCTGCTGCTTTCTCGACAAATATGCAAAAGGCAGTATGTTGTCCAGCTCCTACGGGCTTTCACTCAAATCCTGATCCAGGAACAAAAGCCATGTCGCAGTTCTGACACGTGGAGACACTCTACAGTAAACCAGCCCCGCGCTTCAGGGGAGGTCCGGCTGTTTCGGGGACGTCCACGGCAAGTTGAGAGAACAGGAGTTGAATTATGGCTACGTGCATGCAGGGACAGATTCTCTCCTGGAGGCTTCAGAACGTGACAAGTGGATTGGCAAGACAGGGCGGAGAGGTCGTTGACGCTTTATTCCCAGGGTTGCGGACTTGGTGGTGAAGGGAGTTCATGATGCTGTTGCAACGCTATTGTGGATTTTGTCCATTTCTTTCTTTTTTTTTTTTTTTTTAATCCTCTCTACAAGATTGTTTATGATTTTCTAAAACACTGAGGGAAGATCTATGTCGCAAACTCGTGGTAGCCATAGCAGTCTGAGACAAAGTCACCTAAAGAGTGAGACAGGGGCAGAGAAAAGGGGAAAAATATCAAAATTAGATTTGTTTTCTGCCATAAAAAGTTGGCAGTTGAATGACTCGTTTGGTCAGATTACATTTAAACTAAGTTGTTGGGTTTTTAGATTTCTCTGCTCCTGTCACGCTCTGGTAGGTCAGTCCTCAGAACAGGCTGCCAGAAGGACGAAAAGGTGTCTCATAAGAGGGGACTTGTCAAAAAACAGATTCAATCCTGTGGCTTAAAGCAGAGAAATGTAAAATATATGAACTGGGAACATCCCAACAGGGTCTGGTATTAACACATGGTGGTGTTTTTGTTTTCAGCATTACGTTACATTCTCTGATAAAAAAACAGGTGAGATGTTCCAGAGTCCTGTGCAGGTCCAGGAAACATCAACATGCCGACAGTGTTTTAGACCTTTCACTGGATTTCTCACAGGGTAAATGAAACTGCAGCCTAAGAGAAGAGCCTGTACCCAGGATTAAAAGAGATCAAATGAATACTCACTGTATCCGGCGTTAGCGTTGTTCCCGTAACCATATGTTCCGAAGCCACCTGGAAGGAAGACACATTGAATATGTTGCTTTGAATCAAATACTCGTGTCTGCTAACTCTTTACCAGTTCAGGCAATATGTCGACAGTGTGCTTTTTCACCTCCTTGGCCGTAGCCTCCTCCGTTATTAAAGCCCCTGCCCCTTCCACGACCTCGTCCACCTCTTCCTCTGCCTCTGTGCAGACCTGCGTCTCCACCTCCAGAGGCTCCCATCATTCCAAAACCTGGAGTGTGCTGAAGAGGACATTAACATTTCATTACGGCGCGTCTGCTGCTGAGGACACGAGGATACGACTGGAGCTCATTCATCAGTTTGAATATTTCCTCCTTCCACACAGTGAAGCTGTTTCTAAGACATGAACACTGGAGAATGTCCGCACAATTCAGTTTCTGCAGAGTTTGCCTTTGACATATGAACATTAAGCATCCGCGTCCGTACATACTGCCCCTCTGATGAATTCAGGAGATAAATCACTGCACATCTGAAAGCAGTTTACAGTTAAAGTATAATAATTTACCTTCAGTTTAACTTTAAATACGCAAAGGGGGCACACATGACTTTGAGCCTGGACAAAAAAAGAAGAATCCACCTCGGTGCTTACCATGGGGGGTCCCTTTTTCTTTTTAGCAGCCTCGGCCACAGAGCCCTCGGGGAAGAGACGCTCCAGTGCAGCCAGGGCAGCATAAGCCTTGGCCACCTTCTTATTGGATCCTGTGCCCTGGAACTTCTGACCATCGATCTCCACCTCCATGACGAAGCGTTTGTCGTGGCTGCCGCCCGTCTCTGAGATGAGCTCGTACTTGAGTCCGCGGCGCTTCTCGTTGAGCTCCATTACGGGGTTCTTGCCGTGTTTAGTCAGGATTGGTCCCTGTTGGCGAGCAGTCTGAGAGAGTGAGACAGTGACATGAGAGCGTTCAGCCTTACAGGGAAAAATACCCAGCTGTCACTCGCTAATACAAAGAGAGAAGCTGCGTACCTCTCCAGCATCAGTGGCGTCTGCACTGGCTGCTCCTGTGGCAGCCGCGGGCGTTTCAATGGGCGGTACCACTGGCTTCAACTCTTCCACTTTGAGAACAGCTTCTGTCTCGTCTAGTTTGACTGAATCAGTAGTCTTTACCTCCACCCCTGTGGGCAGACCCATGTACTGCAGGACCTGAAAGAGACACAGATTCAACTCTGTTAAAATAACAACGAATCTTAAATCTTAAATTAACACCTCGCTGGAAATGCTGCGCTCACCTTTACAGCTACGTGCAGCTTGGCCGTGCGTTTGGATGGACCAGAAGCTTCAAACGTCTTGCCGTCCACTTCTACAGCCATAGTGAAGACGGGAACGTGAACCGGGCCAGTTTGGGATATGAGTTTGTACTGGAGCCCCGGCTTCAGCTGGTTGAGCCTCATCAGAGCGTTCATGGCCTGGGGAGGCTCGGCCTTGTCCTCTGGAGCTGGTGGAAAGCACAGAATGGAGACGTTAATTACAACCCATAGCAAGAAACTGACCTTTTCAATTTGAATTTGAATGATTTGATGAATTGTGTTTCAAGCTTAAAGAAATACTTACATTTCTTCTGCAGTTTTTTCTTCTTCTTGTTGGGACTCTTGTCATCAGTTCCCTCCTCTTCCTCAATGGGCCTCTTCATCGGTGGAGCATACGCCGTACTGGGTGGGATTTGCACTGAAACACAAACACAAATTTATTTCCCATAACAAGGTACAAACATAATAATTATATGTACATATTCTGGAGTCTGACTGTGTATTTAAATATGAATTACCTATGTAATCAATCGGAGTCTCACTACGAGGTTTCTTGGGCATCTTAGAGGGAAGGGGATCCATTCCGAGCACTTTGTGAAGCTGTCCAAAAGCTGACAACCTTAAGGCATGCTGAGGAAACAACGGACAGTGAGCGGGAGGGAATTTCACGTTCACTTATCGAGCGCACATACGAATGTATCTTACTCACTTGTGCACTTGCTGTGATGTCTTCCCTCTGCTGGTGGTCCAAGTGACCAATAGCATCTTTGGACTCCTTCTCACATGGGTCAGAGATTCCAGCAGCATCTACAACGCAGATAAAAAATCATTTGAAAAAGATGCAATATGAGATTCAACAGTGCAATTCTAACAAAATTAAAAACAACCCTGGAGAAGAAGCTCTGCATACATACCTGCCATGAGGATTCCTGACGCCAGACACTCTAAAACTCTCCGCAGAGCTTCTCCTGCCCCCATGGGCCGGTTCCCTGTACCAATGGCTTTCTCACAGATCAGCTCCAGAGGCTGCACAGCAGGGGAGAGAGGGAGACGTTGTTCGAGGAAGCTATTTTTAAGCTCGGCTACTAGCACAGAGAGATTCTAGGTCACTGCGTTAGATAGCATCGCTGTGATTTAACTGTGATGGTGGTGCCTTGCTTTTTTTGTATCTAGGCAGACAAATGATTGTGTGAAAGTTCGTAAAGATGACTATGATGGTCTCAGCAGCCAAAACAGTTAAAAAAAAAAAAAAGACCCTATTACATATACATCTATTCTCAGCAGCCACGAGGAGCAGAGTTTCACAAAGATTAGTGTGTTGAGGCCGTAAAGGGGACTCACCCAACCACGAAGCGGAGCCCATGTGGGGACACGGGCGCACAGGTCCCTTAGAATCCGGATGACAATGACACAGGAGCGGAGTCCGTTAGCTCTGGCCTGGAGACACAAGCAGAGGAGGGGGAGGAAGGGGCACGAGGATGACAGGAAGCCTTAGTCAAAGAGGAAGAGCGTGTGGGGCATAAAGCAATTCACCAAAATATCCAAGTTAATGGAAATTAATAAAAATGAAGCCACACAGACTTTAACAGCTTAACTTTGTCATTATGGAGACATTCAGGGATATCAGAGGATAATGGTAAGTTTTTGGGAAACACTACTTATGACCATTCACAATTAAAGCTGTAGGGTCAATAGCCAAGACGATTGATGGTGAAGTTATCAGACATAAAACATTTGTTTGAATGAAAACAAAATCATGCTTATCACTAAAGATCAAGAGGAAAGGAGTCAATTGAATCACCTCAAACTTAAGACCAAGTTTAACATGAGAACCAAGTGAACTATTCAAATAAGAACGCGCTGATGAGTGCCGTCACTGAAAGGGGTAATGGTTAAGTCAGAGGCAATTAAAAAAAAAAAAAAAAAAAGATAAACTATGACTCGAGGTGCAATATTCCTGTTGATTTGGTAGCACACAGTAACGAAACAGCCAGAGAGCAGGAAAGGTTGAGGCCACACTACAAAAACAAGCTGCAGAGATGGAACACAACATTATTATAGTGTGAAAGCCAAAGATGACACAGGCCACGGTACTATGAGTTATTAGCAACATGGTTCACTATTAAAAAAAAAAAAGAACTCTTTTCAAAACTACAGAGTATGGAAGCAAAAAATACCTGCATAAATATGGGAATTACTCAGTCACACCAATGATTGTATAATAGAAATATTGCACCTGGACACGTGATGTATTAGTCCCAGATTTTCTGAGTGAAACTAATGAACTCGGCGACTAAAAAGCAGCAATTACGGTCTTTTAAAATGGCACTGCAGTAGGAACCTGTTAAGTGAGCAAAGCAACTCTACAGCAGTGTAATGACAAAGGTTTCCTGAGAAACAAACACCCAGATCGTCAAGTATTACTACAGGAGGAGCACTTCAAAAAGAGTAAAGAAATAAAAAAAAAAGAAGAAAAAACACATTGAACGCCCAAATAAATGACAAAGGAACATAGAACCAAACTCAAAACTACTTCTGTTTTAGAGACAAATAAAGGCAAGATCCAAACCTGGAACCACTTAGCGTGGCGGAGAGACGCCAAGGCAGTTAGGCATTTCTGCCTGTCCAGAACATCCGGGGGATCGTTGACTGAAAGCGTTTCTATTGGCAGGTGGAATAAGAAGACAAGGTACAGTTTGACCAAGGGGAGTTCTGTCAGCCGGCCAGGGGGAACACAGGCAGCCTTCCCAAACCACAGGCAGGAGGGGGAAGGGGAGGGGGACCCCTCCACTGGAGAACCATCAAACGCTCCCAACCTCCCAGTCAATATGTTTTTTTTTTTTGCACGGGCTAGCAAACAGGTTTTAAACTTAAAACCCACCAGATCAACAGTGTTGTGAAGTGGATTATATCTTTACTTTAGTAAAAAAATGAAAGTCATTTACAGAATCTCTAATATTTAAAAGGAATGTGAACTTTAACCCATGAAGACCTAAAGCGCTGAATAGAAAGGCATTGTAAAACCTAAGCATCGACCCTTTTAAACTTATTAGCGTTTACAAAAGCTTTTATTTTTCAGCCTCTTAGGCAGAAAGAGACGTGACATAAAAAAAGTTTTAAAGCTTAAACATTTGGCTTTCATTATAAATCATTGCTGTTTCCACAAACCACCCCCCCCCTTCTTCTTCCTGCTCCTCAAACATGTCTCTTTCTGACTGAAACATCATCTGGGTCTGAATCTTCTTCCTTATTATTTTCATCATCAATACAACTCCGATGATATCTGCTTCAGTATGTCATGTGACTTCTTCAGACATAATCTGAAACGCTACATTGCATGAAAAGAGCGCTAACAAAACTACACTTCCCACGAGGATTTGATTTTTATCATGGATGAGATGCTCACGTCTCACTGAGTGTGCAAACATCGAACCTGGTTTTAAAGGTTTAAACGCGCATTTGTTGCTTCTGGTCTTAATGGGTTAAATATATCTGATTGTGACAAATGGGAGGTTGTCTCTTCGTGATTGCTTGAACTCAAATGGACGCTTCAATGCTTTTCTTTTCTAGCGCTAACAGGAGGTAGAGGCCCTCCCCTTCGCCCCTATACTGGGTACACTGCACTTTGCCCCTTCCGAGACAGAGAGCGGCCAGTTGGTCAAAGGTCCAGCGTCCCTAAAAATTGACAAACTAGAAGGCTTGACAGAGAGAATCAGAATTGGAACCACAGGCAGAAGTTATCAGATGCACAAAAAGTGGGTCTCAAAACAGGTCCACACTGCAGCAAAACTGATGGCTTAAGAGCAAGACCCAAACTGGGCATCACTGTTCAGACAGGGCTAAAGATAAGGACACGGTTTGACAGCTGCAACAACCGAGATCCTCACGACTCCTGAGATCTCTCAACTAGAATATTAACTACTGGAAATGGTTCTTTGTATTTGTATCAGCTAAAATAAAGCTAAAATATTGTAAACACGATCAAATTGCATAAACTGTACTGCTACCTAACAACTGGGGCTGATCCCCCAGTTTAGGAGCAGAATCAAACGTCCCGTGTCGTTATCTGTAAGCCGGAGCCTTCCCTGTTATGGAACATCAGACAGTCAAAAGCCCACTGCTGGGTCTCATAACCAAAGTCAGTTTCACCACGTTTTGCTACTCATTTTTGCTGCAATGCAAACCGTTCATCATCAATGATAAAACACATGCAAACAAAGTGGTCTCTCTTTTTGTATTTGGTTAAATTCTCAGTAAGCCTTCATTTCATTGGTGACCTTGATCATCAAGGGGAAGAAAAGTCTTCAACAGTCAGTAAACTACCTGCCCTATACTGTATATTGGGCCATCAAAAATGTACAATTACATTACATGGAACTACGAGAGTGGCTAGAGAGCTATAAGCATAGCACAGTTTGGTTATGTGACGGTGCATTTCTTGTCCCCTAGCTCCATTGAAGGCCCAATAAACAATATCTGTCTAGTCTGGTTGCCTGCCTGGCCTCCCTGCTGGAGGCAGGACGCCACTAAAGAAGGAAGAGAAACAACAATATGGTCCTTGTGCAGGAGCTTACCACCGGCGGCAGCCTTCTCAACTTCCTCACGAACCAAAGGGGAAGTCAAGTGAATGGTGAGGGTGAGAGGGGGCTCCTTGGCATTCTTGATGATGATACTCGCCTCGCGGATGTTCTGGGTCACCACATACTTGTCTTCTACGATCAGCTGCGAAAAGATTCAGTCATGAGAAATCACAGCACATGATAACAACAAGTCAAACCCTACAGCTGCTCCAATAAGCCATCACTTCAACAGATTCCTTTATCATGTCAACACACGCAGCCAGTGATCAACTGTGTAGGGTCGGCTGTGATAGGTATGACAATTAGAGCTGAACTGATAAATCTGCAGGATGATGAGCCTCTCACAGATAAAAGGTAAAAGATAGCTCCTCCAGCTATGATCAGCTAAATCGTGTTGATGCCGGCTGACATGGGCTTCCAACGAGAAGCTTATACCCACAATCCACATCTGCTCAGTCAGACTAGATAATGGATATTGGCTTGAATATTGTTTATACTCTTCTGTGGCCCGCTTAGGCTCTAATACGAAGGGGATCACATTATATTGAACACTGAATTACCAGCGGTTTGTTCTTACCTTGAGCTGAGTAACAAGGTTCTCAGACACTTTCTTCAGCAGATTGGTCGTAGGCTTGTCCTTACAGAGGAGCACCAGCTCCAGGTCCAGGTCCCCCTTCAGTAGCAGCCCTTTGGCAACCAGACCCACCCTCATTACACCTCGCAGAGTGCGAGTGGCCTGGTCTTTCTGCTCACTTCAAAAATAAATAAGTACAGAGGATAAGTACAAAAAGGGACATGTGGTCAGAGGCTTCTTACTAACTGAACAGAAGAAATTACATCTCCTCACCTTTCCTTATCTGTGTCTGTGCCATCTGACTCAGGCTTAGACACTCCCTTCTCCTGCTTATCAAGCCAATCCGAGACCGCCTTGAGGGCCCGCTCTGTGTAAGACACCATGTTCTGAACACTTTCCAGCTCCTCTTGAGTTGGGTAGATGGCTGAGTGTTTGGCCATGACATGGCGGTCATCATTCATGAAGACACGCATTGAGCGGTGGCGCATCGGGGGAGGCTGGTGATGAAAACACGCAAGATCACGAATAAAGGAGAAATGAGAAAGTGGTTCCAGTTGTGGCAGGGTTTTCACCAAATCATACCACAAATGGTGCCCGACAAAGGCACCCAGGTGGGAAGTTAGACAGTACAAGACACAGACTAAGATGTCAAGAGAGGTTGTGGTGATAAGAGACGACAACAGTACTGCAAATGAAATTGTGTGACTTATGCAGCAGAGGTGATAGATCTTTGCGAGGTATTTATAAAGATTAGAAGGTTCTACATCATTAAACTGAAAGACCTACTTCCTCTGTCACTCACTTGGCTTTGATTAAAATAAAAAACGCTAAGTAGCAGAGCCTCATGTCTATGCCAAGCTTCCAACACCAGTGATTACACAAGGCAAATGTGCGCACAGGCAGCCAGAGCCAATTTAAAGCAGAGCTGTGGCGTGGAAGGCGCAGCATGTGCTTCTAAAGCCCTGGGCAGACTGGCAGAACAAAACACTGGCACTAGTTCTTTGTGGGATGTGACATGTTTGTTAGCTCTGTTATCAGTGGTGCTCAACAGAAGGATCAGTGTTACTGTTGTCCGAAAATCACACAGATATGCAGCTTCAAATGAAACTGAGACTTAAATGATATAATTACCATTGTTGCTATGTTCAGTGAAGGACAGTGTTAGAATAGGTCGTCCTTGCAGCAGATGACAATGTGGCAGTCCGTCTCTGGAGGGGAAATCATACACAAAATGTAACATTCAATCTGAAAAGGTCAGAAAAGTAAGACACAAGATATTTCAGAAAACACTGAATCTGTCCGATGGGTATTTCTCAAGCCGATGAACAGGGGGGCTGTTTTTCTCTCCCTGAAATAAAGCTGTCACCAGCTGTAGAGACAGAAGGAGGTTGTTGGCACAGCATCACATGCCTCAGGGACACAATGCAGCCCTACTTTCACAGGCAGAGACGGGTGTTTGTATTACTGATCCAAGCTTCGCGGTCACGGACAGATTCACGTGCACAACGCACAGATTGCTGCTGTTGTTTTAACCAAGAAAAGAGACGAGCGAGTGCAACGTCACAATAATCAGACTGATCTCAAAGTCTAATAACCTGACTGCATATTACTGTGGTCAGGGAGAATCAATGATAACATCAACCATTTAAGCTGCAGTCAACAAGTTGCAGAAGCCAACAGGTTCAGCAGCAACAAAACAAACCAGGAGCTAATGACTCTCATGTTAATCCTGCATCGTAGCTTCTTATATTTCAGGGGTTTTGAAGAAGAGCTCCAACAGCTCGGGACGCGGACCTCACCGCTCCATCGGGGGAATTTAAAAACAGACGCCATTTTAATTCAAGCTGACAGGCGACGGCTAGCTAACAAGCTAACAACCCCCCCCCCCCCCATAAAAAAACACTCAGCACCCACCCGAGCAGCGCCCACCCGACACGGTTACACAACCACACGAATGACACCAGGTGATTCTTTACTCCAGCAGAAGATCCACTAAAACATCAGCGTGTTGCCTCTCAGCTAAGATGGTCGAGGGGTCCGCACCGAGACCCCATTCAATGATTAGCCACAGTTAGCGCTTAGCGTGTTAGCTTAGCCTAACAAAGCCGAACAGATGCGCCTCTGCTGCTCAGAGCTACCCGCGCTAGGGCGCACCGCGCCGGCTTGGTTAGTGTCCCTGGTGTCGCGAGAACATCCAGCACTGACCCCCGTGTTCACAGACAGAAGACATTACACAGATTCGAGTCACTGACCGGCTCACGGACGCTGCTGCGCTGCTCCTCCAGACTTCTGCTGCTGGGGCGCAAATGGAAACCTGTGTGGAAGCCCCGCCCCGAAACAAGGAGCGACGAAGCCGATTGGATAGAGGTTGCGCGATACTGTTTTCCCATTGGCTGCGACTTCGGAGGGCATGGTATCAGGGGCGTGGCCTGTGATGGAGATTTTCAATTGAGGTTTTCAACAATTGTTAATCTGTTCTAAGTTCTATGTTCTATATGTTCTGTGTTCTATATATTCTATGTTCTATATGTTCTGTGTTCTATATGTTCTGTGTTCTATATATTCTATGTTCTATATGTTCTGTGTTCTATATGTTCTGTGTTCTATATATTCTATGTTCTCTATGTTCCATGTTCTATATGTTCTAAGTTCTATGTTCTGTGTTCTCCATGTTCTATGTCCTATATGTTCTATATGTTCTCTATGTTCTCTGTTCTATGTTCTATATATTCCATGTTCTATATGTTCTATGTTCTATTTGTTCTGTGTTCTCTATGTTCTATGTTCTATATGTTCTCTGTTATATGTTCTCCATGTTCTATGTTCACTGTTCTCCATGTTATATGTTCTCCATGTTATGGTTATATGTTCTCTATGTTGTATGTTCTCCATGTTCTGTGTTCTTCATGTTCTAAGTTCACTGTTCTCCATGTTCTATGTTCTCTATGATATATGTTCTCCATGTTATATGTTCTCTATGTTGTATGTTCTCCATGTTCTGTGTTCTTCATGTTCTAAGTTCACTGTTCTCCATGTTCTATGTTCTCTATGTTGTATGTTCTCCATGTTCTGTGTTCTTCATGTTCTAAGTTCACTGTTCTCCATGTTATATGTTCTCTATGTTGTATGTTCTCCATGTTCTGTGTTCTCCATGTTCTATGTTCTCTATGTTATATGTTCTCCATGTTCTGTGTTCTCCATGTTCTGTGTTCACTGTTCTCCATGTTTCTGTATTCAGAGTAAAGAATCTAGTTGATAGAAAAATGTAAATATACTCATGATCTACTCACCACTATGATGGGGGGGGGGGGGGGGGGGTTTGTGTGTTGTCCTTGTCATGAACGACACAGACTGAACTTGACGGAACGCGAAGGCTAAAGATAAATCTGATTGGCTACGGGCTTGTATGGCAGAACCATGAAAGCCATGTGGCCCTCAGATCAGACATCACTACCTCTTTGCCTTTTTAAACCAAACACTGTCCCAGTTTAGAAAATAGGACAAGATGGAGAATATCCATTGTACGTTGTACAATTATTGACATTAATGCTCATATCGCCAGTTGATGTAAGCAGATGTTATGGATATATCTTCAGGTGTGTACTTTAGCATCATCAGGTGTTTCGGCCTTTTAATAACAAGACACCCTCTCCTGAGGCAGGCCCACCGCAGGTTGATCAGAACTCTTCCCTCCTGATCCAGAGCCACCGGCTGCAGAGTTCCGCAGTGTGTGATGTTTCTTTTATGGTCTGTCGCAGGGATTGTCCGTGGAACCGCAGATCTTTGAGCAACCTGTCGGTGGATGTTACATAACGTGAGCTATTGTCACCCCCAAGTCTGAAGATGTCTCCCACAGCATCCCAATTTATCTCCCTCACCTTGCATCACCCATTCCAACAGCACATCCAGGAATGGCTAGAACTGCTGTCACTATGTGACACGTAGGTGTTTGCATCCTACTAGTTAAGTCTACAGCATGCATACCTCAGTATCATTGAGTCCTTACGTCTTGTTACTGGTGCAATTCTGAAAGACTCGACAAAATCAATATTTTCGTTTCTTCTGATAGGAAGCGTTCACTGTCACTGTCAAAATACAGATTTATACATAAGTTGACTGCCATGGTGTAAGAACATCTAAACATTTTAGCTGTACATCTCACACTTTGACAAAACTTTAAATTTTGGTGATTTGACCAATTCACTGACCTGAAAACTAGCTTTTGAAGCATGAATTACATTTTTGTGTATGATATTTTCAAACTTGTCAGATTAACGTGATGCCCAATTAAAAATAGTTGTTTCAGAACATTTCAACAAATGAGCCAAAGCCACGGACAAACTACAACAGAACCATTTATTTTACATTCACCTTTAATAGTTAGCTTTGGTAACACAGAGTTTCACTTCAGTCCTCACATGTGAGGGAAATACTTCTCTCTCTCTCTCACACACACACACAGACACACACAGACACACACACTCATATCACAGCATCACACCAGCAGACACACACAATGGTGTTTTTCACATCTTCAAGCTGAGGTAAGAGCACAGCCTTTTCTTTTGCTCTCTCATTTGAGCATTTACACGAGTGACTTTTGTCACCGAACAAAACAATCATTTAAAGAAACTTTGATATGTTCGCCGTAAGACTCGATTACAGTCTCTACTTGCGTTGAATCCATCGTTCTCCCGCACACCTTTATACTTACATCTGCTCTCATAGAGGACAGACTGCCACACACACATCTGAGACATGTTGCATCGTGAAATACGCTCCCAGCAGTTTAGAATGAGCCGGGACGTTTTCCCTCTGTAGTTTAACACTGGCTCGTTTCCACCTTTTAACCTCTTCATACATGGACTGTAAATAAAGATGGACGACGCTCTTCCACTTCCTCCCACTATCCGGACACGAAGCCATCATATCCTGGGTACTAACAATTTCCATCTTGCGTATTTGGAGCCAGAAGCTTGGTCTGGATTCATGGGCTACATCCTTCGGAGGCTGCATTTAAAGGCCAATGGCGTCACAGCGAGATGGCGTGGCTGTTCCATTTTAAGGCTCCTTCAAATGTGTCCTTCCCTCCATTCATTGCGCTTCAGTGACGAACCGTTTCAAAGAGGTAATGGCGCCAGCAGGTGATAGATGGAGCCGCGGTATTGGGGGGGCCACTCCACCAATCTTGAGTCAGTGTCAACAATTATTTCAACAAGTTTCACCTGTTTTTATTTGATGAAATAATGGATTCAAACCAAATGTACGAGAAATCTGGCTTTACTTAGAGTCTATACCTTATAAATAGAAGGGAACGTGGCCTCGTTCCCACACGCCCAGAAAGAAATCTCTCCTCGCCGGGGGACCTTCTGAGCGTGAAGTCAGTTCAGGTTGAAAAGCTGCCAGGTTCAGTTCTGACCATCAGATCATCTTATTGCCACTGGTTTTCTCTGAGTTCTGAAAGGAGCTGAGGTCCCAGCGAGTGGTGCGAAAAGTGCTTCCCTTGAAACTGGCCTGCTTCTTGGTGATGCGGTAGATCTTCCTGAGGATGGCCCGCCGCAGCAGGATGTAGACCCAAGGGTCCAGGATCTGGTTGCAGGTCGCCATCCTGACGCCCGTCACCATCAGAGCCTGGTAAGTGTCCCGGTCACTGCTCAAGGGGTTTCTGTAGGACCACATGGCCGACATCACTCCAAAGATCTTAAAAAAACAAAAAAAAACAGGAAACAGCGTCAGTTATGTGATATTTTAGGATCTTCACACCGAATTAAAGTTAAAGAAACTCTGTTTTCATCTACGTGTGTTTATCTGTCTTATAGTCAGGATTATGCAAAAACTACTGAGCGGATTAACGTGACAGGATGTGATGTGGGTCGTTCAATTTTGGTGCGGATCCACATTTCTTTTACGATTGTGAGACAAAGAAGTTTTTCCATGTTTTCTCTGCTCTTCCCAGGGAATAATTGAAGGATCTTGATTTAATAAAAATGTGGCATGTTCAGGGGACTGATATTTATGACTGCGTACACATTTGCTGCAGATTAAAATAAAAATCTGGATCAGGTTAATTCATGGTTTAACAAGGAGACTGTGGGGCCTTGGTGGAGATTTGTGTGAGTGTCATTCTAGTTTTTTTTTACATATTAATATATATATACTTAAACCTTGTGGAGCTGAGGAGTGTGATTACTCACATTACAAAAAACGCTCTTAAACTAAACAAACATTTTTTCCTTAAATCCCAGTGGAGATAAAATAATGAGGAAAAATACATCTAAAATATTTCCAGTAAACGGATCATAAAAACATTTGCTGCTTTGGGACATCAACAACATCCTCAGACGTAAAACATGTTTTCCAACATTAAATACACGGCAATTAAAAAGAAGGAAATTCATTTTAAAGCGGCTGCTGTGAGCCAACTCCTATTATGGTCATAAAGTCCTGTCACGGTTAATGTTGTTCATGGACGCTGCTTTTAGTCGGTTGTAATTATCACGACTTCCTGTTTCCTGTCATTTACCATCCAGTGTGATGTCGGCATCTGGATGTCGGCTCATATTTTCTTGTGGGAATCAAACTTTTGACCAAAGCACTTAACAGTGAGTCAGCTGCTAATCACCTAAAGTACTGGCCCCTGAAACGATGGTGGAGATGTTTTAGCTTCCTGAGCAGTAAATCTCTTCACCTGTCCTGAGTGACAGCTGATATCAAACCTGCAGAAACATGAAACACATTCGTCTTGTTTGAAACTTGCACAGCGCAGCATTCCAGAGCTGAACAGAGGGTTTGAGGATTTTTTTTCTGTATGACTGTAAAATATTAATGATGCTATATTGACATGTTACATTTAAAAACATTTTAAAAAACCTGCGACACTGATCTGTGTTTTCAAAAACCAGACTCAGATCCAATATGAATATCTCATCATGTTGGGATATTCAAATGTGCCTCTTCAAATGTTTATTAAATGGAATTATTTCGACCAAACTCACCAGCAGAGGGCTCCAGCAGATGCAGGAGGTGACCATGATGCCGACCAGCTGCACCACCATCTCCGTGTCATTAGACGTGGCCGAGCGGCGCTGGGAGCTGCACCTCTTCTTTAGCCGGGCTCGCACCAGCGTGATCCCACTGATGGTGTTGCATACAAAGGCCACGGCCAGAGAACTCAACGCAAGTCCAGAGAACAGCATCACAAAGGCCAGGTCCGAGGCTTTAGTGTCCTCCATCACCCTGATGAAGCACCACGTGCCTGGGTACTGATAGGTGTATGCACCCAGGTTGAAGAAGGGCAGGAGGGCCACTAATAATGCCAGTAGCCAGATGAGGGTCAGTGCCATTTTAGTCCGTGCTGTGGTCACCAGGCGTGCATGTAGCAGAGGCCTCGTGACGCCCAGACAGCGCTCAGCAGCCATGGCACAACCCAGGAAAAGTGGGCACAGGCCGAAGAACACCATGCAGCTTCCCAAAAACAGACACGAGGCATCAGGGTCCCTGCAGCTGGAGGTGGTGTTCACTGTGGAGTTGTTCACTGTGGAGTATATTCTCAACACCAGGGTTCCGGCGATAACATGTCCAGCCAGATCTGTCGCCACCAGGGAGCTGGCGAAGAGCAGGAACGTGGCCTTTGACCGGCGACGGAAGCGGTTGTAAGCCTTGGCGAGAATGATCAGGGCCACCACGTTGAACAAGATGCCCAGAGTCATGGTGAGGGCTGCAGCCAAGGGGTTGCTCGTCGGGGGGGTGCCATTACAAGCCTCCCGCACCATGGTGGTGTCGTTAGAGGGGGAGGGGGAGGCCATAATTCCTGAGGAGTTGTAGTGTTGCATCGCCAGCATCACTACCGAGCCCGGGGCCCGATGTGGTTCCTCTGGCTGAGACGATACTGAGAGGGAACAGAGAGCGGATCATCATGACAGGAAGACAGAGGTGAATTTTATATTTCTCTCAGACCCTCCCTTTGATTAAAAAAACAGAACTGCAACACCCTCCCCCAATATCTCAACTCCACTAATCTGGTATAACTAGTATGATCGTGTATCCCAATTTGAACCTCAGTATCTGTAAGATAAGATAAAAAAACAACAACTTTATGATGGGGAGATAAACTTGTTTCAGCAGCCAATAGTCAAAGAAAGGTAGACAAGAGAGTGTAAGTATAAATTAAATATAAAAAATACAGATGTGTACGTATTATGCACCTTTAACTTTAGAGCTTTAAAAATCCAGACGGAAATTCCTGTTCAGTCTTTTGCTCCTAAGTTACAAAGAATCAAAACAATAAAGTATCAAACATTAGCACAGATAATAAAATAATAATCAAGAATATGAGAAAATGCATAAATACACGAGTAAGATATGTGAAGAAGTGTTTAAGATTAACAGTGGAAGTGTAAGTTATCACATTAACGGTTTAAAAATGTTAAATATTACAGCTACTCTCTTTATTTTGGAGAAAGAGCAGTTAACGAACAACTTGTTATTACTTGTTGCTGCTGCAACTGTCATGATTTTGACACCAGCCAGGATTCAAAGTGAAAACAGATGTCAGTAAGATGAAGTGACATGATTTAACAATGTTTTTTTAGCCAACTCCTCCTCCTCCTCCCCAAATAATCCCTGTACAGTCTGAACAGGTTGTTAAATACACCAACGTCCAAATCTTGACGTGTTGCTCGACCTTTGTTTTGTCTGTTGGTTTGAAGTTCCTCAGGACAACATGACTCATCTCTCAAGCACAACTAATTAGCTCTCAGCTCTATCTGACATCTTTGGGCCTCACACCAACATCAAGAGTCTGAACAAGTTCTGGCAGTTTCTGTTGACAGCGAGCGCATCGCATTCCTCAGAAACATGCAGTTACTGGGAAGCAGCAGCAGCAGCAGCAGCAGCAGCAGCGAGGACGCCGTCACTGCATGAAATCATTAAATCCAGATCACAACCCGGCATACGTGCAGAGGGCGTAGGGGGATAAATCCAGCGTTTATTTACATCCACTGAGTCTGCATGTGCGTTATCAGTCAACTTCACATGTTCAACATATGACCTCATGACTGTCAGTTATTTCAGAAATGATAAAATACTGCAAACATGTTCTCATGTGCTGATTTTTAACACTTTTTCAAAACCTACATGTTATTTTTTTTAATATTAATCTCTTTTAACTAATTCAGTATTTGGTACGTGTCACCACATTTTCGACATAGTTGTTAAAATAGAATGTGTGAATTAGTGATTAATGGGGATAATACATGATGATACATGTGTAATAATGACACTCAGGCATTACCTCTCTCAGTCTGTGCAGGGTGAAGGAGTATTTCTCTTCCAGCGATCACATTTTTGACTCTATGACAACTTTTTTTCCATTTTCTTTGAAACGTTTTCATGTTTTGAAGTGGGCGTTCTTGAAGATATTTCTATTTTCCAACATTTTAACGCTGCAATAATGAATAAAAACTCAGAAAGATAGCTCCAGGGCAAAACCTTTGTGTTTTGAATCAGTTAAAGATATTTATTCTGCCTTTGGAATAATGTTCAATAACACTGCGATTAAGACAGCGGCTCTGAACTGAAGCTGTTGAACAAATGAGCCATAAATCACATGTGTCATCACGACACTAAGGAATGATCACTGTTCATCTGTTGATTAAAGGAACATTTCACAGCTAACTCCACATTTTTTTATGTTTTAAAGTGGGCGTTCCTCTATTTCCTAACTTTCAACATTGTGAAAATAAATGAATCTCTTCGGAGAACAGCCTGTTTTAAATCAGATAAAAGATCAATGACCTACCTTTGGAATGAGAAATCCATGGAGACAATCACGACCAGTTTGATGAAGACAATGACTCATAACTGAAGCTTTGACACAGATGAGGTTGCTCGTCACGTCCTCCTTTTAGACTTAAGACTTCACCTGAACTGTGTCCTCATTATGCAACACACACTGTGCAGAAACTCTTCTCTTGCTGGCGATCAGCCTCCTTCCGTTATGTTGCACAAGCATGTCCTCTGCTCCTGCTGTCTGCAGCCGCTTTTATATACGCTGCACCGCGCTCGCATTCCCTCTGGGTGTCTCACTCAGTGAAAAAACATGATTTCCAGGCAGCAGCGGATGAGCAGAGTGAAAGAGCCACTCAGAGAAATCCCAGAGTGGAGTATGAATATTTAAAGTCCTGCCTCCACCTCACAAACCGGCCAGAGGATGCAGCTCTTAAATATTGAGCCCGTAATAACAACAACCTGTAGGGTTTCAAATCAAACACGCAGACCTGCCTGAGGCTCCAGGAAAACACCCATTTAAAGATTTACTTTTATGAGCAGTGATTACAGTTTTAAACTCAAATATGTATGACTTCATGTCAAAACACCTCAATCACAAATAACATAAAGCCCGACTGATCAGTGCCAGATTGGACTCTTCAGTGTAAAGGCTGATGTTGGTGTTTGAAGCTGTTTTACATGAACTACTTGTACGTTTTACAGCTCTGGAGACGCATCTGATGTCTGTTAATTGTTTTGAAATGAAAACTGCTCCATCGAGCCTCATCTCTACAAACCTCAGAGGGCCTGTGGTCAGCTCTCATCAATGGGAACCAGCTGTGCTCATGCCACTGCAAACATCTCTCACAGTGTGCAGCTGCAGCTGCGAATGCAAATGGTTTTCCAGTTCTTCAGGAGACCTACCGGGCCGCTGCTGCCGGTGCTGCCGGGGGGGGGGCTGGGGGTCCAATGCTCCTGGTCTCACCCGAGGGAGGAAAAGCAAACTCCTCTAAACAAGAATCATGATCAGCACAGGGAGAATGAATACACGGATCAGTGCCACATCAGATTCCCATCATCACTTCTCTGGCATATCTCTGCATTCATCTGAAATTCCTCCTCCAGTGAGTGGGCTTCTTATTTCACTGTCCCCACATGTCCAAACAGTATAACCAAAATAACATGTAGAAAAGATCTGTACACACAATGCAGCTCTTTGTCCGTGCACACACTCTGCACCTGTGTGTTGGAACACAGTCCGTCCACCCTGACTGGCAGGGCAGCGATGCATGGACTGGGCCTGTGTGCATCTACTCATGGCATGTGTGTGTGTGTGTGTGTGTGTGTGTGTGTGTGTGTGTGTGTGTGTGTGTGTGCCAGCACACTTTAATGAAAAAAAGATTGTCTCAAAAAAGTGTTTTGAAAGCGCACATTCAAGTCCAGATTGTAGATTGCCTGTGCGCCTGTTCCTACACGCAGTTGCGTAAGGAGTCAACCAGAGTGTTGTTAGGAACAAGTGGAGCTGCGGCGCTGTTAGCCCAGGTTAATGCATCTCCGTCTGTTGTGCTATAAAACACTGAGAGCCTGGATTAAATCAACACCTGATCTGGCTGAAGCGAAGAACCAGCCGGAGCTCACGAAAGGAAAAGCAGCATCTGGGCGAGTGACCTATTGAGAGGAGACGCCATCAGGACTGAAAGGCAGGAAGTCAGTTAGAAGGCCTGAGACTCTGCCAGAGAGGAAAACAGAATATATCTCATGGGTCATGTTTTAGTGACACAGCTTCGGCAACGGAAGCGTTGAAAGACATAAAAGTCTCTATTTTCTTTAGTAACACAACGCAAAAAAGATTTGAAACTGTGGCTCAGGAGGTAAAGTGGGTTTGAGAGGTTTTGCACATACAGGAATTTTCCGTCGTATGTGCTGGGCATAAAAATAAAAATCTGAAAATAGACACCGTAAACACTTAAAAGGATATGTACAATATGAATATTAGATATGTGCAATGGAGTGTTTGTACAGTTCTGATAAAGACTGGAAAAGCAACGCAAAGTATTTTATCTTGCTATCTTGCTGACCTGATGCAGACAGAAACAGTTTCCATTTAAAGTGTCGAACTGACACGTTTGAATCAAAGAACATATGTTTAAGTGTCTGATTCATTTGGCTGCAAAGGGACTTTTTCCACATCTGCGTGTGCTGTTGTCCGTCTGCAGACACGGTCCTGGACACACCACCGCTGGCTCACGCTGCACGGCCTCTCAGCGTGGCAGAGGAAAAGTGCTCCTTTGAGATCCTCAGCCTTCGCCTCTGTCTCGTTACTACACATGGATGCTATTTACTCGTGCAGCCATGCTGATTGCATATTTTAATTTGCACCAAAGGGACACATCATAAAACTGGAAACCACACAGCAAAACAGCTGTAAATAAGTTTTACGAGAGGATTTGTGTTGTTCGCTGCGCTGGACGACAACATTCGGTTCACCGACTCAAACAAATGTTCCAGCTTCGCAGAAAACCACTCTCACCTGGCAGAGACACCTCAAAGACTTGTCTGAGTGTAGACGCCTCCTTCATTACACAGGAATCTGCGAGCGGAGTGGCACTGCCTTGGGCTCATCAACAATCGACCCAGTTCAACAGCAGCGCTGAGCTTCATGGGAAAAGCTGTGTGCTCCTGCGGGGTCTTCATGTTTGCAACACTTCCAGATTTTGTGGTTTTAACTCAAAGGCCGATTCCCCCAGTTGCACATTTTTCACTTAACCTACATGTCACTCAGTTTGTCTAACACAATACTTGTTGTGTGACAGGCCCTCGTCGGTGGGACAGTTTCCACAGCAGCAGAAGAACACAACCGGCTGGTCGGACTCGGTCACGGTTTGTTTGTTTCGCTCCATTTTCTGCATTTCTGTAAAAGAAACGGGCCCAAAAAACATTCCAGGATTGAGCTGTTGAAAACCTCATAATTAAGGCAGCGCAGACATTTTAACTATGAATGTCGTGCTCTTCGGTTCTTACATACGTGACTTGTTCAGCGTCTGAGGGAGGTGAGGTTTGATAAGACAGCTGCTAGTACTGAAAATGGGATTAAGATATTTCTCCACGCTGTAAAGTCGTTTTGTGCACAGCGATTTGTTTTCTTGAGCCCAGAGGATTGATAGTAACTGTCGCCCTGCCACACTGTCGTCCGGCCCATAGACCGCGTGGAATGATGGCACTGGGGGCTGTCCGCTCCCGTTTGCCAGAACTAGGTCACGAAGAAGCCACAGCAGAACCACATGTCAGCCAGAGGTGACCCAAATTACTTTTGTGCCATTTGGGCCATATTCACCGTTCATGGGCCACTTTAGGTTCAACCTTGCCTCAAGCGTCGCACGTTTGCCAAAAAAGACTCGGCGCCTGACTGCATCTCGACCGACCGCACGCACTATTTTCCATTTCCTCTTCCTGGAAGTGCGGCTGTGGGCCCATTGAGACGACAGGGGAGCAGAGGAGAGAAGGGAAGTTGAGGTCTAATGTGTTCCCGAGGAACATTTCTTGATATGAAACCTGATCCAAGTCTCCAGAACGATTCAGTGCGGCCAAACGGTCTTTTCCCTGGAACTGATTTGCTTTCAAAACAATCTCCTCGCTCGAATCATATATCTCATTAATGGGTCGTTGAGGTACAGCACTCATTTAATCATGTATCCCAAATTAAACCATCATATATTTACAATAATAAATAATGGCATGAGCACAAAGGGGAAACTGGAACCTGCCAGACATATTGAAATATTTAAGATGAATAAAGAGCTAATTAAAAACCTGTTTATGATAACCTGAGGTAAGGCAATAATATTACTCTCCCCTCAAAATTGTAATCAATAAATAAATGTGGAACAGGGTTCAGCCTTCAGGGCTTCAGTATCTTTCCTAGGAAACTGCACTGGATGGAGGAGACTGGGGTTGAACCACTGACCTCTGGTTAGCGGACAACATGAATCACCTCCTGAGCCACAGCCGCCACACACACAGCCGCGTCCAGCTACTGTATTTATGCAAATATTGACCGTATCAATGGCAGGCAAAACTAAAACATGAATCCAGGGTCAATAAAATAAATGACCTCACTGCTCTTCCAGTAAAATCAACACTCTCCCTCCTCCATCCAAAAGATTGAAGAGCAACATGTAGCCGCTAACGAGGATTCATAAATCATGCAGCTTAAATTAAGTCTGGATTCCTGTGAAGTCAAATACACAACTCAAGAAAAGAATCACAAACAGTTCCCCTGAAATACACGGAGCAGCAAAACATCAGCAGAGAGAATCGTCCCCGGGGGAATATGTCTGCTCCGTCACCTGGGGATTCGAACTCATGGACAAATCAAGATGCCCCGAAGAAGCGACCAGGAACTACAGTTTGCTCGCTCCGGTTTGTCCCAGGAGCGTGGGAACAACTTCCACTCACATGATGTACGGAACTCCAGTTTATCTCTTTATCTCTCTCTCTCTTTATCTCTCTCTCGTTATCTCTCACTCATGCACTCATGCACTCATGCGCGCACGCCCACAAAACATTTTCCTACTTGTGAAGCCAAACGTGACTTCATTTTAAGTTTCAGGACAAGTTTTAATTAGTTATGTGATGAGACGCCATGATTGACAGATGGGACTGACAGTTACACACGCTTGCTTTGGTTTGATGTCAGCGTCAAACACCGTCCTCTCCGTCTCAGGCTCCTCCTATTTAACCTCCTCTGCATGAATGAGCTGCTTCCATCCATCGCTCCTGTCTCTCATCACGCAAACATCACGAGCAGCAGCTCTCATGACTCAGCGGAGTGTGACACGGCTGACTCATCGTTCGCTTGAATCAAATCAAAACTCACAGTTACCTAAATATGGAGGTGGAATAAAACATGGTCCCCGCTGTCTTTATAATCGTTACATGCTATTGACACGCTAAGATTTCAAACATACAGGCTCAGCATTTTCACAGAGAGAGGAAAGTCTGACTTCTCTTCCCGTCCTGAAACAAACTGACATGTGGCAAGTCTGAGCAATCTCAAACGTCACTGCTGGTATCCCATCCTCCGTCTGTGCTCTGGGCAGTGGCATTCATCTTGTTCCGACTTGTCCTTGCCCACGACTGCCTTCACATGGTGCTGAACAGTCGGAGCTGGCCGGTGCTTCGCTGAGCTCAGTTTCTCCTCTGGCATGAATGAAGGCTGACGAGGAGAGAAAAGCTACTTTCAATTCCCGGAGCTTTTTCCCCAATCAGTCGCTTCGTAGGAAATCATGACATGATTGCTTGGTTTGACTTGTAATGTGATGCACAAATGCACCAGGCTCGTTTTACAAGGCTCCTACTGTATATTGTGTTTTGGTTGCTATGTTGTTGGTCTGAATAATGCAGCTGCTCCAAGGTGGAGCTGCATTGATTAAAATAAACCTACAATCCTTCAAATGTATTAATCCTCAAACTATTTCTGCAACAAGCTTTAATAAACACTTAAACTCAGTTTATTAGTAGTTTCTGGTTCCTGTTGTTTTCTCGACCTGGGGGTCCTGACCCCAAAAGGTGTCGTGAGAGAATATCTGGGGGTCGAAAAAATAATATATTGTCATATTTGAGATATTTTACATTGGTAATTGGTTTTCACATTAAATTAGATTACAGGTAACTGGTGAGAGACTGTCATGGTCCCGTGCACCAGCCTGGTTCTACTGGTGAACTCGCACCAATGGTTTATTAGTTATTCACTTTTCTTGTAGCTCTGTTTTGGTCTCCACCATCTCCTGGGAGAAACATCTGCTCTGTGGCTGAAATAAAGCTCCTCTACCACTGGTTACAGACCCTCTATCATCCGGCTTCTATCTGTTACGTGAATGGATTCAATCCTCGTTCACGTCCTCGGTCAAATGACCGCAGAGGCGAGAGAGCGCCTCAGTTTTTGAGCTTGAGCCATTGTTAATATGAACTCTCAGAAACATCCATCATCTGAAATGTTTATCCTCTCAGAGTCGCGGGGAGCTAGAGCCAATCGCAGCCGACATCTGACGAGGACGTGCGGTCAGTTTAGATTCTCCAATCAACCTGCATGTGTCTGCACTGTGCGATGAAGCCGGTGTGAGAAAACCCACACGGACACAGAGACACAGAGAGAAGATGCAAACTCCGCGTAGAAAGACCCCGACCGATATGTGAATCGAACCAGGAACCTGCCTCCTGCGAGGCGATAGCGCTAACCACCACAGTTTGATTTTAATAGACAAAGGTCCTTTTTAGCCACAACACTGTTTCCAAATAAAAGTTTTTTCTCGGTTTAGTGTTACAATTCCAAAAAGTGCCATGTTATATCAGAGAGGGGGGGAAACTAATCACAGACGAAACAGTAGAGAGTTTAATAGTTTATCCATCTCCATTTCAAATGCTCTCTGCTGAAAACGCTGGCACATTTCATCAGCCTTATTCTCTAAACCCTGAAAAGAGACCTTTAGGCAATCATGGGAAAACTTTCACTCAAGTGTAAAGTCCAAACTGTCTGTCCTCTGCAATTAGATGTTGTTTTTTTTCACCCTCGGTTTTTCCATATGGTGGTGGAGTCACTTTCTGGACTCATGGTGTGCAGCGGCTTGATTCTTGCCAGCGCCAATCAAATGTAAGAGCGAAGCATGCAAGCAGAGCGAAGACTGGCAACCACACGAGCTGCCATGACAGGCGGGGGAAAGCTTAGTAATAAGGTGTAATTGGACTTATTATTTTATTTAAGAGGGTGTAATCCCAACAGGACGGGGTGTTACATTAACTCGTTGCATGTTTAGAGAAGATCTGAGGAATCAGGTTATAGTCACATCCATTCCTCAACCCCGATTTCACCCAAACGTTCCTTCGATGCAGAGTTCACGAGGAATCACAATCGCTCAGCAGCAAATGCATCATGAAGCAGCTTTACATCTTCCACTGTTTGGTCTTTGAGACATTTCAAAGTATGTGTTCTGTCACGTCTCATTAGGAGCTGGAGCCGCTCTCAATGGAGCGAAGACCTCCGCCAGGGCCCAGTAGTCCCAATAAACTCAATCAAGCTGCACTAAACTCCACACAGGCATCCGTCTCATGAGTCTGCCAAATTTATTTCCTCTATAGATCCATGAATTAATCCCCGGGAAATCAGAGAGAAAGGTCAAAATAACGCCAGTTCCACCTCTTCAGTCAATCCGTCGTCTAACTTGATTTTTCTGTAACCAAGCAACCAACTGCAGAGCAGAGAATCCAGCTATGACGGGGATTGGTTTAGTTTTTAAAATTAAAACGTATCGTGGATGTCGCCTGTGAAAAACATATTTCAGTATGTCTGTGTTCCTGTGTTTAACAGCACGAGCTCTGCGTTGTGAAAAAAAAAAACCTTCTAAAGAAAATATTTTGTCAACTGGACGAGAGGTCCTCAGGGCTCCGGCCACTCGAGTCGTTCAGCTCAGGGTCTGAAGTGGCCTTTCTTTTTTTAGTGGAAACACAAGGAGCTTGTCCACGTACAGTAAACCACACCCATGAGGGGGCTCACACACACACACACACAGCTTGTTACGTGGTACAACCCTAACACAGACCTAATGCATATTCTGCTTATCAACTCCAAAAATAGGTTTGTTTTGGATAAACACTTCTGCTAAGGAACGAGAAACCGCCTCCTCTTTGCTCTTTACACACGATGGGCGGAGTCGTTAATTTACCGCCTCCGTTTATAGCCACACAGACGAAGTGTTTGTAATATTAATCATCTCTGTTTCACAGAGGATGCGTAATATGTGAAAACAGAGACATTTCTCTGGTTTAGGAAAAACATTTCCAGTGTTTTTAAGTTGGTTTTCATACATTTGGATCCACAAATATCATATATCCTGTCGACCGTTTCTCAAATATCAGTGTTTTGGATTTTTGGACTTTTTCTCGCTGAACCTCCAAGGTTGTCTTCGGTTTCTGTTCATTGCAGAACGCTACAGAGACCAACTCATGGACGTCATTTACAAGCTGCCGTGGCCGCCCGGAAGGAACTCGATTCACAAGCGTGCTCGGGACAACAGATCGGAACGTGTACGTGATTTCTAGGGAAACAAAGTAAAAATATTTAGACTAAAATGATTTTTAACATAAGTTGTGTTTTTGGTTTGGTGTCCAGCACCTGAACTGGAGAAAACATGTGATCTGGAGGTGGCAGCTGCGAGAGAAGGAGCAAGTGCAGGAATGACGATGATGCACGAGATGAGATTTTAAAGTGAGGTTCAGTCCCCGTTGTTCACCAGCGGCTCCTCAGGCTAAATGTCACACTTCATATCACTTCCCCCATGGCTCAGGCTAATGAAGCCAATCATGCAATTATCTAGTTTACAGCTGGTCGGTAAATTCCACGTTATTAGCTCATGTGTTTTCTGTCCAGACACCAAATGTTAAATATGCAGAGAAGTTCATGAACTTCATGAAACTCCCCCCCAGGCAGCGAAGACCACCCCCCCACCCCCCCAGTGCCCTTAACATGGGCAGCCTTTGGTGTTGGCAATTATCTACAACTTCAGCAGAGACATTTAAATAATTTACCCTGAGGACGCACAATTATGAGATAATCATTTTTGAGGAAAATGTACAAAATTATATAATACCAAAATATTATTATTATTATTAATATATAGTTTCATTAAAATATTAAATAAAAAGCAATTTTAATTGTATTTATTTATTTATATTTAAATATTTCCTTATCTATATATGCTTTTGTGGCCAAGTAGTTAAACATTTCTCACAATTATGATGCAAATTTGACTTTAATATTTAGTCAATATTTTTAAATTATACAATAATCATGACTGGAATGTTAAAAAATTCTAGAAATTCATATTTCATTCAGTATTTTGATTTTTAATCAGTCCGTACATCGCCCGTTTTCTTATAAATTAATATTTTTATATGCTCTGTCAGAATCCTTGGTCTCTGGGAAAAGTGAACTTTGCTAAAACATCAACGCGTGTGAAAAGAAAACAGGAAAACCCCTACTTAAATAAAACCGCACGTCATTCAAGAGGCCGCTTGCTCTGTAGAAACACATTTTAACTCTGAGTTTCAAAGACAAACAGTAGCCTCCTTCAGATTTCACGTGTTTCCCGATTGCGACCCTGTAAACTCCGCAGGATCGTTGCTGCTGAAGGCGAGAATGGCAAGTTCTCCACTAAGTATTCGCTGGAATGTGGTTTTGGGAGCCACACTCACTCACCTACCAAAATGTTTGCGTATGAGTGGCTGCATGTCATGTTAATGGCCAGAAACTAATTTAAATGTCAGAGTGTGGCTTGAACTGGCTGTTTTGGTTCACAGACGTGTGTCCAAACCTCTCATAAAGGCCTCATTCACAAAGTGCCAGCCAGAGAGTAATGGCCTCTCCTGCCTGTGGCCTCCTCGATTAAGACCAGATGCTGCAGATTCTTCGCTCTGCAGCACATCAGCACAACACAGGCCTCAGTCTGTTCTATCGGTCCCTGTTGTAGTCGCACAAATGTTGTACGGCGTGTGTGCACGTTCGTATATATCCACTTCCATTAGTTGTTTTTAGAAACCAAACCGAACTATTCTGGCTCCTGCAAACTGAAGTGAAAATGAGATTTGGGAAGTGGCTGCAACTTGTTGAGGTTTTAAGTCCAATAGACGGAATAAAACACTTCCACTGGTGCGTCAGTCTCACGTGTGTAGTTCACAGTGATCATGGCAGGAGATTTAATTTGAGGTTCAGGTTGTGATTTTCTGTCCAAACACGTTTGCGCTTGAGAGAAAACGAATCAATCCCAACCTGAAGATGTCAGAGTCTGTTTTCTGTGTTGAATCTTCTCCCAGGTTACAGACACGTGCAAAGTCAAAAGTCAAACAGAGCTGAGCCAACAGGACGGAGCCCGAACTGAACCCACGTATCATCCATCATTTATCCCGCTGATCCTTCGAGGGCCGCAGGGGGAGCTGGAGCCAATCCAAAGCTTCACATTGGGCGAGAAGCGGGGGACACCCACTTCGCCAACGTATCACAGGCTCAACACACGAACACAAACCATCCATTCACACCTTCGGCCGATTTAGAGTTTTCTATTACCCTCACCCCAACCTGCCTGTGGTCTGTGGGAGGAAGTGAACCGTGCAAATGCAAACCCCGGGCGATCTGGGATTCCTCACCTCTGTCGTGCAAAATGTTTTGCAACCCGACAGGTTGGGTATCCACACTCTGACAGGACCGGCTCCTGTTCAGATGAGAGACGCTTCACGCAGACTGCAGTTTTGTGATTCTTGTTCTTTTCCACTGATAACGAGAATGAAATGCATCTTGAGACCCGAGACGTCACGACGAGGTTCCTGCTGCAGGAAGTTAGCTCGGCGTGTTGTCGTTTGCAGCGTGCGTGAGAGTGGGCCGGGGTTTGTAGACTCAACAAGGCAGCGGGACGAGGCAGCGAAGGTGACCTGAAGCACAGGTGAGCGATAATTAGGCCGGACACGAACGCAACACGAGGAAAATGAAGTCGAACACCAGAGGTTCGGCCGCAGCCAGGAATCACATGAGTGAACGGACGAGTGGAGAGCCGACGCTTTAGTACTGCAGGAGCCGAGGGCTGATCTGAAGCAGGTGTGCAGGTGATTTGGCGGGAGCAGGGATCCACAGGGCCAACATACACACACATACACACACATACACACACACACACGCACAAACACGTCAACATGACTTCAGAGGACATTGAATTGACTTGCACAAGTTTCGTTCTTGCCAAAACTAACTTTTAAAACATTTCCTTAAAATGTAATGAGTCATTTTTTATGAGAACTTGTTTTATCGTCCGCATAAAGAAGACATGTCCCCATAATGTGACTAATTTTGACCACCTACACACACACCCACACACACACACACACACAGACACACAAAAGGCAAGAAAACAGAAATAACGAGGGCGAGCGCGAGCGAGGCGAAGCCGACGCCTGACAGGTTCGATCAACTCCTCTCACTTGTTGCGAAGGCGAAAATAAAGACACCAGCACCCCCACTCTCTTTACACATGGAGTCACTTACTGCATCGGATCAACATGTGAAGAAATCCAGAGATTGACAGGCAAGTTACGGTTTTTAAGAAGAGTTCTGCCAATTCCCTTAGAAGTTTTATAAACCCGGAGTTTAGGCCAAAAGTCCAAAATGAAATAATTCAAGTCTTTCAAAATGTGTTTTGAATGTTTTTTTTTTTTAATGCCAAACATTTCCAGACAGGGTGTGATCGAACGTTATTTACCATCAGCGAAAACTTTACCTCGCAAAACAAACTATTTACAAGAACAGGTATTTTTGAAATACTTCACACAAACAAATCTGGTGAAGGAGTTGAGGAAATCTGAAACCGGCTCCGACACCAACTCACACGTATATACGGTCATAAATCACCGGCTGACAACATAAGCTGCGATGCAGATATCTGTGTTTGACAGCTGATGAAGCTGTGATGGAAGTTAGAACCAAACTTTACTTTACACGGTGCGAACTGATGCCAGAGTTTTTTACAAACTACGTACAAGTACAAAAAGAACATTTAAAAAGCGTATATTCTTCCCTCTGTATTTTTTTCTGTCATACAAAAATACAGTCCTAGTGAAGTACTCGTCGTAATTGTAGTGTAGTGTTCTCTTGACCTGTGCTGATGCTCTGGAGATATTTCAGAATGATTCCCTGTCATCAGTGAGTCGTCCTCAAACTTTGTGTTCATCCTACCTGGTTTATCTGCACTGAAAATGTTACAGTCAATGTTTTTCTTGAAATAAAATGAACTGAATTTTTGCGTCGTTACTAACTTCAGATTTCTGTTCATCTTCGGACCCGAGCTCGCAGCTTTTCACAGTAAAAGCTCTGTAATTCAGCTCGATTTAAGGCATAGCGGCAGCAAAACAAACCTTGTGCTTTTACTTTGTAGGCAAATTGCTGAAGAGGACCTGTTTCTGTGAACGTTGTCATGATCAGCAAATGTAAATTATCGATATGCTGAAATAAAAAAACATCAAAAATGTGGTTGTAATTTTTTACCCATGGTGTTTTTTTAAATGTTAGGAATATTTAACTTGTCACGAAACCAAATCGCACCAGACTTTTAATTTAAGTTGCCAAGTTGAACACATACAGACACACTTGTGGAATCAGAGGGTAGATGCACAACCTGTACTGAGATTTGCTTTATATCCTTTTGTAATATTTGGGTGTAGTCTTCATATACGGCTGGTTTCTACCCTCACGTGTATTTTTATATTGATGTGTGAGATAATTAAACTAAACAAACAGCTTCAGTCCCCTGAGACGTGAGGTCGTTCTGTACCAGCAGCAGGTCGCCGCTGTGACAAACTAAAACAAAGACGCCATAGAAAGATGCTATCTCTCGTTGTTCCTCCACTTTCCTTGAAATGACTAACACTTGGATTTGTTGTCGTTCTCAGTTCTGTATCATTCATCCAATAACCTGCTGCAGTTTCCTCTTGACCTCTAAATATAATGGGACCTCCTCGGGGGAACAATGCTCTTTTTTTCCTGAGCGCCACGGCCTATGCAGAATTTGGGAAACGTCCCAGATGTCCTATTTATATGGTTTTATTTCCAGAAAGCCGAGAGCTAAACAAAAAAGACAGGAAACACTCTTTAAAATGTTAGTTAATGAAAACCTACGGGCGGAGGAAGGGAGGACTGGCTCCACTCGTCTGTTTATCTACGAGGCAGCGATGAGACTTGAGGCCTGAAGCTCAAACTCCTCGCGGACTCTTTGTTGTTCCAGTTTCGGATGCTGCTGCGTCGAAGGTCGTCCAGAGCTGCCGGGACTCGATTTGTCACACATGATGTTTTGAGTCTCTGAACCTCGCAGCGCAGATGTGGACGACAAAAACAGAGCAGCACAGTTTGCAAATAGGAAATAACTGACATGCACTCACTGATAAAATCCCCAATTTGTTTCCCTCTGGTTCAGTTACAGGTTTTCACTTTGGTGTGTAAAGCTTCTGTTGTCTCTCCGCCTCACAAACACACATTTTAAAATCCCCGTACAGCGAAAATACAGAGATCTTATATGATAAAGGATTTAATTTGCACCCCCAACACTGAGGTAAACACAGATTCAGGGTCTGTGATGTCACAAACCGAAGAAACCAATCCTGTCGGTTTGTGGGTGGGGCTCAGATCCTCATCTGCAGGCGGCTGCTGTGCGGGTGGAGAGACGGGGGAAGGGGCGGGGCAACATTAACATATTTATAGGCCACATCCACATTATTACGATTTCATTTGAGAAAGCATCAACTCTGCAAACGGTGGTGCCGTGTTAGTTTGAAAACTCGTTTAATCTGGACGAGAATGTTCGGAAACAGTGGCGTAGGCGCCGATTGGGTTCCTATCACACGAAGAACACGAGCCTCAGCTACCGGAGCGACACAGAGTCTTTGTGAACAGCTGTCGTCCTGTTAAATTCTGTATTTCACAATATATAAGTGTTTACAAGTGCAGGAGACGAGCGGTTACTCGAGCATCTGCAACGATTCTATAAATCATGTACACGTAACGACCATCATATCATCTGAGGATGAACGTCTGGAACGAGTTCCGTGGCCGTGCGCCCAAAAGTCGCCTGGATCAAAAAGAAACGAGGGCTCAACCAACATGCTAGCAGCACGCATTAAAACATGATATCCCTTTTAAAATCTATTATGCATATCCACGAGTGACTGCTCTGAGACAGTTGGACTTCATTCGGTCGTCCAGATGTGGGCGGAATTGGCTCGGCCAGTGAAAACGCATGTTAAGTGATTCCCTTTCAGCAGAAAATGTGGAGTTTCAGTGAAACAGATGGTATTAGCTGCCTCCAGCCTCCAGAGGGAACCGGTTGTAGCCTCCAGATGTTTTGTCTTTTAGTGGCAAATAAGCATATCCACTCATGTACCAACTGGCAACGAGGCAATCGGGCTGCGAATGAGCTCATTTGCACAATCCTGTTTGGATGAGGTAATACTCACTGATTCAGTCTGCCACATCAGCACTGGAGGAACCACCACGACCGCTTCACTTTTCAGCCACGGTAACTGAAACTAAAGGATGTGGAGAGAGAATCAAATGGGCGAAAACCAAGTGTAATGATTTTTTTTAACTGCGGGGCGTTTTCCAAAACACTGGGCCCTTGTCTCGAAACCAGACAGAGAAAGTTTGAAAGAGAGAAAACACGTTCAGAGGATCATCTAAATCACAGTCCAGCTGAAAGCATAAACATGACTCGACTTGAAAAAGACACGGCGGAGGAATCCCTCACACTCAGAGGAAGATTCCATCCATCTTGATCTAACACTTTAAACAAAAAGTTGAACGCGGAGTTTTTTTTTTTTTCCTGCAGGATTAAACCCAGTCTGTCGTCTTGAGTCACGGTCCAGTACCAGTCTCCTCCTTCAGCTGCTGGATGTCTTGTTTCATAATCTGAGTTTGAACAGAGAGAGAGAGAGAGAGAGAGAGTCACTGCTTTGGTTTCTTAAAAACTTTATTACCTCCGCCAGGGAGGTTATTTCAAGATCTCCCCCCCGAGCTTCTAACCTTTTTAAATTCTATAATTCTCCCTGCAGGTTTTTTTTTTTCCCCTTTCACATTTTTAATTTAATTTTTTTTTTTGTGAACAGACAAGATGGAACTCAACAGGCGTCTCTATTAGTCTCTATTCAGATGGGACGATAAAGATTTCTCATTTTTTAAAAGGATCTTGATGAAAACAAATCGCGTATTTTTAGGGAACTGATATTTACAAGTGTTCCATGAATCTCAGGGTGGGACATTTCACTTTGACATCATGAGGCTTGACCCTGTGACGGATTGTTGACCCGTCCAGGGAGTAGACTTCATATGAAGATGGACGGCACGTCTCCACCTCTTCCCTTCCCATATTGGGATTTGAAAATTAGTTTTCTATTCCTTGTCCACAGTGAAGCTCAAAGGAGGTGACACGTGCATCAAGAGACAATAACAAATATTTACAATATTGTTCAGCCTCCATTTGTGCTACAGCCACACTGCCCGCCCTCACACCCGGGACATGTTGGCTTCATTTCTGGATAGAGGGAGGAGGACACATTCTTCCTGGATGGACTTAGTTTGATGTCTCTGTCTCCTGATCTCAAACAGAGTCTGATGACCCAAACATTGGCAGAAGGGGAAATGTGTGACTCAGTATTTTGCTTCTAACCTCGATCCTCCAGACGACAGGAGTGTTTTGTGGGATGCAGGATCCTTTGATCCTTTGTTAGGACACTTTTGTGCTCTGGAGAATGAGGCGGAGGAGGAGAAGGAGGCGGAGGAGGAGAAGGAGGCGGAGGAGGAGGCTTTGTTGAGGCATCACAGCTGTGAGCGTTAACATGGGGGGCGCTGCAGCCTGACCAGAAAAGGAAAAATACAACAACAGGCACTCGTCACACAGCAAAGATTATCACTGAAGAATGAAGCGGTGAACGCTGGGGACGTGCATGTGGCTCAAATCCTCAACACATGAACGTATGAAGCAACAACCAGCAACAGAACTCACGTTAATAAAGGAGTGAATATCTGCGACGGCCGGGCAGCTGTGAGGAGGCGAGGAACCAGCCTCCGGGTCTGAACTTCTCTCTCACATCTTGTTTCTTCATCTTGGCACATTCTTTTGATCAAGAGCAGCACTGTGATGCCTTGAAGGAGACTCCGACAGCTCGGTGTGATTCTCCATTTTACATTAATCCCTCTTCCATGTGAAGGTGCCTCCCAGCATCACTGGGAACTGGGAACATTTTTGAATGGCAGCAGGGTCGAAAAAACACGTACTCCGATTCTATTCAGTGAAACATCTGCGATGAACCCACTGTTCGTGGCCGGAGACATGAAGTCTAAAGATACTGCAGTTTTAAAGCCGCTAAAAGTTTGGAAACTGGTGGCGTCATTTTAGTCTGGACGAGCACAAACAGAATTCTGGAAACGACAATCACGCTCGCTGAGACACGGCTAGAGTAGGGACCGGAGGATGAGGTCCCACTTCTTGCTATATAAAAGGAAAATTAAGCAAAACAACATTCTGTTTTTAAATATGATATTTAAGATTACCCTCATGCTCCCGGCCTCGACTGCTTTAACTTCGGAATCTTATCAGTTACAATAAACAGCCGGGGGAGTTCTCATGATTATCTCTCATCAACCTGACCAACGACGACACAATAATAAATAACAGAATGTCTGGAGATCCCTGTGTGATACACGGTTTTTAGGCCTGCAGCGTTTAAACACAGAAGGTCGTAAAAGTTTAATGAGTCACTTGATTTACTCTTAAACCGGATCCCCTGGTGTTTGGCATCGGTTGAACGGGTGTGACAGACGTTTGTGGCCTTTTACAGCTGCACAAAAAAAAAAAACAACACACAAACGACCACGACAACACACACTTGTCGTTTGCAGCGTCACTCCTGCTGCTATTTTTACTCTTTCCTTCCCCACAGTGCTGTTCAAAGTCACATCCACGGCATTAGCTGTCATCGCAGCGCAGACGAGGATCCATTATGGAGCCATTACTTTATGTAATTTGTTATTCCCAGAAATCCTCATCTGGCCGGAGTTCAACCCTTCTGCTCTCTCTCTCTCTCTCTCTTTCTCTCTCTCTCTCTCTCTCTCTCTCGAGAGAGAGAGACGGCAGGTCAAGTGAGGACGGCCGGATAAACACAACGTAGAAAATAATGAGGCTGAAGCTGACGACTGATTTATTTTTCCTATTGTCAATTTACTGCCCACCCACTTGCTTTGTACATCTGCAGGACGTCAGACGTCAGAGTCGTCTTTACGTCCACCTGTGATTTGAATCAAACATCATTTTGTTTGAGGAAACACTGACTTCATTCTCTCGTCCTATCTACAGATTAGCAGAGGTGCTGGAATAACCCTTTGTGACTCACGATTCTCAATAAGAAAAAAACAAAACATCTGGGAGCTGGACTCACATCCAAATAAAGTCAAATCAAACAACGGAGAATCAGACAGACGTTATGTCAACGGCTGATGATGGAAGATGGTATTCTCATAATTTTTTAGGCAGACTTTGGCAGCGAGACAAAACTGTCACACACACACACACACACACGATCAGGAAAGATTCCAGCGCGATGACTGAGCAGTGCAGCTCACTTCAGATTCACTCTTTTTTACACGCGTGTGCCGCTGCAGCTAATGAGCTGATGAGCACACAACACGTCACGTTGCTCATTTGATGTGGCGATTACAACTCCGAGCTCCAGATAGTAAAACACGCAACAGAGATTAACGATTTTTAAATCCTCTACGGTCAATATGCAGCTAATTCATGACCTTTAACCGAGCTGGACGGCGGAGCAGCCTCCATGTTGTTTCCACAGCACCTGTGTTTTTCATTTGACTCAGAAAAACCTTCATAAATGAGCCCATGAAAAACAGGACTGGCCCCGTCTCAACACTTTTTCCAGTAACTGCCCTCTGATGAAAATCAAGTAAAAACAAGGTTAGTGTGAAAACAGTGAAACAAATGGAGCCTGTGATTGAGATGAGAGCTCCTCATCAGGGGATTCATCACAGTTATGTTCCTCTAATGGTCGAACAGAAGAATACAAACACAGTTTTAGCTGCACATTCACTGGAAATTGGATATCGATGAATTAAACTGAATCGCAAACATCATAATAATTCTCCAGAGAAGAGTGTAAACAGGATGAACCATGGGAGGAGTGGACGGAAATTAAAGCCGGGGTTGGTAAACCTGGAAAATCTATTGCTATAGCAACCCATACATCCCGCCCCCGCTAATTAGTTCAATTAACCGAGCTGGACAGTGGAGCTGCCTCCGTGTCGACCATCAGGCCTCTCGTCAAAGCTTTGCCCCTAAAAACAAATAATAATAATAATAATAATAATAATAAATACTCAAGATATGAAAAAAAAACTCACAGACACACAAAGATATGTTTCTGACACGTGTCCACACCAAAGTTTAAAAGGTTCCGACAAGTTTTGTTTTTGCTTAATTCTGCAAAACAAACAAATGTCATCAAACTCTCATCTCAAGTATTTGACTAATTTGAGCCACGTTTTAATAATCGTCTGCCGCTCTGCTTTGTTTTGAGATAAACTTTTAAGTCAATGTCAAATTCTCCGTGTTCCCTCTCGCTCACAGTTCTCCTGCAGTACATGCTGTACTTTACGAGCCTCGGGGCCACGGGGAGAAACGGTGAGGAGTCGAGGAAGGTGAATGCTTGGGGGCCTCTGAGCTGGAAGAAGGATAGAAAACCTCATGTTGAGGTTGAAGATTTTACTAAAGAAACAGTTTGACTCCGAGGATTGAATCAGGTCCTTCCACACCTTCCCCCTCTCCGTGCCTCTACCTGCCCCGGTGACCTGCTAGATCATAACGTGTTACATACATGAACTGGAGCTCGGGGCTAATGTGAGCGCTGCATCTCCTCCTCACTCTTCTGTTGCCTCTGGTGAGACGAGCTTTTCAGATTCAAAACTGGAAAGTTACACAAGGTCGACTCGGTGTGGCGAGAGGCTCGGGGAGGGGGGGGCCCCTGTGTGATGTGTTCCTCAGGGGACCCTGAATCTCAGTAAATCGCTTCTTCTCATGGACACTGTCATGGACTTTATCTCACTTTGTGTAAATGGTTTTATTTTCAAAGAGAATCTCTGACCACAGCCTCGAGCACGACAGTTTGGCAAAGTTAGAGATTCAAAGCTCACATGGGGACACAATTATTCAATTATCCAAATTATCTTCTGTAAACATCCATCACAGTTTACAGACTCTCTGAACTTTGACCGAGTGTCCCGACAGTAGCTGCAGTTCTCCTCGGCGGTGATGGATGATTATTTATAATTTCTGGGCGAGCTCGCCTTCGTAAATGTTCCGTTTAATTTCCCTGATTTCAGAAAACATTTTTAAACAAACCTGAACAAAGACAACGATCGCTCGGTCGTTAAATTTCTAATCTTTGACATTATGTTGGTTCCAGGTTGTTATGCAATGACTGAACCTTTAAATATCACGTCTGACGTATTTCCACAGTATCACTTATTTCATGATGCACTCTATTAACGATGAGCTGATGATCTTTTTGCTTCCTTGCAGCCGTCTGGTGGCTAATTAACATTTCACTGTATTTGCCTCTGGGTATTTAGCTCTGGGAACGCGCCTCTCTTTAATGCGTCCTCGACCTCAGACAGGATCTGAACAGATCGATATCTGCGAGCAGAGCTGAGAGCATCCTGTCGGACACAGATCTGTAAATGATGAACGCAGGAGGAGCTTTCATCTCACTCGTGTTGCTGGTGAAACTAGACCGACTCCAGTTTTTCCAGAGTAAAGCGGCTCAACGCTGCGGACGAGCAGTGACGTGTGTGTTTTCGTTTGATGTCCACAAACATTGAACCTTCACTGGGCTTCAGGCACATTTTGGCAGATAGATGAAGAGCGAAGTGTCTTCAGCTAATAACTGACGGGATTTCAGTTTCAGGCAGAAAACAGGAGCGGAGACAACTTGCAGTTTTGGTTGTTTGATATAAAACTATGGCATCGAGGTTAAAGTGAACAGAGTGTGGACTGTAAATAAAGATGGACGACACGAACTGCCTCCCAAAAATGAAGCCAAAGTGTTTTGGCTGGTTGCAGCATAGGTTCTAAATCCCCCATGTTAGCAGATGGGACATGGACCAAACGAAAACAGAAAGAAAGTGTAACCCTGACAGTGACAGATGATATAACACAGTGAGTCCGCTGCAAACTATCGATGGAGGCTCCACCACGTTGCATCATTACGAAGTCTTGACCTTTAATTACACCCAATCAGCATCCCGCTCAAACTGCCAGGACCCGGTGCCAGAGCGCGTGATGCCTGCGGATTGTCTGTGACATCAGATGATTGAGTTGGAACCTCTGCCAGTTTGTGAGATCTCTAACGGAGATCAGCTCAGGAACAATGAATCAGGGAAGATGTGAGCACCTGGAGCGAAACCCAGCAGCCACAGACGGCGATGAGTCAGTCTTCCGACGCTCGATCCAGAAAAGTCGCGTGTTGATTGAAATCAAGAGCAGATTTATTTTAATCCCAAAGTCACATCTTAAAGAGGCGAGAGCCACGTGGTGAGGACACTAGATGCAGCGCTCGATGGTCTGAGGGACGTGGGACATTAACGGGCCAATTAGAAAACAGCTGGCTGAGATGCAGATGTGCATCCTCGTCATGCTGCTGCAGGTCAGAGACTAATCTCTCCATATGGTCGTTAAAACCTCAGGAGGAAAAAAACCACGTCGGCTATAAAATTCTGTATTTCACACACGGACAATTAGCAGGTAGATAAAAAACTATGTGAACTTGTAAATTGAAAATGTAGTGGAGCAGAAATATTTGCTGGTATGTGCAGTGCAGTAAAAGTATCTGAATATTAATCTACTTTAGTAAAATACAGATATAATAAAACATTGTCTTCGGTAAATGAACTTTCTAAGATCCCAGCACTGGACGGATGGATCCATTTTTCGTGAGAATTTCTTTCATATCCATTTTAATACAGCACATGTTATTTTAGTCATTCCTTCCTCTTCCAGCTAAAAGTCACGAGCTTGTTTATCCTGTTCATCCTCACAAACTTCTGTTTTCGCAGTAATTTCCGTCGTACATCTCCTGGGAGCATAGACCCAGAAAAAAAAAAAAAAGTCACCTGCACCCGGAGACGTGTGTCCCCGGTCTTCAGAGGACACTGCACTCATGAGAATCTGGACAAAGTGAGGAAGCGTAAATTTAGGATTTAGGACTGTTTAAGACTCCGAAATATCCTCTCTAAACAAATGGAATCCTCTGGGACGTCAAAGACTAACATTTCACAGCAGAGTGTTTCCCTGTGAACAGAACGGTGTTTTCAGCAGCAGTCACAGACGCAGCACGAAGCCAGAGTAAACAATGCCCCCCCCCCCCCCCCCCCCGTCTCCACACACACACACACACACAAACAGAAGGACTGTGTGTGATGTATATCTGTAGATATCTGGTATTTCTTCTTTTCTCTCATGGTTTTAAAATACTTACTTTTGCCAGAAGTGCTCTTCATCTGAAAGAGCATCTCGAGTGAAAGCAGGTTTTTTTTTTTTTTCCATTTGCCTTTTGACTCAACCGATTAAAAAAAAAGGCTGTAAGGTCAACGTGTGCAGGCCGACCCACTCGACTAGCTCCTGGTGATGAAGGATTCCCTGGAGGTGTCCTCGTCAGAGCCGGACTGTGGAGCCTTCCTCTGCTCGGTGTCTCCACGTCCTTTGAGCCTGTGAGATTAAAAGATGACAGACCAGGCGACAAAAAGAGAAGGAAAGAATATAAATAGCCGAATTCCAGTTTATCTAAAATGTCTCGACTCAGTGTGCGGCCGGATGCCGGTGAACTTCTTGACTCACGTCTCCTCATTCCATGAAAAGTCACATTCCTGTTTATTAATCATTTCTATTGCAGCTGAGACGTTGGAAGAGCCGAGGGTCGCGGTACCTGTGAAAGGCCAAAGAAATGTTCTGTGGAAAACTTTTGGGTCATATATTAGAAGGCGAAGTGTTCCCCCTTGTATTTTGTAATACTTGTACTCGTCTGTGTGTAATGTTGTGTTCTCTTGACCTGCGGCGATGCTCCGCAGCTACTTCACAATCCTCAAACTCTTCTACAATAAACTGTCACTTGTTATCGTTTGTGTGCGGAGCTTTTTATAAACTACGATGCAGAGTGACGTCAGAAAATGTTGTGTTCATCCTACCTGGTTTTTGTGCACAGACGATATTATAGTCAGTGTTCACGTGTGTGGTTTTTAAATGTGAGTTGGATGATTTACTGATGTTAGGACTAGTTCAGAGATCATCAAATAATTTAAACCAAACTCACCTGAACACTTGAACACCAGCGTGACAAGAACAACCTAGAACGACGAAAAGAAAAACATTTAACGTGTACTTTGAATTCTTTATTTTGTCAGAGTCCCAAACACTGACAAAGAGGAGGCAGCGTTTACGACCTATACTGCATCCAGCCACCAGGGGGCGATGAATACTTTGGCTTCACTTTTGGGCGAACTGCCGCGTCGTCTGGCTCTAAACAGAACTGAAGACATTTTCAGTCACAGTTTTATAATCATCGGGTTCCAGAAGTCATAAATCCAGATTTTTCTTTTTAAAACTAACGTGCACTTTATTCTGAGCTTAATCTTAAAGACTCACCCGGCGCATCACATTCCACTTTTTCCGCATATGTGCACAACCTGCCCGAGCTCCGAGCCTGCGACCCGCTCCGTCTGGTAGGAAGTACCCGTTCACTCTGCTGCCAGGGAAATGTTTAAACATTTTTTTATACGATAAATTACATTAAACATGGGCGAGTTTCTTTTGAAGCGAATCCCACAAAGAAGAAATGGAATAAGTGAAGAGGCTGGAAATGTTTTCTTCTTTTCCTCCATCGAGCCCACAACATCTTCCATGTAAGACGTAAGTGGGACCATACATATGGTGGGCAAATGTTGATTTTAAAACCGTTTTCCTCTCAGAGGCTCAAACCACAGGATTAACTCAATGCAAACATTATTTTTAGACATGAAATTTAAATGACAGAAAGAATAAAACAATTTTCGTTCGTTGTTGTTGTGACTGTTTTGCATCTTAAGTGTAAAATGTGTTAATTTGCTGCAGATGTGTTAAACACAAACATGTTTTGTATGAAAAACAATGTTAATGCACTGTAACATGTTTGTGTTTGGATTCTCGTCCAGCTGTGAGGCTGATTTGAAGTAGCTTCCAAAACTTTACTCTTCTGATTACATGAGGACTCTGAACAATACCCAATTAATGTTGATCGTTTCAACCTCGTCGTGGCACGAAACAGTCATCGGGAAAACAAATGTCCCTTTAAAACTCACGTTACCTCCGACAAGGAGGTTTTTCATCTGCGTTTCTTTGTTTAATGTTTGTTTGTCAGAAGGATTACGCAAAAACCTACTGGAGGGATTTCCACCGAACTTGGTGAAGTATGGAAAGAACTCATGAAACTCTGTGTGGATCCGGATTTCTAAGAATAAAGACTGAATCTTCGTCAGGGTTCTGTTTTCATTTCTGTCCATTTGTTTGGTGGTTTGATTAGTTTTTAAACACACGAATGCAGAAGGTTGATATCAATGAATGCAAATTTGCACAAGTCAAAGTCTGGATCCAGTGCTGGAGTTTCCATAGATAAAGGATCTTTCCTCCTCTGATAAAGAAACGTGGCCTGAACAGCAACTTAAATATCGCCAAACTTAAAATAAAAAAAAACATCAGTTAAACATGGACACAATTATCAAAAATACAAATGTGTTCACTATAAGATCATCAAACGAGGGAAACTCACATTGATCGTAATCAAACCTGAAGGAGGAGGCGTCCAGCAGGAGATCAGCCGTGTGTGTGTGTTCAGAGGAGGAACAGCTGACTTCCTGTATAACGTCCGGAGGCGGAGCCACAGGAGGAAGTAGCCAGGTAAGGGGAGGAAGATTTTAAATTCAACATTTAGATTTAACATTATACGAGTTAGATGTAAAGTTTAACTTTTAGATTAAGATTCAACGTCGAGGTTTGAATTTAATACTCAGATTTAACGTTGACATTATCTTGAATATATATATATAAATATATATTTTGGCGTTTTTTTTTTACCAAAGAAGTAAATATTTACAAATATTTGTTTATAAAAAGTGACTTTAATGGTGAAATGTTATTTTCAGGACGCGCAGCTTCACAGTCGATATGTTCGAGGCCTTGAACTCTTCCGAGACGTTTGTGCGAACTCGAGGAGCCTCAGGTTGTCTGAACCAATCGTCCATCCCCCTCGTAGCTCTGTTTATCTCTGGTCTTCGTGCGTTAACAGTCGGTCCAGTTGGGACACTCGCGCGGCACCTCAGGGGTCCAGAGATCCGATCGCTCAAGAGAGATACAAACTTTTCCTGTTTTTCCTTCTCAGTTTCCAAATCAGCGTCTCTGAGGATTCAAAACAAATGTCGAGAAGAAGAAGTGGAAGTATCAAGATGCAGAAACGCTGAAAGTGCCAGAATGCATCTGTGCGGAGATTAACTTTAAAAAATATTTGGATCCACTCGTCCACACACACTTAATCCCCTCCATGCGGGTCACTGATTGGGCACGAACAAAATGTAGTTGAAATGTGGGATTAACTTTCAGTCTCGCACCAAAAATGGATGTGAAATGGACGGAGGGCTCGGCTAATATCAGAGGATTAACCCGTGGAGAGTTCCCACCGTTTTATTTCTTTACGTACGAGGCCTCGGGTCCGTCCTTCGGCCCTTTTTGTCATCTCCAGTCGTCGCTCATTTGGTCTTTTAATGATGGTGGTGGAGAGAGACGCGTGTGTGTGTCTCCCACAGGTGTTTGGTTGGGTAGAACACGTTTCAGTGACACACACACTCGCTCGGACATTGTTTGACAATGACACCATATCCACAGCAACATGTGAGAATGTGTTCTGCCTGCTGGGTGTGTGATAAGAGAGAAGATTGTGATGAAACAGCTGGAGTCGGTTACTGCGACACACTGAGATGAACATCAGGAAGCTGAGGCTGATCAGAAGATAAAAGCTCCGCCAGCAGAAAAAAAAGAAATCTCCTGATGAGACTTCGAGCATCTTTCCCTCCTGATCTCGTGTAGATTCACGTCCTGAGTCGTGTTTGTTTCATCACAGGATGTAAATGATTGAGATTTCCAAACTGGTGATGTTCCTAAATATCTCCCCTGTTTACGATACAGAATAAATTACTGTTCTGTGATGGTTTGATTTCAAAGTGCAGCCTGGTGATGTGCGCGTGTGCTCGTTGAGTTTTGCGTGTTGGCGTCGGTCAGAGGAGAAAGAGTCAAACGTCTGCTGCCCCAGCACGACGTATACTGAGTCCAAACCAAACTGCTCATCACAGTGTTGTGAAGCCTCTCGTTTATCCATGAATGTAATATTTTTTACTCTGTCCTTTCATTTGGCATCGACAACCAATCGGGAGCGGCCCTGGACGACGGTTTGAAGAAACCATGTGTGAGACAGGCGAGGGACAGGGGAGGACGGGGGGACGTCTCTGGATGGTCGATGATGTGATGGTTCAGAGGTTTGGTTTCAACGTAGATTTTGAAAACGCTGGGGGGCCGCCCACCTTTGATTGGTGGATGTTAACCTCTTCATTTATAAATAGACGTCGTGACGTAGAGACGTCAGAGTTTCCCCTGAAAGGTCCGAGCTGGTTTGAAACACTGGGTGGCGTAATGAGCCACGTTCAAACCCATAAATTTAGATTTTTTACGAGTTTGTTTCAGCTCAAAAAAAACACATTCAGGTGCAGCATCACTTTGATAAGAGCAACGTGTGAGGGCCAGAATGAAAATTGAGAAAATGTACTCTTTAACTTTAATGTTTGGATGAATACTTATAGAACAAGTGTCCTGAGTTTAGAATGAATCCTGGTGACGAACAGTGGAGTGGAGACGAGTGGAGTGGAGATTTGTTCCAGAGTGTTTGCTCAGGTGCACAACAGTGGGGTGTAGTTCTTGGATGAACTTGAATCTGTGGTTCAGGGCTTGATCTCAGTCAGAGGCTCCTCTTTCTTCCCACACACACTGATTTCAGTGAGTTTCCCATCACTGGAGGAACTGAGGGAATACAAACCTATGAGAGAGTGTGATCATCACAGATGTGGGAGCTGCACGACCGAGCACAACGAGAGACAAAGAACACTTCTTCAAAAGTTCCAGTCACAGGGATGATCTTTGTTTTTTTAAACTCATTAACATCTTTGGATTATTGTTTTTATTCAAAGACACTTCAGATTCATAAGAATCGATCTCAGAGGAGACAAACTGCGTTTCAGAGAAGGAACTGGTTTAATGAAAAAATCATTAGTTAGTTAATATGTGTTTTAATATAAAAAATATTGAGTATTGCAGCTGAAAAAATATTAAAATTAGTATATAAACATCTGGTGTCATATTTATTTTCTAACAGCTGTATTAAAACTTTAATATTAGGAATAAAAACCATTGAGAACAGCCAGTAACATATGAATGAAGCGTGAGCACAGACGAATGAAGTGAACCCATTGTTAATTATGTTGTGTAGTTTCCACCTTTTAATTTCAATGAAGTTCCCAATTAACTTCTGCTCTGACGTGAACATTACAACGTGAAGCTTGTCTTGTGGCGCCTCCTGGTGGTCGAGAGACATTTCAACCTCCCACACATCCAGAGGAGTAGAAATAAAGAATCTTGAGGCCGTGTCTGAAATTGAAATCACATTTATTGTTTGTTCTGGAGTCGATTCACTTAAAACTTGCCCCTTTGTGTACAGTACTTTCCTCAACTGCATCTTTTTCTTCGAAGTCATCGTCACTCGTCTTCTCACACACACACACACACACACTCTCTCTCTCTCTCATCCATTCACACCAAGCAGCCAGTTTCACCAGCTGAGGCTTTTTCAGGCAATTTTTTTAAAAGGGATCCAAACGCACCCCCCTCATCGTTTACATCTCATAATGCAGCCACAGACCTGTGAGGGGCGTCTGTTACTCAGCGGACGCAGGGAGAGGATCATCATCATCATCATCATCATCATCACCATCATCATCATCTAGACGTGCAAAGAAGTCGTCCCCTTGTTTATTAGAGTCCTTTGATACCAGGACGTGACAATCACATTACAATGTTTTCCTCGCGCTCGGTCGCTCGTCGTCTCGTCGACCCGGAACATTCTCACCAGCACCAAAGTTTCAGCTTGGAGAGACTAACAGATAACAATAAAAAATACTCTAAGATTCACCTTGCAGGACTGCAAATACAGAAATGCACAGAGCAATAAAAAAGACATAGATCAAGGTTGAAATCAAATCACACCAGAGGAATTAAGATCACTTAATTTTCTTTTTCAACTACCTTGCTATTAGAACCGCAGATCGCTCTACTAGCATCCACAGCTTCTTAAGTACATGTAGTTATATAGTATGTATCTATACTCCATAAAAGGGTCGGGGTATCATTTGGATTGAACAGTCATGTTGCAAACACTGGAACAAAGTTTAAAAGGTCATCAGCCGACACGGACCCTTCGGTTATTGCTTCAGCTCTACGTTGGTATGAACACACTTTCTGAAGCATTGTAGAAAGAGACAGAGCCTTCGGCCCCCGGGAGCCCGAGGTCGGCGGCGTTTGTGTTCAGGAACGAGGGCTGAAGTTTGATTTGTGTTTAACTGGAATAATCGAACCCTACAGTAACAACGAGAGTCCCGTGAAGCTGCTCCAGTGGAGTGTTTCAGACAGAGGGGCCTCGGCGGGGCCCGCGGGGGATCGCCGCCGCCGCCGCCGCCGCCGCCGCCGGGTCAGTCCATTGTTCAGTGTGGAGCCTTGGGGAACTCGAGAGCTGTGCAGAGTTTCCTCCACCATCAGGTCCAATGTAAACAGCTGTTACAGAGGCAAGACAAGGAAGTAAACAGACTCTTTGGCACATCCTACACGGTGATGGATGCTTTAAAGTCCTGATCAGACTTCACGCAGACAGGCCCCCCCCCGACGTAGTTCGCTTAGAGCGCGGGAGGCGTCCGATCAAGCAGTTCTACTTCCGTCCGTCTCTTTCAAATGGGAAACAAATGCACGTTTGCTATGTATGTACACAAACATACAAACTAAGACACACACCCAGACTGCGTGCGGGAGTAAAAGTGCAACGCTGACCTATTTTTCCAAACATTCCAAAGATCTACTTAAGCTTTAAAATGACCTAGTTTACCACATTCAGATGCATGAGAATCGTTATAAATAAATAATAATTTGGGCGACACTGAAAATGGCAGGAAAAAACTGGCAAACACTGCGAACGGAAAAAAAACTTTCGAAACACGTGGCGCTGAGCAATTTTCTGTGGCCCCACTTCTCAATATATATATGTCGAAACGCAAACAGCAGCTCCGTGCTGGAAACAGTAAACTGAGAGTAGCAACATCACGAAAAGGCAAAAACGTCAAAGGTTCAGTAAAACAGGGCGAATGTTTGATTGTGTGTTTTTGTGTGTGTGTGCAGATAAGGTTTTAATAGGTGCTTCAAGCTACATTCAAGCAAAATGTATATTTGGGGGAAGTCAATACATGAGAAAGTTAACTCGGGGATCTTCCCTTTTTTGGCTGTGCTTCCACTTCTTGCTCCTTTAACCGATCAGAATTAATCAAATTTCATGTTTCAGTAAGTGCTGAGTGACCTCAACGGTAAAAGTGCCTCTTTTAACACCAAGTGTTACCACATGTTTAAAATCTCAACAACAAGATTAGCGTAAATGTCCTTAAATCTCAGTCCGGGGGGGGGGGGAGGGGTGTCACAGACAAGGGGAGGGGGAAGTTTGATTAACCCCTGAATCGCCCAGTGAGCGAGAGGAGGGCGACAGCGACGTTTCCGAATCATCACTCGAGATAAACAAGAAACACACGACGTGAGTTTGTCTCTCCTTGTAACCTTGGACAGTTCCCACAATCCCCGGTGTGCAGATAAGCCAGGAGAGCTTGGTTCCCATGGTAACGGGACTTACGAACAGCCTGGAAAGCTACTTCAAAAGGTGCTTGGGGCTCCGAGGGCTCTTTGGAGGGGAGACGCTCGTCCATCCACAACAACACTTTGTGAAGGCCAAAGAAACAGATGGACGAAAAAAAAGAATGTGTGAAGGCAGGAGAAAACAAGACGGGGTTAAAAAAAAAAAAAAAAAGGACAGTGAGCGATGACTTTGAGCTTACACCATCTGGGGGGGAAGGGGGATGGGAGTCGGAGAAAGGGCGGGCTGCTCCTCCGAGACCTTTACGACCTCTGCGGCAGTGGCGGTGCGAGCGCACTCGGCTACAGGCGTAGGGGAGCGGCTGTTAGGCGCCGTGGTGCGGGTCGGGGTGGAGCTGAGGGCCGGCGTGGTGGAGGTAGAGGTGGAGGCTGGGGCGGAAGCCTGGGCCGGGTCGTCGGCCGGGGCGGGGGGTTCAGTGGAGGTCGCTCTGGGAGCAGCGGGCTTGTTGTAGTTCATCTTGAGGATGTGCTGCTGGAGGTGTCTGATCCAGTCCTCCTGCACCGACAGCGGACCGTGAAACTCCACCTCGCAGAACCTGACGGAGACACACACACACACACACACGTGAGCTGGGAATTGAACTAAATGCCACCGACGCTGTGGATTAACTGCAGCAGCTATCGTGGCTCCGGCAAAGTTGTCCCACAAAGAAATAAAATGAAATGTGATGCTGTTAAATTCACTGTGTCCCCCGGGGAGCAAGCGACTCTGTGCAAACTTTTGTGCTGCAGTTATATCAGAACATCAGAACTCATTCACGGTGAGTGAAAATCCCAAATGCTCCACTCGTCTCAGTGTAGTGCATTAGCCCTGTACTGTTCAGCGGGGGGGGGGGGGGGGGTGATTGCTGCTCGGGGATTAAGTGACTATTCAAATTTTTAGCCCCGACAGATCCATTACGCAGCTGTCTCACATTTTTTCTACTGCTCCTGAACGTCGTTCAGGTTTCACTCACCGGCACTTCAGGGTGTAGAACTTGCCCACCAGTTTGACCAGTGGGTAGGAGGGTGGTTTGGGCACCAGGGCAGGGACGGTGCCTGTGCGGGGGGGCTTGGGAGGGCCGCTGTCTCTCTCCGTTCCATCTGGACAAGACGGGTGCTTCAAGGGCCGCCGCTCGAAACCTTAGCAAAGGGAGGAGGCGACATACTTGTATTTAAGTGCATCAGGCTACAAGAATTGCTTTTGCTGCTAGAATTTAAATTTGTTTTTGGTAACTGAAATAAAAGGAGGTAAAAGCATATTTGAAAAAAGAAGCACGAGGAGCTCTTGACTGCAGAAGGTAATGTTGAAACTGTCCGGAGTTTAGAATCTGGAAACTGAAGTCGACGGTAGAAATGTGTAAAGATAAGAACTGAGGCCAGCACATTGTAAACACTTCATTCCAATGATTTCAGTGTTTCAGACTGTTTCTTTATCTTACTAGTCCGAAGTTTTCACAAAGTTAAAACTGCTCTTGTGTTGCTGGGAGTCTTCAGTCCGCCTGTTCCCTCTGTGAGGCTCCACTTTTAATAGTACTAATAATAATATCTTTACTTTTTTAACATTTCTCAAAGCACAGTGCTTCCCACACAAAAGACACGCAAGTAAAAATACCTTAAGACAAATTTAAAACGTCATAACAGAATAAATAAAAGAATAAAAAGTAAAAAGTACAATGTGCTAAAATTAGGAAATGCAATATGATAAATGTACGTTTTAAATTTTGATTTAAAGGAAGCTACTGACTCAGACTGATTTAATTCAGTGTGTTCCAGAGCATCTGAGCTCTTCAAAGCTCGACGAGTCAAAGAGATCTGAACGTCCAATAGGTTTGTAACCAAGCAACCAACATAATTTGCATCGCTAACGGGGGACAAACTCTGACACATGCAGGTATGTACACGACTTCTGTGCGTCCTGGATCCTCACGTACCTCTGGGCAGACGGACATTCAGCTCACTACGTGCCACCTGTGCTTGAAGCGGGAGGCCGCCGGCGAGCCGCGAGGGGCTAGGACTGCTGCAGCCGGGCCGGGCGGCGGCGGCCCGGAGGTCGGAACCAGCTTCCACGCCCTCCGCGGTCTTGGAGGAGCCCTGGTTGACGTCGCGGCTCTGCGATCGCACCAGGCTCACAGCCAGGGAAGAAGCCCACTGCGAGGAGGGCGAGGAGGTGGAGGAGGCTTTCTGTGATGAGAGGGAGAAAGATACGTTTCCTCATCGGGTCTAAGCTCACGACACTGAGCTGCCGTGTTCTGATGACGTTACAATGGAACCTTGTTATGACTGGAAAGCTCAAACATAGCGACAAACATCCAGGACTTCAACGATGGATTCAGGAAAATTATTCATCGCAGCCACACAACTCATAATTACATTTCTGCAGCACAGTGAAGGTGAAATGATGTTTCCACGAATGCTTTGTAGTAAACCACCAGGAATAAAGTGGATCTAATGCCCAAGAAGTATTTCATTTTTAATTTTTAAATACCATTTTTGGCATTTGTTTGTATTTTGGAACTTTTATCATGATGTAGTTCCTCAAGCATTTGTTAGAAATTTATATTATATAAGAAAAAAAACAGATTGTTGTTGTCACTGCCGAAAATTAAAACGCTGACGAAACATTTCCGTAGCCTCTTTCTTAGTGGGGTTGTTAAAGGGTTAAAGTTAAGATGAATTATTCTTGCATTTTGTCGTTCTGTCCATAACAGTTTTAAAAATGTCTAAATATATTAATATTTCCCAAGTGTCCAATATCTCACCCGTTTCCCTAAGAAACTGCAACCATGTTTTTTTTTTTTTTTAAACATAATTAATCAGTGGCAGATGAATTTCTGTCAACCCACTGGTCAATTATTCAATTTACATTCTCTTTAATTGGATAAATACATTTCTAATCATGCCATCGGTCACGACTCGGTCCTCAGGTGTACGTGTAACCGTCCGGTACAAGCAGCCTAAATTTTCCCAGTATGGAAGAGAAACGTACAATATGATTACAAGGACGTTTAAAAGGTAATCCATTCTGTATGTGTGTCACATCCCAGCTCAGGGAAAAGGTGTGACAGTGACGCAAATGCACCAGAAACTAATTCAGCGGTGGAGGGGGGGGGGGGGGGAGAAAAAGGAATAATAAAACACGTACATTTCCTTCTATCAGCAGCAAACCATAATTTATCTGAAGATGAAACATAAGCTGCCAGGCACCCGGGTTACTATGGCAACTATCAAGCCAATAGCTGAGTTGTTCTGGCATCAGTCCCCACAGTGATTTTTTTTTTTGCAGGGTGTAAAGACACAGGATCTACAGTGAGGCTCAAAGCTGTTAGACAACACGTCTGAAGCTTTCCAAGACACAAAATGTCTGTCGAGCCACCAGCTGAGGAATGTTAGATCTCCGAACATGACGCTGGGAGGAGAGGGAGTGTGTCGGGGATGTAGCACAGTGGGTTTTTATCTCTCGCAGATATTTCACATTTTCTCCCTGACAAGAAAAGAATTTGCAACAGTGGATTTTTGCCGGAGTGCAGATTCACCCAAACGATGCCCGAGAACTTAAGTGACGGGACGCCGCCTCACCTTCTTGAGAGAGGAGCGGCTGCCCTGCATGTAGCTGCGGTGCATTTCCAAAACCTTCTGTGGCCTGCTGCGCATCCAAGCGCTGAGCGTCTCGATGGGGGATCCATTCACACACCACTCGGTCACGCCGAACTGCCTCAGGTGGGCCCGTGCGTGGCTGGCCAGAGCCTTGCGGTTCTCAAAGTAGAAACCGCACAGCTCACAGCTGGGATCTGAAGTGGAGGAGGAAGAGGAAGAAGAAGAAGAGGAGGAGTCAGTACAAAACTGATGAAGAGCAAAATCAGAAAAGACGAAAACCTGACAGCTACTCGCCCTGGTGTCCGTGCTTGTCCGGAGAGGCTTTTCTTTTGTAGGAGAAATCGTGTGGCAGAGGGGAGAACGTCTTCAGCTGACGTGGAGGAGAGCGGGACGTCTCGCCGGACTGGGACTCCTCTGACTGGGGCCTTTTTCCCAGCGGGGACATCCTGAAAAGCTTCCCTGCAGGTGGCGTCGCTGAGGTGCCCACGGACCCCAGGCCCTGCTTATGGAGTCTCGACCCCGACTGCAGCAAACTGAGGGGAGATTTACGGAACTTGGACGACTGGTAGCCCGAAACTGACAAACCCTCTGAGCTGCTGGAGCCCCCGGTGTTCTCCCATCGGTGGGCCCCCTGGCTCGACTCCTTCTTCACGCCCAGGTCGGAGGAGGAGCTCACCCCTCGCTTGTGCATAACCTCCTTTAGGGTGTCGATAGGCGAGCCGTTGACGGACCACTCTGTGATGCCCATCTGGCGCAAGTGGGAGCGGGCGTGGCTGGAAAGGCCTTTACGGTTTTCAAAATATTCTCCGCAGAACTCGCAGCGGATATCCCTTGTTGGCTCGACCTCATGGGCCATGGCTGAGGAAGGAGCAGAGGAAGAATGGGAACATATTTAATACAGACACAACAACAACACAGGTCCGACCACATCAACAGACAAAACTCAGGGTTAACGTTACCCAAGTTGAGGGGGAACGAATTGTCTGCGCTGCTCCAGCTGCAGCCCAGAGGTTCAGCGGAGAAGCTCCCAGATCTCCCCACAGCTCCAGGCGTGGTGACCTCCAGCTGCACCGGCTCAGGCTTCAGCTTGAGGATTAGCCCACCAGAAGAAGACGTCGGAGGAGCCGAGCCCGATTTAGACACGGTGGGCTGAGGAGGACTGGAGGGACGGGCGAAGGTGAAGGGCAGGCGACTGAGGAGGGTGGCTGAAGGGGAGGAGGAGGTGGACAGAGGAGAACGAGGGGGCCCCGGCGAGGATGGAGGTGGAGTTTTGAGAGGTTTTAGAGGAAGGGCGCAGGGGAGGCCCCGTCGTGTGATGATCTCCCTCAGGGTGTCGATAGGCGAGCCGTTGACGGACCACTCGGTGATGCCCATCTGGCGCAGGTGGGAGCGGGCGTGGCTGGAGAGCCCTTTGCGATTCTCAAAATACTCCCCGCAGAACTCACAGCCTATTTCCTTTGGAGGTTCACCTGAGAGTCGATGTGTTCGACAGAAAAAAGAATTACACCTCATCCAACAAATGTGATTCTTAAGACGTGCACTGAACTCCGGATAATCTCCAGAGGAATCATCCTCCGGAGGATGTAAATGTCAGAGTGAGGAGAAAAACAGCTGGAGATTATCTGGAGCATTGACGACGTTTCTAACACGTGATGGACGAAAGAAAATATAAAGAACACGATTCTCTCCGGATGTAAAAAGAGGAGCAATGCACAGAGTGATATTGGTCGACGCTAGTGTCAATGATTCGTAAATAAAAACACGTGATCTCCGCAGCAGACTGATATGTTACCTCCTGCACCACCCATCACCTGGTAACTAAGATTTCAATATATTTCTGAGTTGCAGTAAAAGCTCCTGTGCTTCTCCAGCTGCGCTACTCATATGTGAACGTCTGAAAATGGCTTCACAGGGTTAAATTCTTAAATGTGGTGTCATGGCAGCACTTACTGTGTGGAAGCGCCATGAGCTCGCCACTGCTCAGGCGGAAGAGCTGCATGGAAGAAGACTTGTGACGTTTGGCAGGCGGGCTGAGTAAGGACGAGGAAGAGGTAGCTTTGGACGCTGACCCACCTCCGGCTGTGGTCACCTTGTAGAGGAGGGATGACGGAGGGGAGGAGGAGAGGCTCAGCATGGACAGCTTCGGGGAGGAGAGTGTGGTGAGGCCCCGTGGCTCCGTGAGGCTGTCAAGCGGCAACGTACTGGCTTTGTGCTTGAACTCGTCACTGTCTATGAGCTGGTTCAGGAGGTCGATGGGCGAGCCCTTGGATTCGGAGTACTCCACCCCAAAGTGCCGCAGGTGGGCTCGTGCGTGGCTGGACAAGCCTTTCCTCGTCTCGAACCAGGCGCCGCACAGCTGACACACAATGTCCTTGTTGGGGTCGACCTCCAGCGCTGCACATGGAGGAGAAATGAACAGTGTGATTTTTACAGTGTCATCAGAGAGTCAGAGTGAGGGGGCGGTGACACTTACTGAGGTTGAGAGGAGCGTCGTTCTCCTGTGGAGCCCAGAGGGGTTTGGCTGCTGTGACGGTGGCCGGGGCGGACAGGGTCGAGGTCAGGCTCTTCATCCCCCCGGCCTTGTGCTCCGGGGAGCGCAAGGGGGAAGACACAGGCAGCAGAGAGGAAATGGGGGCTTTTCTCACTACTGACGAAGGCGAGCCAGAATGAGGCGGAGCTGGGGAGGCACCTGGAGACGGTGTGGAGGAGGAAGAGGGCGGCACCGCCTTCGCTGCTTTGGCCAGGAGGGAGAGAGGGATGGGTTTCTCGTCCAAGTCCATGTCTTCTAAATCCTCATCTTTCTGAGGAGTGGAGGGGTCCTTGGCTGAGAGGGGCTCCAGGAGGGATGAGCTTATTTGGCTGTCTAAGTTGCGCTCCTTGGCAATTTGGTAGAGGAGGTCGATGGGTGCGCCGCTGCTCTCCGAGACGCTGATGCCCAGTTGGCGCAAGTGAGAGCGAGCGTGGCTGGACAGTCCCCGTCTGGTCCCAAACTGAGCTCCGCACACCTCGCACTTCAAGTTGTGCTCTGCGGAAGGGGGGCAAAGAGCAGCTGATGAGACATGAGGAAACTTATAAATATCTGTTAAGCTGCTTTCAGACATGCTCTGAATCTGCAGACTTTCTCCAGAGGGGCTGTATGTCAGCACGCAAATGTCCGAGTGAGAGGCTCTGGATATTCTCTGGAGCCTCACCGCGAGTGGTTGTGTTGACGAAAAACATTAGAAATAACACATCGATAACACACGTAGAAGACACCCGCGAAGATGTCAAGAGAGCTTTTGGTGATAAGGGCCCAGAGAGAGAAGGTCTGGACCCGATCGATCCCCAGAGTCTCAGAACATCTATTAACATTCTGTCGATGCAGTAATAACACAAACTTTGCAAAACATCAGCAGGTGGCTCAGGTCGTTTTAGAGGCCACGGAAATCCCAGAGGAGACGTCACCTCACTTACCCTCCCTGTCTACATCCAGTCTGCAGGACCAGTGTCAGCGGGGCTCTGATCAGCCCCTGAACACATACATGTCTCCCTCTCAGGATTTCCCTGGGGACACCCCTGCCTGCCGGAGTTTTTTTTATGACGCCGACCCGAGGGTCAGTTTTACAATTTCCCCGCTGACAGCTGCGATAAGGCTCGGCTGCAGCAAATCCCACCTCCCTGGGGTCAGCGTTCCCATATCTCTCTCTCTCTCTCTCTCTCACCCTTGGTGTCTGCATCCTCCGCGGGAGAGATGCCGTCCGTCTCGGCTCCGCACAGCCCCGTCCTCTCTGGGCTGGAGCTCAGAGCGTCCAGAGCTGAAGGCTGCAGCTCCTCCTCGTCCTCTTCATCAGCAGCCTCCTCCTCATCCCCTGAAACACAACGGCCACATGAGCGCGCCACGTTAATTAGACCAATTAGAGCATCTGTGGCGATAAATCACCTTCTACGAGACAATGTTGTGTCTCGGGTCCAGATTTGATTCGCGTCAGTCGTGTAAAGATTGTATTTTTGAGATCCTTGATGGAAATAAAAGACGGATGCTCATTCCCTACAATTTCTCAGTCCCTGCAACAAAAGCACATCTTCTGTGAGGAAAACAATTCAAGTAGCTGATGACAGCCGGAGACAGAAAAGTATTAACTGCTCCACTGTATGAAACAAACATGGCAGAGGATGAACGGTTCCCCTGCAGTCACACATTCCTGGGACAAAAGTGCCATTTTCTGCGACAAATCATTAAATCAAAAGCGACGTGGAGAGTCAGACAATGGTTTTTGTCTGGTGGGCGGATCTGCGCGTGTCACTTCATCTCCTGACTGTAAAAGATGTGACACCTCAGGGCGTGAAAACCACCGAGAGTCACAATGAAGACGATGCTGAGGAATCAGGAGGGGGGGAGAAAAGGGGAGAAAGTGGATGATGAAGCGATAAGTTGACTCGCAGAGAAACACGGAGCCACCGGGGACGCGGACACTTCCAGTAAAGCGGCGGATGAGTTGTAACGAGACGAGACAAAAAGTTACAATGGTTAAAAACACGCACAGACGCGTGCACATGAAAGCACAGCGTGTCCCCTATCGCAGATCAAAGCCGAGTAAAATGGCGAGGATTGGGCAACTGGAGGTAAATTCACGGATCCTGCAGCACTGGAGGGTTTGGACGTCACCCCGGACGCGCACGATTAAACACCGACCACGGCGCAACAAAAAAAAAAAAAAACACCCGCGCGTGCATGACGGGAGCAAACAACAACAACGAGCTCCTCTGTTTAATTTTTATTTGGACGTGCACGCGAGTACCTGCATGTGCGCGACCCTGCCGCTCCGATAAAGACTTTTAACGTCCGGGCACAATGTGACAGCGGATGCGGCGCAGGACGCGCAGCGGAGACGCCGCCGTGTGATCCGAGGACACGCGGTGCGCAGGAGCGCGAGAGCGCGGTACTCACCGGTCCGCAGCCGCAGTGCATCGGACTCCCGGCAGCCGGAGCCAGACGGTTTCTCCGCTATTGTTTGGGTCTGCGGGGAGGTGGAAGCAGCCATTTTGCCCCCATATGCACCGCTAAGCTAAGGCGTGACCAATCGAGTGGAGGCGGAGGTTGGGATGAATGCGCCGAGAGTGCCACATCTACCACCGGCACCAGGGAGAGCCACTCTCTCTCTCTCTCTCTCTCTCTCTCTCCAACACGCACATGCACATACCAATGCACGCGCACTAAATGCATTAACCTGAAGTGTAAACCCTCAGTCTCTGTGTGACGCGGTCCTCACAAAGGTATCCGAACCTTCATCCATCCAAACTAGATGACCTCATTCTTTAAACTAATCTGAATCTGATTCCAGCTCGTTAGGTCTGAACCCTCCGACTGATCCGCGTGAGGAGAGAGAGGACCGACCCCGATGTCCTCATGAGGTCAACTAGTCCACTACTGGTCCTCACAAAGACAGGTTTATAGACATTCAACACACACACCTCTCACTGTTCATACCTTAACACACACACACACACACACACACACACACCTCTTAATGTAAATACCTTAACACTCACACTCACACACACCTCTTACTGTAAATACCTTAACACACACACCTCTTAATGAAAACACCTTAACACACACACACACACACACACACACACACACACACACACACTCTTAGTGAGGACACTGACTGTGACCCATCACTTCAGCTCTTCCTCTTTCACACATCGCTCACACACGGCTGTCAGAGGCAACGATGGGTTCCGTATCTCGCCCCAAGCACATTGAGGCAGGTGGAATGGGGGAGACTGCGATCGAACCCCCAACCTTCTCATTAGTGGACGACCCGCTCTGCTGTCTGAGCCACAGCCGCCCCAACAAACCCCCAAATCCTTTCCCTAACTCTTAAACAGCCATTTGAAGGAGTTTCACTTTTCCAAACTGTCCTCAGTCCAACAAAGTCAATCACTGGTACCCACAAAGACACAAGTACAAACAAACACACGCACACACACACACACACACACACACACACACACACAAACACACACAACCCTCCATCACCACCATGAGTCAACATTACAGGACACACAGGTTTTATTTTATTAAGATTCAAACCAGCGTTGAACTCAAGTCATCCACTCAGCAGGTGGATGTGAAACTCTGTGGATCGATAAATAAAACTTACCGTCACACTCTTCTCCCCCGTCCTCCTTCTTCCAGGGTGGAGGAGAGGCCGGAGGCTCCGCGTCAGAAATGGCAGCACTCAGCGACCTTTCACTCGTCTCCCCCTCCAGCTTTACCTGAGTGATCCCCTCCCACTCCTCGTCCTCCTCGTCCTCCTCCTGCGGGGAGACGAGGCTGCGGGGGGGAGCCGTGGGGATCACGAGGTCGGGCCTGCTGGAGAACAACTCCCTCAGGATGTGGATCGGCGAGATGGTGACGTCCCAGTTCGTGATGCCGAAGTCGCGGAGGTGGGCGCGGGCGTGGCTGGACAGGCCGGCCCGGGTGTCGAAGCCGGCGCTGCAGAACTCGCAGTGCATCACGCTGAACGTGTCCGGGTCAAAGTTGGCAACTGAGGAGAAGACGGGCGATACAAGAAGAAGACATGTGAACGTGCAGATACTTTAAAGCTGTAGCTCCCAAACCTCTTTGTCTCATAATCCTTTAAATCAAAGCTCGTGCTCATTGCCCTAATTTCAGACTCTGGAAAATGTTCAGTTAATTGGGTCTTGACATTTTCTTGCGTTTTCACATATGCGGGATATTGTCAAGTTCAGAGACAGAGTGGAGCTCTGGTGGAACAACATTGTTCCACACCAGCATCGGCTCCTATCGCCAAAAACTCTGGAATCTCGTTGTTTTTTCCAAGTCGACGTCTTCGTTGACGTCTTCCACGTAAGTTGTCCTGCTGTACTGGACAGGAAAAAGTCTGGATTCCTGAAAGCGGCTGTACGACATAAGGTACGGATGAATCTCTATAACACTCATGATCCAAAGCTCTTCCTCTGTTAAAAAAATCAACTTTCAAATAAAGTTGGAGGAAGCCGGAGGGGTTGTTAGCATTTAGCTCAAAGCTAATAGTCGCTTTCCATCTTGTTTATCTTCTGCTATTTGAGAAACTTTACATGGTCCTAAATAAGTTAAATGATCCAGAAGGAGAAAAGCAAACATTCAAGAAAAGTGAGAAGATTCATTTAACTTTGCAGAAGCAGAAACTTTGACCCCTCGGAGTCGTTGTGCGTCCCTCGAGGGGGAACCTGACCCCCACATTGGGGACCACCGCCCTACCCTACAGTGTGCTCCAGCAAATGTGCAGGATGTTTTTCATCTTGGCCCACGTTGCCCTCGCACACACTCAGATCAGGGTCATTACTCAAAGTATATTTTAAGGCACTTTCTGCTTGTGCGGGAGAATCTGCTCAGACAACATCGACGTAAAACAAACAACTGCAACACGCCGCTGACCTTTTTTCTTCTTCTTCTGATAGGAGAACTTCCTCTCAATCGCGTTGACCTCCTCGGGGGAAATGAAGTGACGCACATTGTAGCTGACGCCCACTCGGTTCAGGTGGCCTCTCACGTGATTGGCGAGCCCGATGCCGTTATGGAATCGATCCGGGCAGTAGGGGCATTTCCTCTCCACGCTCTTCAGCGCCTCAAAGTCCTCATCGATGTCGTCTTTCTCCTCGTCCAGGATGCCCTCCGACAGGAAACGCCTCACGCGCTCCTCGTCGGTGTCGTCGTCACTGTCGCTTTCTGCAGCGGCGCCGGTAACCCGGGTGCTCCTCCGCAATATGATGACCTTTCCGTCTTTCTCTGCCTCCTGGTCGCCTTCGTTCTTCACATTCTTCTTCGGCGGAGGAGATAATGTCGGACTCTGCTGTGTTGAACAGTCGTCTACAAAGAAATAGAAGGAAATCTTGAACAAATGGCGGAGTCGACACATTAAATGTTGTGTCTGCTCTGTAGTAATCCGATTACTCTCCAGTTATTCACAGGATTACAGCGTTGATGCACAGAGTGTACATGGAAGAGTCATCAGGAGGAAATCGTACCTGTGACTTCTTGACAAAACATCATCGACTGCAGAGCAACATCTGGATAAAACAGTGGAGCGGGGGTGGGGGGGGCGGGGGTGGTAGAAGGTCCCTAGACTGACGTTTGGAGATTAATGGAGATTTTGTGGAGTTCATTCTTCCCACTTTTTAGTTCGTTTCCAACGCCACACCTGGTTTATAAACCAGATGTGTCGTTGCAGACTTCAGATGTTGAGTTTTGTGATGAGGCTGCAGGTAAGTTTTTCCTTCTCATGACTCTTCCACATGGACCCTGTTTGGGCATCAACGCTGGAACAGCAGATGAGCAGTTTTAGTCCAGATCGTGTCTCGACCTCAACAATTCCCCACAACTGAAATTTAACTGAAACCTTTCGGACACTGGACATTTGATTTCTTTTTATAGATCTGTCAGGATCGGCTCAGAATGAAAAGTGTGTCTGGACTTTTACTAAATTTATTATTGCTGATGAAAATTGTGGTTTTGTTCGATTTTGATCTCAGACCTTTTATTTGTTATATTTACTTTACTTATGAAAGTCAAAGACAGTGATGTACCGATTTGTCTTTGTGGGTACCTGTACTGTTTCATGTCAGATTAGTGTGAATTAATGTTGCTTCGTTTAATTTCCTGATCTGATTTGATGTGTTTGTGTATCATCTGGTGTTAAGCTTGAGTCAGTGAAGTCGACTTGATGCCACTGCAGCGTTTCAGTGCAGGTCAGAGAACCTCACCTGTGTCGGATCGAGCCCTAGTGAAACGCTTCACTCCTCCAGGTGAGCTGGCCTCTTGCTCTGACGCCTCGGTGTCAAGCTCTGTGCTCAGATATTCATTCTGCTCTTCTTCTTCACTCCGGGGCCGCGTGTCGTCGTCCGCCCTGTGAGAAAACGTGGCCGGATCCGTCCAGGTCTTCCCTCTCCTGCTGAATCTCCTGTTCCCGACACACTTGAACACCACCAGGCTCGCGGGCCGAGCCGCGGCACCGTCCGATGCTGTGCCGTCCTCGGACGCGGCGACAGGCTTAGAACTGTGGCCAGTCTCGTCGTCGGAGAACTGTCCTGGATGTGCAAGTTTGTGGTGTTCCCTCAGTACGGTTTCACTTGAGGTCTGGAAGGCACAGTGACCACAGGCCAGGGAGGAGGACGTGAGACGTAGCGGTGACCCAGGAGGAGACGAGTCCACCTGGTTTCTTTTCTTGTTGTGGGTCTTTGAGTGATTGGCCAGCGCCTGGGACGTTCTTGTGCTGAAGTTACACTTGGGGCAGATGAAGCGACGGCGGTAGGCGGAGACAGCGCGGCCGTGAGCTGGGGATCGAACTGAATTTGGATGAGTTGCATCAGAGGGAACAGCGGCGGGGTCGGCCTCTGGGGTTGAGGCTGGGGACAGAGGTGGAGATGTGACGATTTTGGAGCTTATATCTTGCAAATGAACCGAGACCTGACTGATATTCTTCACCGCGTTACCGTCCAGTGTCTGAATCTCTCTTGCTTTTCCGTTTTCATTGAGTTTTTCAATCTCCTCCAGGATCTTCACGCGGGACTCCTGGTGCCTTTTTTGGTGGTCTGCCAGAGCGAGCCGGTTCTGCAGGTTCCATCCACACTCGATGCACCGGAAACGAGCGCTCTTTCCCAAACGCCGGCCGCCCCCTGACCCGCTCTGACAGTGCTCGACCATGTGCTCCTGCAGATGAACCTGCTTCTTGAAATAAATGCTACATTCAACACAGGTGAAAATTTCTTTCCCGAGCTCCACCCCGCTCTCTTCTTCTTTTTCGTCGTCTTCCCTTTTCCCTCGTCCGTCTCTGTGTGTCTCTGGCTCCTCCACCGGCCCCTCCACCTCCTCAAAATCAAACACCCCTCCCCCTGGATTCAGCGGTGCCATCTCTGAGGACGTTGACTTTTGGAGACTCGCTCGTCCCGCCTTGTGGCCCGTCTCAGGCAACGCTCGCTTCAAGGTGCCAAGTCCGGAGAAAGGCCTGAGCAGCACCCTCTTCTTTCTGCACCGCTGAATGAATGTGCAATGGGCCCAGGGGGCAGGAGGGGGACTCTCAGGGTCGGAGTCCCCTGGGAAGGTGTACACATCTCTCTCAGACTCATTGGTGTCTTTTCCCTTGGGCCTCTTGTCTCTGTCATCACCCTCGTCCTCCTCCTCCGTTTGGCATCCTCCCTTTGGTTTTACTTTGGCCAGAAACAGCTCAGCTCCCTCAGATACATTCCAGACTTTGCTGTCTGCCACTGTGAAGACAAAACGGAGGAATCATGAATGAAAGGTAAGATAGAAAAAAGAAAAGACAGCAAGCGTGCAGGCGGATTTTGTTTCTCCCGTACGGCACTCACATTCTGCTCGGCCAAGCTGAGCCGCATTCGACTCTTCTGTCTTTGTGCTCTCATTGGTGTCATCGTGCTCCTCAGGGGGAAACGGATCCATTTTACTCTGCAAGTGCTGCAGTTTTTCAGGTTCTGGGTCATCCTCACTATCAAGTCTGGAAGGAAAAAAACAACAGTGAATTCAACTTTGAACTAGTGAAACGTAAGAGTCGTTGCCTGAAACACGTAATTTCATCACATTGTATTCATGACCGATGACGTGGGAGCTCTTATTTCTTATTCTCTACGATTGAAGACAGCGAGGTCATGACCTTGATCATTTTGTAGTGAGTTAAGTGGGTTTTAGTAAACTGGGTGTAGTGTCAATATAAATATACACAGGGTGTGAATGTGTTACACTGATTACAGAGGTGTTTGAGTGTCTCTATTTAAAATTGTTTGCAGACATGAGCTCTGGAGACCGTCTGGAGAATTGGGTCCAAACATTCTCCATCTGTTCGTCCTTCACATGCAGCCGGAGATTGTCCAGGTCACAACAACGGGAAAATTCAGGCGAGGGGTGAGAGGACGCGACGCGTAATTCCGCTGCGGAAAGCTCAACTCGGAAAGCGACGAGACTTAAGGGGCCAATGTCGGCTCCACCCCGCTCCCATGCCCGTGGTTGTGAATATCCCTGAACTGGACGATCTCCGGCTGCGTTCAGACAACCTCCAGAGTCCACGTCTCCTCCTCACCTGAGTCCAGAAGAAGGAGATCCTGGGCTGTGAGCAGCCAGACCATGAGGGTTAGAAAAGTGCTGTAGCTCCTCCTCTGACACGAGACGCCACACATAAACAGACAACGACAGAAACATCACTGCACGGCTCCACAGTTAAAATCCACATTGAAAAGTACAGTGCATAGATGAGACTACATTTAAAGCAGTAACAACAGGGACGGGTTCTACTCCTCGCTTTGCTGCAGATTGTGAACACGACCGCTCGTGAGAAAGCGTGCAACAGGTTTCCATGAGATATTAAAGGGATGTTACCATCTTGTGTTTCTTTCTCTGAGTCAGAGTCCCAGCTCAGGGAGGAAGGGAAGGCCGAGGACCTGAATCTCCTCTGTGCGTTCCTCCCTGGGTCTGCGGCGGGCTGAGACTCCTCGGCCTGTGCGGAGCACTCGTCCCCAGCTCGACCCCACGAGCGTTTCAGCCCATCTCTCGCATTCGGAGAGCACGAAGACTGGAAGACACAGTTAGATGAGATGATTTTACTGATGCATGATGGGAACGAGAGCTCGGGTGAGGTGTTTTACCTGTAAGGTGCAGCTGAGGAAGGTTTGTGCTGAGTTGAAGGGTGGGGGCCCATAGCTGGTCCCTGGGGTTAGGGGTCCTTCTGGCTCCATGGTCCCCCAGAGAACAGTATGGAGTCCCGCTGGAGAGCAGCCGGCCTACATTGTGCAGCCTCCTCCTCTTCTTCAGGAAACATTCACACATGAACACACACTGTACAAACACAAATCAAAAGTTTTACAGACACTGAGCCTGAGGCTGCGGGGAAAAGAAACACAGAGCAGCGTCAGACCTGCAGACTCTGTGCTGCCAGCTGCAGGTTTTCTGATAGTCTGACCTATTTTCCCTCTGCTCTTAAAGAACGAAGTGGTGCGCCCAGATGGTTACATAAATAAGTGGCCTTTATATTCAGGCCCATATCCTCCCCTGCTGCCCCTCTACAAACCAGGAAAATGTCCGGGTGGATGAAGGTGTCCCACGGGCTCGGCTCAGAGGACGCGTCTGTCATCGATCCAGCGTGTGTCAGGTGAGTGTAGTGAAATAATGCATCCATGCACGGAGATCTGTCCAACTCTAAACGCGCAGAAACTGCATCCAGCCCCCCCCCCTCCCTCCCTCCCACAGATATACTCACTGGAGTCGGCCTGGTTGTTGCGGATCGCGGGGCAGGGGAGAGGCAGGAGCGGCGGGCTGCTCAGGCGGGGTTCGGCATGATCTCAGGACGGAGCCGAAGCCTTTCACGGCTCGAGACGACGCTGTCACGCCGGGGAGGGATTCACTGCTGCCGGGGCCGGAGTCGCTGTGTGAGCCGCCGCTCGGGCTTCGGTGCACGGATCCCGTGGAGATGCCAGACCGAGCAGGACTCCATGTTATTTGGCTGCGGGCGCGCCACGGCTGCTGCTGCTGCTGCTGCTGCGTGCGTAACGTCGACGGGGAGGGTGACGGGAAGAGTTTCCACAAACCCGCAGACTGCAAGTTTATTAACTCTGACTTTTACCTGCTGCTTTTAAAACATACACACATTCTCATCGTTTCTTCATTGTGAGCTTTTCTTTTTTTTTTTAAATCAGTTTGAAAATCTCTCAGATTGATTTGAAGCTTTTATCTTTTAAACACAGTGAAAATAAAACACATTTCACACCGCGTCATAGTGATAATTATACTTAACAATAGTATTTTAAAGTGTGTGGATACTGTGTTTAATGTCATTTATTTACTCAGTTAAAGTTTCTGTTTCTCTCACATGTTAACTCAGAATTAAATAACACAACATGCTGTAAATCCCTCTCTGTGTGTTGTGTTCAGTTGTGTTGAGTTTAATCAGTTTGTGTAACAACATTCTTTAAATGCTGCAAATCAATAAAAAAAACAACCCAACTGCTCATTATTACACCTTAATATAGCGCCCTCTACCGGTCGCAGGTGGGACTGTGTCATTGCTCAGGCCTTTTTATTCAAATGGTGAAAATCTGCAGTAGAAACATGCAACTCAGTCTTTAATGGAAATAAAAGTACAAAAACAAAAAAAGTCAATGTCATTTTGCCGACACCGGTTTTTATTTGCATGTGGTTTATTGTGTTCAAAGGGAAATTGTACATTTATAACATAATATTTATTGTGTGAAGTTTAGTTTGTTCTTCTCGTCGAGTCGCTCGTCAGTTCTTCGACTCCTGAAATGAAATATGAAGCAAAATAAGTGATGATGATTTGATATACATTTGTATTTTTACATTGGGTGAGAGAAATCTTCCGGAGACGGACGATTTTATCTCAAAAACCAGATGCAGCTCCACACGTCTCAGCTGTCCTTGAAAATGAACATTTCAATCTCACCAAACCGTTGTTGTGTCTTCGCTCTAAGAAAGTCAGAGTGTCCTCTCACTAAGATGTTATCCGACCCCCTGACTCAACCCTGCGCGTGGGTCACACACATGTGCCAATGCATCATTGTGCAATCATCCTGTGCCACTGCACTTGGTGAAAGGTGAATATAACTTTAATACATTCTGCGTTCTTCATTATTATTCATCTTATATATCTAATCACCTGTATAACAGTGCAACATCATATTCAGAATATCAGTTCTCCTTCTACATACCCCATAGTGTTCCCAGCTTGTGATCTCATTATAGAGGGCGTCTCCAGGACAGGACGTTTTCACCACCTGTCTGTGACCCTTCAAGGTGAAGTCGGCCTCCAGCCGCCCGCCGCCGACAGCACAAGATGCCAGCTGATCTCTCACCAACCCCATGGAATGCTGGGAAGGCAGACTGCTGACGTAGTCACCGATGAAAGAAACCCCGTAGCCGATGGAGTTGTGTCCCAGGGTGTGAGCTCCTTGCCAGTGCCAGCTCCGGCCCTCGTAGATGTGTCCGTCTGAGCCTGCGACAAAGCTTCAGGAGGATCAGAGACGTAAGTTGTGTGGAACGGATATGCACGTTTTATCCTGATACAGATGTGTGACGCCAGACAGCTGTTACCTGTATCCTATGTCGTCCCAGCCCCTGTCGTCCTGGTGGAAGCGCTGCATGGAGCGCATGTCTGCAGAGCACTGCTGGAAGGTGAGACAGGGCTTCCCCGGCGTGTGAGTGTGGTGGATGAACATGAAGGAGAGAGGCAGCGTCAGGTTGATGGGTGTTCCTTTGTACGGCTTTGCACCCCACATGCACCGAGGTATGATGGGTGGGCAATCTGAAACAGATGTTTAACCACAGCTGGTCAGCAGCTCAGCACAGAATTGCTTCACTTCCTGCATGTGGTCTCGTGCTCTCACCGATGTACATGTGGATGAACTGTTTCATTCCCTCCTTCACCGCTGCCGTCAGCTTCTTCCTCTCCTTCACTTCCATCTTTGACTTCCTCTCCAGTCTCCGCTGCAGCACCACTGATTTCACCACGTGCCTGACCAGCGTTGGAGAGACCAGCAGCTCCCTGAAGTTGTCCCTGCGTCGTCGGCTGATGCGGCGCGGGGCGGCGTCCAGACCTCCACGGCCCAGCTGGTGACAGTAGTACTCTGTGAGCAGACTGCTGAGCGTGGGTCTGGTCTTGGCCTCCATCCCGAGGATCACTCCATCCATGCCTCCGTTGACGTAGGCGGTGGTGAGCAGAGTTGGGGTGTCAGAGAGGGTGAAGACTTGCGGAGAGGTCAAACTGTCCCAGCAGCCGTCAGGCCCCAGACGCTGGGTGAGAGGAGAGTTCTGCCTGAGAGACCGGCCGAGGTCTCTGGCCAGAGTGAGCTGGTACATAGCCCAGACAGAGTCACTCCTACTCAAGAGGAACCCGGCCTCGATGCCCAGGAGCAGCGGCCTGAGGGCAACAGTGGTGCCATCGGAGGTCAGAACCACGCCCTCCTCTCTGGCATCATCGGTCACCGTGTACGGCACGGACTTCCTGATGTAAGCCAAGAGGTGGGCGTCCACCTCAGAAGCACTGGAATCCACATCTCCAAGGAAGTGCTGGATGAACGGATCCCTGAGGCCGGCCGCCCAGCGCAGCTTCTGCAACACACCGACCGGGTCTGACTCGGGGGCCCCGTCCTCCAGCTGCTTCACCACCGCGATGAAGTCGTCCATGTGCCGGGAAAATGAAGCTGGAGACAATGTATTAAAAAAAAAAGTACATAATGTGTCTCGATGGATAATCTTCATGTTCTGGCCTCAGGCTACGTCTGCGATCTTTTAATTCCCTGTTTCCCTCTCAGAGGTTTGAGATGTCGACAGTCTGCTGTCACTCCCTGAATCTCTGGATATATTCCTGAATGTACTTGAGGTGACGGCTGATGTTTTATTGTCGTATATGCACTTTCTGTATTTTTGTTCTCTGTTGAACTTTGTGTTTAAAAGTGATTTACACAGTGCAGTTCTTCTTCTTATGTAATATTATAAAAGTACATGTAATATTGTGTAATTATTGATGAATGAAGCAGTGTTTTCTTCAGTTCCAGAAACAGCTTCATCACAATGATCTCAGATTAGTGACAGTTTGAGAAAAGCTGTGTTCACAGTTTTATGACCGTGGATTTATTACCCTCCTGATATAAAAAGTTTTATGAACACAAGGTTAACGGTTGTAAAAACTTCCACGTGTCAATAAATCCTGGAAACAAACTGAAAGAATAATGTCTCGGCTATTTTATTATAAACCTTAATACACCAGACTCCACACACACAATGCAGCTGTGAATAAAAGTTCTTACCTTCTGTGTCCTTTGTGCAGGTCATGACCACAACAAGGGTCAGAGTCAGTTTCCAGCAGCCTTTATCCATCATGAGCCTCCAGCACCTTCAGCTCCGAGCTTCAAATGTCTCTCACCTTGTCTGCCCCCTCTCTCATTTATAGACGTTCATATGCAGAGTAGGTGGGAGGTTATGCAACATGCACACATGCCGCAGATACGTCCGCCTTTTGTCGGATGGCGTGAGAAACCAGCACCTGCGGCCAGTGTTTCCTGTCCGCTCAAGGTCTTCCTCTGCAGCGTCAGACCTGGACATTTTGGAGAAATTCACAACTTCTGTAATAAATCTGTGGCTGCTATTTGTGAAACATACTTTCTGGGAATATTGGCAGCCAACAGCAAACTCCGGGCTGTTGTACAAACCCCTGGCACTCCTCTCTGTGGCAACATGTGAGCTCTTGTCCATGTTCAGAAAACACAAGAGCACGGCCGCACAACAGAGGAAGTCCCACGAATCACATGTTTGCTGACAGACACAAATCTGATTTCTTCATGAATGATTTGATTTAAACTTTACATGTGCACATGTGAGACATTGTGGAAAGATCTGCTGCAGTTTTGTGTCCACAGGCCGTCGAAGTTGATATCAATGTTTACCTCAGACACATACGACAACCAGCTCCGATAACAAACTACATTCACCACCATTATGTACTTCACTTTGACATTTGAATTCTCAACTGTGCTTTATTCATCTGTCTGTGCAAAATCAACGGTTCACATGCAGCCCTCACGCTGCATATATTTCTTCTTGTCATTACACTAGTTTAATTACATTCATATGTTTCTAAATTTATATATATTCTTTCACATCCCTTACACTTGAGTACTGCATGTTACTTGTTACTTGTAACTTGCTGATGTCTTTTTGAATCTTGCTGCTGTACTACTGCAAATTTCCCCATAGTGGGATTTACAAAGGACTTCTTATATGTGCGGTATTGTATGAGGACAAGAACAGGAAGTGGACAGTGTTTAGTTCTGTGAGAAAGTACATTGCAGAAAGTTCAAAGTTATAAATGAGTTAGCACTTTAATCTCTAACCATATGTAAATATCACACTGGGGGAGAATGAGAGAGAAAGAGAAGCTGACGCTTACAAGATTAAAACAAGAACCATGAAAAATTTAATATATACAGTTTTTTAGGGCTCAGGCTGGAGATTGAAAATAAAATCCTCGTCAAATACAAATGTAACTAAGAACATAAATAAATTACTGATAGTCGTACGACTTCTGTGACTTTGCAACGTAAATTGAAACTAAAATATTCCTGCAGGCTAACTCGGGTTCTTTTGTGTTTTCTAATGAACAACAAATGAATGTGTAGATGTTCAGTCTCGTATACTTTATAAAATCCTCCTCGACAGATCCCAGAATACTTGTAAAACACTTGTTTAACAAATGTTTGTGTATCTCCTCTAATTTTCTCCGTCCTTGGTTTGTTTTTAAATAAAAGTATTTTTTGCTCACGTAGAGCAACCCCTGGTACCTTGAAAGGTGCATTCATTATAATTAGTATTTGTATTAGTAGTAGTAGTAGTATTAATATGCACACGTAGGCCTAATATACTGTATGTTATATTACAAGTACCGCTTCTGTCCAGTGGGTGGCGGTGTACACTTTAAGCTGAGGTTTCCCGTATTTGAACCCCAGAGGAGCACGAAGAAGAAAAACGAGGAAGCCCGCACACAAGCTGATCTTCTGCAAACTGAGGTTTGTGTTTAAACGAAGGCGACACTTTTATAAAACCACGATAATAGAAACCAAACGTCATCTGTGCGGGTCCGAGAGTTTATTAACTCGTGTTTCTGCTCCTGGAAGAGCGCGTCGCCTGGCAGGAAGCGTCAGTTAGCTTCTGTAGCTAGGTGGCTAACAGCTGACTGTGAGGGCTGCGACGCTCAAATTGAAGAAAAATAATAAAAACAGCGTTAAACCGGTGAAGAGCTGATGTTTGTGGAAGCTCCTCACATCTGCAGCTGCAGTTGTTTACTGTGACATGAGATTTAAAACTGGTTTTAGCGAAGGAGAGAAGCTTTATCTGTTTATTGTAGCCTGATGTAAGTCTGTGTTGTTGATGTTAATGAATCATAATCAAGAGAAATGGATCTAATGTTTTATCATCACTGTGCATTCGAGGCTTGTTCTTTTCAGTGATAAACCTCAGTGGGTTCTGTATGAAGAAACACTGACTGGTTTAATTTATATCTGTGGGAAAGTTAAACCCAAGTACTGCACAGTAGAACTCATCATTTTCCATCAGGTGACGTGTGCATGGTTTAGATAATTGTTTACATTGTGCATCCTTTACTTAAAGTCATAGCTCAGTTATCATGTGTGTGCAAGTTCTAACTCTTCCAACCTTTCAGTCTGATGTCTGACTGTCAGGCTTGTTCACCATCTCAATGGCAACATGTGGTGTTTCGCTGCCTCGGGTTGATGGAAGGTGTTTTCTGTAAAAACAATAAATACTAAACTGTGACAACCATCCCTCCTCTACAGAAAATGGACACGCGGTTCACCCGAGGAAAATCCAGCATCTTAGAGCGGCCCCTGACCCGACCCAAGACTGAGGTCAGCGTGAGCGCCTTCGCCCTCCTGTTCTCAGAGATGGTGCAGTACTGTCAGAGCCGTGTGTACTCCGTGTCAGAGCTGCAGACGCGCCTGGCGGACATGGGCCAGAGTGTCGGAGCCAGCATGCTGGACGTGCTGGTGCTGAGGGAGAAGAATGGGAAGAGGGAGACTAAAGTTCTGAACATGCTGCTCTTCATCAAGGTGAGCTAATGTGAAATACTGACGTTGCTCTTAGAGTAAAATCACTTTGTGCTTCAAACGTTTGAACCTGTTTTCTGCCCTTTAGGTTAACGTGTGGAAGTCTTTATTCGGGAAAGAGGCTGATAAGCTGGAGCAGGCCAACGATGATGACAAGACTTATTACATCATAGAAAAGGAGCCACTCATCAACGCATACATTTCCGTGCCCAAAGAGAACAGCAGCTTGAACTGCGCTGCGTTTACTGCTGGCATCGTGGAAGCCATCCTCACTCACAGCGGTTTCCCAGCCAAGGTCACCGCCCACTGGCACAAAGGCACCACGCTCATGATCAAGTTTAACGACTCGGTCATCGCCAGGGACAAGGCTTTGGATGGCAGATAAAAAAACGACTGGAGAGACTGGCTGGTTTTTGTTTATCATGACAGGATGAGGATAAATCATCCAGGTCCTTGTTATTTGAATTTCTTTGTGGTAACTGATGATGACTGGATCTCTGCAACGTACTGAGCCACATCTAGAGCAGAAAAAGAAGCGGCTGATTGGTTCAAACGTCCAGTGTTTTGTTGATCTTCTCACTCTATACCTCATCAAGTTACATTCATTTGTTCACTCTTCATGTGTAGCTTCATGTGAGCTAAAGAAAATACAAAAGTTTGTAATTTCAGGTTTCTCATGAATTGTATTGTTGCTTCATGGTGGATCTGTGTTTCTATCGTCCTCCATCATCCTGACCTCGTCACCAGCCCCCACCACAGATAGACTTCTGTGAAAAGCAGCATTATTTTGATTATGAATATGATCATATTCACTTTCTCAAATAAACACAGATTATTAGTCGTTGCAATTGACTCAAAGTTTGATGGAGATGAATCTGAATAACAAACAACCTTAATATATTTTCCCTGATGTCGAGAGTCGAAGATTTGTTTTCTCTTTCTCACCCCAGTTCAGCTTTCAAGTTTCATCTCTGTAAAATAGATCCACAGTCGGGGTTGTGATGATATCTGAAGACACCGAGGTCCTCACTGTTTATTATTATATTTGTATTAATGATATTTTGATTCATTTGTTTCATTGTAAGTGTGCGTGCATGCAAACATTGAGGGTTTAACATGGGGGAGTTTCCATTCCACAAATAAAAAAATTAACATATTATAAGCTGACTTCTTTGTTTCTCTATTGAATAAGATTTAGAGAAAATATAATCGAGTCGAATGAATAATTATTATATAGTATTTACCAGATAAAACATGGTGTCAACCAACCATTTGTGAATTCAAAATGTCTGTTCAGAACAGCTGAGTACGTTGTTCCAAACATAGTGTAAAGTTTTCCTTTGAGGTAATTATTTACGGCTCTCGTTGTGTTACGTGTGTATCATCATTAATAACACAGTTTGTGTCTGTAGGTAAAAAAGTCCAGTGACTTGATGACATCAAGTTTCAATTTCCAATGTTCATTACACATATAATCAGTTTTCAGTCTATATATTCCAAAATAAAGTCTTTATATTCAAGATTCATTGCATATATTCAAACATTTATTCTTTATATTCATGTTTTATTCTACATATTCAAACTTTCCTTCTATATATTCTAGTTTAATTCTATATATTAAACTTTTATTCCATATATCCAAACTTCTATATATTCTGACTGTGATTCATTTATACTCATACACGTTGTGATTCTGTAGGAATGAAGAAAGAATAATATAATTATGATGAATCATTTATAAATGATGTACAAACTTTATATATATATACATATATAAATATATACATATGTATATATATATGTATATATATATATATATATATATATATATATATATATATAAATAAATGAGCCTGTCGATCAGAGCCTGCTCTTGTTTTGTTTGGTTGCCAAGCAGCAGCAGCTCGTCGCCATGGCTGCAGACAGCGGTCACATGGTGGAGTCACGTGTTAAACCGGAAGCTGTGATGTGTTTGTAGGTGTCGTCCAAACATCGCGACGCAGAGACGAAGCAGCTGCGATGACATGAATCCTCTCGATGCAGAGGAGGAAGATTTCCTCCCTCGCTCATCTGTGATCCACTGAAAACATCAACATGGCGTCTACAGGCTTCACCCAGGTCCAGGACAGAGACTCAGGTCGGTGGTTTCCTGTTTACCTCCACGATGAGTCTGTTGTTCACGTCATCGCGTGTTGTTTACCTGTTTACATCATGTGTTGTTTACATCATGTGTTGTTTACCTGTTCACGTCATCGCGGGTTGTTTACCTGTTTACATCACATGTTGTTTATCTCATTCACGTCATCACGCGTGTTGTTTACCTGTTCACGTCATCGCGGGTTGTTTATCTGTTCACGTCATCATGTGCTGTTTACCTGTTCACGTCATCGCGGGTTGTTTACCTGTTTACATCACATGTTGTTTATCTCATTCACGACATCACGCGTGATGTTTACCTGTTCACGTCATCGCGTGTTGTTCACCTGTTTACATCATGTGTTGTTTACATGTTCACGTCATCACGTGTTGTTTACCTGTTCACGTCATCACGTGTTGTTTACCTGTTCACGTCATCACGTGTGTTGTTTACCTGTTCACGTCATCACGTGTGTTGTTTACATGTTCACGTCATCACGTTTGTTGTTTACCTGTTCATGTCACCACATGTGTTGTTTACCTGTTTACATCATGTGTTGTTTACATGTTCACGTCATCACATGTGTTGTTTACCTGTTTACATCACATGTTGTTTACCTGTTCACGTCATCATGTGTGTTGTTTACCTGTTCACGTCATCACGCGTGTTGTCCTCTCCGGTGTGTGTTGGTCTCACAGAACAATGTAAACAATGACACTTGGTGAGAAATACTCGATACACAAATCAAATGTCTTGTTTTGTCCGATCGTGAGTTCAAACCCCAAAGATCCCAAAGTTACTGTTGAACCAGAAACAACATGTTAGCTTGAATCTGTGTTTTCATAATATTTTTGCATGAATTCTTTCTTGATCAACAAAGTTGATTAGTCAGCTTATTGTTGCAGGAGGACGTTTTAAACTTTTATAATTTAAGTTCACTACATTTCTTTCTATTTCCCAGAGAAGGACCGGCTGCTCTCCTCCACGACCAGCTATGGGTCCCAGGACCTTCTCGGGGGTGGGAGCCCACGCCCCACTGGTCTGATGGACTCGGAGCTCCACCACCAGCAGCAGCAGGAGGAAGAGGAGGAGGAGGAGGAGGCTCTGAGGAGGAAACTCAAGTACTTCTTCATGAGCCCTTGTGACAAGTATCACGCTAAAGGACGCAAGCCGTTCAAACTGGGCCTGCAGCTGCTCAAGATCATCACCGTCACTGTGCAGGTGGACGCAGCTCTTCATTTTACAAGTCCAAGAGTTTGTTTTGTTCTGTGCCGTAGCTTCTGTCCCGCGTTCGCTCGGCTCTTGAATCTGTTTGTGTTTTGACTCTGTCTCTTAGTTGGTTCTGTTCGGACTCAGCAACCAGATGGTCGTGACGTTTAAAGAGGAAAACACTGCGGCGTTCAAACACCTTTTCCTCAAAGGTTATCAGGACAACGCTCCTCAGGCAGTGCACACGCAGAAGGAGCTGTACAGCCACATGCACTTCGCCATCGAGCAGGTGACAACACGTCCTACCTCCATCAGCTTACACACGCTTCAGTGTTTCCTGCGGAGGAGAGGAGCTCCCTCTACTGAAGACGTTCAGCTTTTTAAGTTTGCTGAAGTTCTGCATTCACAAAAATCCATAAAACACACGGGAGGAAATCATGTATAATAAAGGTTTGTCTCCCGTCCAGTACATGGCTCTGCCCGACATCTCGCTGGGACGATACGCGTACGTGTTGGGCGTCGGCGAGAACGGAAGTGCGCTGTCCCTCTGCCAGAGGTACTTCAGGAAGGGAACCATCGACCCCGTCAACGACACCTTTGACATCGATCCCCACGTTGTCACCGGTAAGTGAAAAGCGACGGCCTTGTTTTGTTTTTTTTATCCAGCGTCTGTATTTTCTTGGCCCTGAAGGAAGTGACTGTGTCAGTGAGTCATTCTGCTCCACGCATGTCGAGAGGTGCCCTGAAACTTTGTCCTACTTTCAGAGCCTCGACACAGTCCGGTTCTCAGAGAACACTTTTTTTTTTTTTTTTACCCACAAGCTTTAGGAGCTACACATGGGAAAGCGTGTATTTGCATACACCTGCAGAGATAGCTGTCGGCTATGAATGAAAAATCTTGTGACCAAAATAGATTAAGACGAATAAAATCAATGTTGGGCTCCAAGGAAACGATTTCAATGCTTTGAGGAAGTGCTGAAACGTGGCTTAGGCTGCATGTGATGTGGAAAAAGATGATTTATATGGTTTTTAAAATAAAATGTCCCCATGTGATAGTTTGTAGTTCCTCTAATGCTATTTTCAGGTTTTGTCTCTTTTTTCCCCCCAGATTGCCTTGGAGTGGATCCCATGAATTACAGCTTTGGAAACAGTGACTACAAGAATTTCACTCTCAAGTTTTACAAGTTAGATGTTATCATGCTTCTTTTTTTTCTCATCGTTTGACACAGAGAAGTTTTTTTTTGTTTTTTTTCCCTGTTACAGCTTCAACACATTGAATTCTCTGTGTGTCTCCAGGATGATCAATGTGACCATTGACTTCCAGCTGAAGGCCATCAACATCCAGACCATCATAAACAATGAAATCCCCGACTGCTACACCTTTGCCATCACGGTGAACTACCTCCCCCGTGATTTCAGATAGAAATCTAGTTTTTCCAATTTAAGTGTTCAGATCAACTAATTTAGTTGTTTAGATTCTGTTTGCTTTCTAAAGTTAAAACAAATAATAAAATAACAGATAAATAAATAAATGTTGTATAAACAGACTGAATGAAATTACACATATTGGATGAGATTGCAAATACTGATAATATATAGATATAATCGACGTGGTGTATTGTAAAGAAGTGTCAACAGAGTATATTGCTCTCGAAGACGTCCACATCCACTGTTTGTATATTTAGTTCTTCTACGTCTTTTATCAGATCGTCATGGACAACAGAGCGCACAGCGGCAAAGTTAAGATCCGTCTTCTGAACCAGGCGTCCATAACAGAGTGTAAAGACCCCAATGTGTCTGGACACGGTGAGTGACTGGAGCTGGACACGCTGCGCTGGAGATATTCGTTCCTCTGTCTCCTGATATCAGCTCTATTATCTGTAGCTTCTCCGTTTGGGTTTGATCCCTCCCGGTTCTCTTCTCTTGTCCTCTGGCAGCGGAGAGCTATGCCCGGGAGTTATTTGACGTGCTGGTGGCGATAGTTTGTCTTTTGTCCCTGCTGCTGTGCGGGCGCTCCATCCTCAGAGGCGTCCTCCTGCAATATGTAAGAAGGCCGAACACACGCTTATGCAACACTAACGTTTTCAACACTGTTTGAAAGGCAACATGTCGCTCTCTGCTGCTGTGGTGAGATCCTGGTGGCAACAATCAAACCCAGGGAAGTCAACTAGTCTCAGCTGTGCCAATCACCATCTCCTTGGGTCACCTGGAGGTGCTCACTGAGCCTCCTCATTAAAAAGATCAAGAATATAGAGCGCACATGAATATATATAATATAACACAGTTCACCATAGGAAACACACAAAAAAAGCACCAAACTAGAGCGTCTAGAGCGGCTGCACTCACACGCACCATCTTAGAAACACCTAAAAGGCTTCGGGCTGCAGGAGGAGACTTGAGTACTCGGGAAAATCATCACAGAAAGAACCATGATTCCGCCCGTACAGTGAGAACCACTGCCCCAAAACAATTCACCAAGTTCCATCCAAGTGGGTCAAAACGTAATTCTTAATGTCACTCATAGAGATGAACAGAGATTAGCATCACACACTGGGACACAGTTCCACAATCCTCCAGGTTACAGGAGTAGAACATCACCTCCGGAGGATAAGACTGCAGCTTTTTTTTATATGTTTCTCCTTTGTCCCTTCCCAGGAGTACGTGCGGTTCTTCAATGACAGACTTGGCCGCAGAGTTAGCTGGGGCGAGCGGATGGAGTTCATCAACGGCTGGTACATCCTGCTCATCGTCAGCGACGTGTTCACCATCGTCGGGAGCTTCATCAAGATCGGGATCGAGTCCAAGGTAATGTGGCAGAAGTTGACAAGTCGTCGGGGAAGAATGACGTCGTCGGGGGAGCTGAACTGAAAAGTGCTTTTTTTCTGCAGCGCTGTTCATTCTGATTAACGATGTCACTGTTGTGATGCAGAATTTGTCATCGTATGATTTGTGCGGTATCCTGCTGGGAACCTCCACTCTGCTGGTGTGGGTGGGAGTCATCCGCTACCTCAGCTTCTTTCAGAAATACAATGTATGTGAAACACACACACACACACACACACACACACACGTATCTGCTGCTCTTTCTTTGAAGTGTAAATCTCTTCTGCGTCTCCGCCACAGATCTTGATTGTGACTCTTCGAGCTGCTTTCCCGAACGTTATCCGCTTCTGCTGCTGTGCCGCCGCCATTTATCTGGGATACTGCTTCTGTGGCTGGATTGTGCTGGGGCCTTATCACGCCAAGGTAGTGAACACACACACACACACACACACACACACACACACACACACACACTGCCTCTAAAAAGACATGGGGCGGAATGAGTCATTCAGACCAGAGGTGCACGTCATCACAGCCTAATCATAATAAAAAGCCCTCCAGCATATCGTCCATGCAGCTTGTGTTTTATTAATGAGAGAAGAAGTTTGACCTTTATTAAATATGAATCATGAAAACATTATGTGATATTGTTTTGTGCTTTTGCGGAAGAAGGAAATAAAAAAAAACAATCCTTACAATTAGCAGCTAATAAAAAAAGCTCATTGACAGATGAAGAGGTTAATAACTTGTGACTCTGTTGATATTGACCCTGCACAGTTTCGCTCCCTGTCCATGGTGTCCGAGTGTCTGTTTTCTCTGATCAACGGGGACGACATGTTTGTAACGTTCGCCGAGATGGAGCGAAGCGGCACGCTGGTGTGGATCTTCAGTCAGATCTACCTCTACACCTTCATCTCCCTCTTCATCTACATGGTGCTGTCCCTCTTCATCGCTCTCATCACCGGGGCCTACGACACCATCATGGTACGGTACAGTCTGAGCGGTGGTTTCAATTCAGTTCAATCTCAAGCTCGCGGCAGTGTCACCCTGTCGGTCCGTCCGCCAATCTGTTCCCGACTGTAATATCTCAACTATTAAGTTCTACGTTTGATTTGGATGAAGCAGAAAAGTGACCAGTCACCGGGGGCATAAGTAGAAAATGCTCAGCTTAATGTTTGTTGACCCACACAGGCCCAAACACAAGAGCAGGTGCGCATCACCGACCTGCACGCCTTCATCGCTGAGTGCACGGACACGCCCTGCTCCGGCAAGTTCCGTGGCCCCGAGGGGTCGTCGTGCTCCTTCCTCTGCTGCTGTGAGTGGTGAAGAGGATGTGAGAGTAAGTAAAGAGATTTGCTTTTCTCTTGAAACCACCGTGTTTCCACTCCAGTGACGGCTGATTGCAATTTCACTCCTTTTTTCTTTTTCTTTTTTTCCAGAAACCCGGCAGGGACGATAAATGTCTTGACAGTGAACTGACTGACCTTGGAACATTATGTCCTCTGTGCCCGGGTTTGAATTTTGCATTTAAATGAATTCTGGAGCAGTAGAAGGCAGAACTCAGTCACAAGGCCAATTACCTGCTTTTGTACCGCATGAATAATTTATGGTTTCTTTTCTGAAATCTTAAGTTTGTCGAGGCTTTGATGACGAGACACTTAATGCCAGTAAACCAAGTAAAAGGGATGCAAATCTTCTCGTAAATTATCATCAATGTTTTTATAATTTTACTTTCTACGCTACTTAGGAGACATTCATTCGTGACCCGTGATTATGTAAATATATGTATGCATCTGGATCTTCATAGCAGAAGTAGAAAAGACACAGGAGAGGCAGGCAAGCAGAAAAAAACGAGCGGCCATTAACTCCTGTGTGTTGTGTGCATTAGCTCCTGCAACACTTTTCATCAATTTGGTCCATTTCCTCTCTTCACTCCTCATCCCCTTCTTTCATGTCCGCCTGTAACTGCAAGGAGACGATGGCTGCACGAGGACGGACGAGCCCTGCAGCCAACCAGTCAGTCATCAATATGTATGAGCTGTTTCTGCTGTAAAGAGCCAGGTGCACGCTAATGCACTGCAGGTTGCGCATTTCCTGCCGTTTGGTTTTTAAAGTGCTGCATACGAGGCAGCAAGAAATAATTGTTAAGAAAATTTTAACAATTACACATAGTCCCGGCTTCCGCTGCCCTTTTAGCCGCCATCTTTTATTTGTTATAACAAGATGAAGCTCCAAGATGTGCAAGTGTCAAAGTTTATTTTTCAATTCCAGGAAACGGGGAACAACTGATTAACTTTTAAATTATTTATTATTTTCATGCTGTTTTTAATCCCTGGACATGACACATTTCTAAGGTTTAACTACGAACCGGCTGTTCTTCATTGATGCTTTTTAAACACATGTCACTGAACTTACTTCAGTGGGAACGTCCTGCCTGCATGCTGTGCAAGGTCAAATGAAGGACGCTCAGTGGAAAAGGGACGTTCACTACACAAACTCTGATCAGGAATGTTTGATGCTCATGTATTATTATTATGTTGCGTTTACTGAAATGAACGGATAATGTTTACAGTCACAACAGGTACCGTGAGTTTATTCACAGTTTATGTGCACTTCATGAAGAGCGATGTACAGCGTCTCTTGATTCAAATGTGTCACTTGGGAGCCATATAGCACAATAGAGCACTGCACTATGTGTGTAATGCATCTGTTAATGTTCTCCCGACGCTCCTGGGAAGGTTCTTTCGTGCAAATTTGATTTAATAGTAACCGTTTTACTGCTCACTAGGTTTGTTTACACGTACTCCGTATGCTGTCTTAATTATTTTACCTGGTTTCCAGAGGAGGTGTGTACTTGTTAAAAGGGAGTTTGTGTTTTAGTGCACAGGAGGAAGTTTTACAGGTTTTTACCTCTTTTGTATTGAATGTTTTCTGGGATGATTCTGTCTTGTGGGAGGAAGTAGACGTCAGTAAAATAAAATGGAAATAATTCTAACCTGAATATTATGCAGCTGAGAATCGTGTCTGTTTCCACTGATGCGTTTGTAAATTGGTGCAAAAACATTTGTATTAATGCCACTGAAATAATACGCAGCACATTTTCTGCTGTGGTGCTTTAATTTAAATTGAATTTCATTATTAAATTATCAAAGACAGGTTGACAGGTCGGATTATTACTAGAACACTTTTAATAGTTATGCACTAACTTGACTGATAGAATCGACGTGACACTATAAAATTAAAAAGTAAATTAAAGATTGATGCAATTTGGGAAAACAAAATAATCGTAACAAGAAATAAAGAACTGTTGGAAAATAAGACGAATGAAAAAGCATTTAATAATAAAGAGTTGAGTTTTAATGATTTCTTGGGTTATTTGTTAATTGTTTTTGTTCTATACATGATTTAATCAAACATTTAACTTTATATGATCATGTTAACATAAAGGAGGAAAATGTCTATTTAGAATGATGCTGTGATAGATTGATGAAGAAAAGAGATAAATTTAATATATGGTCTGTATCTGCTGACGCTCATGGAGCTGTGGTCTGTGGCTGTGGTGTTGCACCACTAGAGGGAGAGAGTCTGTCTGCAGTCACAGGAAATCAATGCAATCCATAAGCAATAAAGAAATGAGACAAAGCTCAGAGACGGGCACTTTGAGGAGGAGAGGAGCTGCCTTCATTAAAGATGAATAATGCTGAGAGTATAATTAAAGTACTTAACCTTCAAGGGAACCATTATCACAAACTGCCTCTCTTCTCAACACAAGGTAAAGCAGAGTCGGGCTGTGCCAAAGAAAATGCTCGTGAGCTGAAGATGCAAATGGACGAGAAGGGGACGGGGAGTCAAGGCACAAACTGTACGTGCACACTCAGTCCTCTTAGTGCGGTGGAGTGGTATAGTTGTCCAATATGCTTAGTGCCTGCATGCATTATTTACTCCAGGAGGCAGGCAGGGCTGAGACAAAGCACTTAGAATCAGACTGACAGGAACTGGCCAGCTCTGGACATCATCAGGTTTCAGGGTGAAGCTGATTAAATAGAAAAAAAACATACACGACAAGGCCGTGCAGCTGGTTAACTCAGCATGGCAACTCACTTCCAACCCAGTGACTGAGAAAGAAATTTAAATCTGGGGGTGAAAAGGTGATTTATCTTTGCATTTGCATCCAGACCATCACGTTATTCTGTGGAGGACATACATGAAAATAAAGCTCCGTCGATTAGGTTCCTCTGCATCGCCTGTGCATCGCTTCTCCCATGTTGCCTGTCAGCAGGAGCGTCCTGCATGTTAATGATATGCTGTGCTGGCATGTGGAGCTCTTAGGGGAGTCAGTGCTGTGCAAACAGAGCAGCAGCCACACAGACGTGTTCTAACCTGTACCCGCCCGCTGTTTACTCTCACACACACACACACACATTTGTGAGATAATGATATTCACGTTTAATAGAGTGTGACACCGCTCGTGCATTTTGAAGCCACTTGTGTAAAGAGGGGTTTGATTTGTGAATGTCTCCACAAAAAGATGGCGGCTGTGTCTGATGTGGTGGGTGTGTCTCCCAGCGGTGCCGGCTCCTCTCTCGGCTGACAGGCAGGAGACTCAGACCTTTGCACGATCTGACTGTACATGCTGGGAGACACAAACCCCAATGAGAACATGCCTGCATGTGCTGCTGGTAATGAGGTAAGACCCCTGACTGGAGGCCGTGTTTTGGGGCTTGACTGAGTGCCAGTCCTTGTGTGCTCTGGCTGCCCCCAGCTGGACCGTGGGCCGGGGGGAAAAAACAATGAGATAAATAGCACGGGAACTGTGCTGCAGGGAACGCAGCCCTGCCCCTTCCTGCCTCCGCTGCCGCTCACCACCGCCCGTGTGAAAAAAACACCTTCCTCTCTTTGTTGTGGCTGGTTGACCATGCCAATATGTCCATCAGCGTCAGGCCAGCAGGCAGAAGGAGTCACCACCCTCTTCCTGGTCTCCTTCCATGTCTCTCGTGCACTTGCACACGCTCCTGGATGATCACACAAACAAACCTGCCCACGGTGACTGTACATGGGTGTCATTTTCACCTCCTGACAACAACATCATTAATCCTGCAGACATTCCTGTGGGCATGACTTGACCTTCAGTTTTGATTTGGATGCAGCTGAAAGGCCAAGCAGTCTGAGGTCAGTTCACTTCAGGGGAGAAACAAGAGACACATTTCTTATTCCAGTCAGGTGCATAAGTAGTGATAGATAATCATAATAATAAACTTTATTCATATAGCACCTTTAAAATCAGTTTACAAAGAACTTTGACCACAAAGCAAAAACACAATGAGAAGAGAAATAACAATCGGCAGAATGAAATGTGACACTAATGTCGAGGTAGAAAGTAGAATTTAATTTAATAAATAGTTTTATGTCTCACAAACACTTCACCACATAAAAGCAGTAAAAATAAATAAAATAAAAGGTGATTTATGGAAGGAGCACGGTCACCTTTAGTTTCCAGTCTGGACTTTGGAATGGCCAGCAGGATCAATCTGAGGATCTAAAGTTTTGAACAGGCACATAAAGGGTCAACATATGATGTAGTTTGAGGCCAGTGATCAGTAAAAAAAATTTTTGAAATAAATTCTAAAACAGACAGGGGTCAAATGGAGTGAAGCAAGGATCAGGATGAGGTGATGTCTTCTGTTAAACCAGTAAAAAGTTACGGCCAGTCGAGCATTTTTCAGTTAAGTGCCATATATTTCCACCCTGAGCCGATCCAAATCTCCCCTTTCCAGCATTTGGAAAGTGTGCACCACCGGCTCAGCGGGCCTGAAGCCCACATCCAGAACAGACCAGCACACAAAGGCCTGGCTCATGTAGACAGGGGCAGGCGGCTGCTGGGGGCTGAGCAGCGGGGGCAGCAGACAGACAGGCAGACAGGCGGCATGCCCTCCTCTCAGACTATCTCTGATGAAAAGGCCCGTTCTGGTGAGGAACGTGGCGGACAGAAACAAAAGGTTTTTAATCCACGAAACAACGCCCCTCAGTGTCGCATTGTGACTGAGAGACAACACTCTCCACTAAAGGCTTTCACGCTGTCTCTGCTGCTCCTTGCTGTATTTCCTGCTGCTTTTAATTCATTTCTTTCTATTTCAGCCTGTTTGCTCATCTCTGTGACTAAACTCACAGGCAGCTACACTTGTTAAGCTGCGTCGGTTCTAAAGATCCCTTTTTGTGCGAGGCCTCTGATCCTACATCCTAATATGGAAATTACTTCTCTAAAATTCAAATATAATCTTTATGAGAATGTTACAATCAACAGGTCTGAAATGTGTAGAGAGATTTCCAGTTCTCGCCCATGTGGTCGGTGGACATTGCAACCGCTTTAATGCGTGTGGGGCAGCAGTAATGCACTCTTAAAGTGTGAGTGTGTGAGTGTGAGTGTGTGTGTGCAGTCGTGCATGCAGCAAAGAAGAAAAGGGGTTGCAAGGGACAGAAAAAGGGGTCCAGGGGCCTAAGAGGGAGGGCAACAGACAACCGGGAGGAACTTGGGCAAGACAGTCGGGTGACTTGTGAGAGGTGACATCATCCTTCGTTTGAATAATCCCTCAGCCTGGGAGGTGATTGGCTGCTCCTGGAGAAAGCGGTTCCCCTGCTATTCGCTATTCACCCCTTTCAATTTCAGCATGGCGCGCTGTGCAGGAGAATGTGGCCTTCATGGACTCGTAGTAAGCTCCTATGGCTGAAGTTGTCATTTGTAACAAGAAAAACAAAGTGAGTTGTGAGCGGATGTGCTCGGTATTTGCCACACCAGATGATGTGAAGACCTGAGGCACCGTTCAACCCTCCATTTATTTTAAACAGATGAGTAAAAAAGAGAAAGTGAGTGGGACACAACCTTAATTAACAATATGCAAAATATTGCAGCATCTACTGAATCGTTTAGTTTTCACTCATTCCCTCACTTTACTCTTTACTCTCCTCTCACTCATGGCTGAGGGTGGCAGGGCGGATCCAGCTCCACACAAAGGCTTTTTTCTAATGGTGGAAAATTAGACTTGCCAAACAAGTAATGAATTAATAACAGCTGCGTTCCATTTCATTGTGCCAGCACCTGTGAGCGTCGCTGGTATTAACCTGCTGTGGATCCTCACTCAACAGATGCCCCCCCGGTTCCTTCCACTCTTATGCATTGTTGGGTAGCATCACTACTAATGCTAGTCCTGTCTATTAGGCACAACGTTTCACTGAATATTGTACATATTCACAAAAATGTTGTTATTCCTTTAAAATATAATCCTATACTAGATTAATTTGTCAAACTAAATAACAGAGACAAAAATATGTCATGCCTGTAGGGCCCTGCTATCTGACATGTTGCATTAGGACAGTTGTTGTAGTACAGTTGACACAATACATGAAAGTATGACATATATATATCTTAATAACTTTTCAAAACAAAGTTACAAATTGCTTCGTAAATAAAAGACACAAAAAAGCAAAAGTAAAAAAAATACCTAGAGACACATAGGGAGGATACAGTAAAATAAGATAGCAAAACAATAATAACACAATAAAAGTGCAGTGATTGTTAGATTTCACAATAAAAGAGAAAGAGACCTGAGCTCCTTCACGTGTGTGTCATTATTCCGAGGTTTCCGGCAGCACCTGAAGGCAGCAGCCTCTCCTCCTCATCCATCCGTTCACCCGGCGTGCGCGCGCGCGCGTGTGTGTGCGTCACTCTCTTTCTTCCTCTCCGTGAACGCGCATCACTTGAGAAAAACGGCGCTCGAGCCCCAGAAGTTCCTCGTCCTCCAGCTCGGCTCCGCTCGGCTCGGCTCGGCTCCGCTCCCCGTCTCTCTCGCTCTTCTTCCCGGTTCCTGATTTAGTTTTTATTTATTTTTTTTATTTTTATAACCTTCCCCCCCCCGCCCCTTGCTCCTCCAGCCTCTCCGCCCTCTCTCTCCGCCTCTGCTGACCGGAGGATCGAGCCGGGGTGTGCGGGCTCGAACACTGGGCGTAGCTGGGGAGGATTCCGCTGACCCGCCGCTAACCACGACCGACCGGTAAGATTGTTTTAGCTAGCATGCTAACTGTCCGCTAACTGTCAGCGGGTAACTGACGCCCGTCTCGTTGAAACCTCCGTTAAATCCGGTCCGAGCTGCTCGTTGACATCACACGTGATTCCGGTTCGAACGGTTCCAGCTCAGGTGATTTTTTTTTTTTTTTTTTTTAACATCCCAAACACTTCCAGTGTCCCCGTGTGGTTTCTCATTTAAAGGATGAGCCTGCTTCACATTCACCGGCTCCTGTGTGTGTTGATGGGGCGGTGGCAGACCGGGAGCCCCTCCACCCCTCCACCCCCCCTCCATCAGATCATCTTTAACGGGGGTTAAGCTTCACGATGATGCACAGTTTTGAATCCGTGTTTGTTTGGTTTTTTGTGTGTGTGTGTGTGTGTGTTTGTGTGCTTCTTCAGGACACCTCCTTTGTGAGACCGTTTTCTGAGCTTCTCCCCTCCCTGAACTTTCCAGCCTCCCCTCCCCTCCCTCTCCATCCTCCATCGTGGATGCCCATTGTTCTGCAGATGAGCCAAGTGGTGTGTGTGAGAGCTGAGAAATGTTGCAGCCTCCTCCTGTTCCTCCTGCTCACTCTTTCTCCTCCTCTACATTTATAAATATATATTTTTAAAGCGTTGGACCATTTCCCCCCCTCAAACCTCTTTTATTTCAGAGGGTGAATATCTCAGATCGTTGTGCACAGACTTGAGCTGGCATGTAATCAGAGGTGATTAATGTCACCCCCCAAAAGTGATCAGCTATTGTGGTGTGAGAGTGGAAGCTGGAGGGGGCCGAGGCTGCTCCGTCACCGGGTCTTTTTTTTTTTTTGGTGGGTGAGTGCAACAAGACAGATTACACTCCTCTCTGCAGAACAATGGGGGAGGAGAAAAAAACGCTGCCAGTTCCCAAAGCCTGGCCAAGAGCATTTAATAAACGGCAAACATGCAAGCATTGAAAATCTTTATCCACAGCCCACAACTCTGTTCCCTTCCCCTGAGGTGCCGCAGACAGACGACTGAAATCGTCTCAAGCTTTGTGGCCTCGGTGGGCTCGGGTCGGTCAATAATGTGCGGTGATCGACCAGGAGGTATTGATGTCATCCAGAGTAAATGGCATCCCAGGGCGGCTAATATGAGCACTTTTAAGGCTCTGTCACACAGGGCTTGGAGACACTTCAGGAGGTGGGCTAAGCCATCGGCTCGTCCACCCCCCTCCGGTGCATGGATGAGAGAATGGCTGACTCACAGTGTTGGTGGATGAGGCTGGGAAATGGAGGACAGATGCACAGCCTAATGCAATAATGCCAAATTAAATTTAGCTGCCATTAAAAGCCACACTGTTTTTTATGAAGTTATTTAAGACGATCTTAAAGAGGTTACAGGGACGAGTATTACTGCCAGAGGCATTCTGTATGTGGGCAGGATTTGTCTAAGATTATACTTGTGTAATTTAACCCGATTATTCTACTTGAGATAAAAATCTGTAAAATTGGAGCATTTTGTCAACGGTGGTTACTTTGCTGCTCTATTTTTATCAAGATGTATCACGCTGTCTCGTTATTATGCTCTGTTGTCAGTCTTACACACGGGAATCAAGGGTGTGAGACAGTCTACGGTAAGAATGAGAGCACAATGCCAGTGTCTGAAACAATCCTTCATGGATGTAATGTTGAAACTGTGATTCAGTTAATCAATGGCTGCGCAAACTATCAATTGTATTCAATTTTTAAATCACCAGCAACATGTTTAAGAGATGTCACTGATTAATTTCACATGTCTTTCATAGGATTGTATTTTCGGGGCAATTTAAATTTTAATGACCTATTTTACCCCCGGCTGGCTGCTCGACCCTGAGAGAGGGAGGTGATTGTTGCATTAATAGACCTGTGTGTCAGCTTGCCCTTAGCCTAAGGACTGGTGTTGGGGTGGGTGTGACTCAGAATGGACCCCCCTCCCCAGATCTGAACTTCTCCAGTGTGACAAGGGCAAGCCTGTGCCTCTGGCCATCCTCAGGCTTTTTCCAGCCTGAACCAGTGACCCTTGCACTTCAGAAATGATGTCTCTAGCCCTGTTTTCAGCCATGGAAACAACTGCACAATAGTTTCTTGTTTTGAGATTATCAAAACACCAACAGAAACAGTGTTTGGCTCAGTTTTCCTCTGTTCTCTGGGTGATTGAGGCTTGAGGAAGCCGCCGGGGGCACCGCAGTGAATTTGCAGAGTGAAGATAAACCAGAGATAAACTTCTCTGTCGTCTGTGCTCCCAGTCATGATAGCAGCCCCGGTTGGTGGTGTCACAGTTGTCAGGGCATGCAGTTGGCAACTGGCGGCGTGGTTTTGAGGCTGTATTTGCCAGCAGCTGCAGTAATTTTCTGTTTTCGGACGCTCTGAATTCCTCTGGTGGGAGGATGGTTAATGGATGTGGTTCGCAGCCCTGTTGCTAGGCTTCAGGACCAAAATCTTCATGGCCCAGTGTGTAAGCAGTGCTTGACTGTTTGGTGTAATGCACCCATGGAGATGGTAAATCGGGGCCAACATTGACTTTTGCAATGTCAGTCATTTGGTTTGCTTTACCACCTGTGGCACACAGATATTGGAGTCAGCGGGTCTCTACATTGGCATTGCTGTACATTTGCTGGTCTGGCCCACTGGTTGATATGGTTAGGATTATTTTAGAGGCTGCCCAGCATGCCCACACCATAGCCTTGTGTGGAATGACACACATTTGTTCCAGACACTGGTGCTGACAGAATGACAAACTCCCTTTTACCATCGGCAGCTGTAGGCGTCAATTTGTTTTTCTGTCATTTCATTTCTGCTGGTGACATTTAAATCTGGCTATGCCCTGTCTCAGCGGATTGCTGCTGCACAGATACTTCAGCACCTCCTTGTGAAGGTCTAAATGCACTGGATGTGGTTATGGTTGTTGTGGATGTCAAAGTGTGGCGTTTTAAGACCGGTTTCATGGGGTGTGGTTAAATTCTTCAAAAGCGGTAGCTTGTACCATCCAACCTTCCTGTCGTCCTGCGAGGGATCCGATTCCATCTGGAACGTGCCTTGTTCTACTTCAAAAAGGACGACGTAATCCTCTTACGGACACGGTTGTTCCTCTTGTACTTTGTGTGCATGTGTCCGTGTCCCTCGTGCAGAATCTAGAGAGAGAGAGAGAGCCACAGCTTCTCTGGTGTGTTTCTGCCATCTTGTCCAGATGCATCAGTTCTGCCATGTTCCTCCGTCTCTGTATCTGCTCTATCTGGTGTCAGTGATCCAAGCCGCCAGCTGGTCCTGGGCCGGCCTGATCTCATTTACTCAGTGCGAGGAGCTTGTTTGTCGGCAGACGGCCCATTATGGAGATGATCCAGCAGCTCTTCAAGTTACAAATTAGCCTTAGTTTTTCTGTAGGGTCCTCTATCTTGTCTCTTGTCTTGCTGTTCTTTACTTTTCCTCCCCCCTTCTTCCTTTTTTATTGTCCTCTCCTATAACCTTGTCACTGCCATCTCTCTTATCTCCCAGGGGAGAGGACTAACAGCATCAGAGGAACCTGCTTGACTAATGCACTTCCTCTGTCTGTCTGTCTGTCTCTTTCTTTACCCTGCCCATCTGTGGAGCCGTTGGCTGCTCCCCACTCTCTCCTGTGCGATCAATATCCACACAGTTATACTTTGTGCTGCCCTGCTGGTCGTCCCTGCAGGCGGCGGGGCTCAGCCAGGCTGTAGTAGGGCCCTCGCTGATGGGGCCTTGTTTGTAGTCGGGCTCTGTCTCACCCTTTATTGTTTTGGGGCTTGTGGACCCTCTAGCCCTGCCTCCCTACAGTATTGTCTAGTTTCTGGGACATACTGAGGCCTCTGTTACCACCACGTATCAGTCCCTCATTCTTTCTTGGGCTTCTCTCTGTTCATCTTTCTCTCCGTCCCTGTAGCTGTGTCTGTGTACTGTTTGAGGACAGTCGAGGCCGACTGTACGAGATTAGCATCTCTCTTTGTCTAGAGTTAACAAGCTCTGTCATGTGTTAATCTGCTGTCCCCAGGGGGCCGAGTTTCTCCGAGCCTGGACGCACCATGGGAAGGACGGGTTTGTATGTATGTGTTGTGTGCATCCGATTGTTTAGTGTTTGTCGGGGGGGGGGTATGAATGCACACAATTTACAGCCCTGAACTATGAAGGATACAGGAATTCTCCATCATCTGTGGAGGTCCAACTTGTTTTTTCTGATTTTTATTTTCTTCTTTACTACAACAGGAAATGTAATTAACCAAGAGGAATGTTTTAATATTATGTATTTTGAGTCTTATAATCTCTTAATTTCAAATGTAAAACCTCAGTATGAATCTCCAAATAGTCCTTAGGATTAGTGCCAGCCGTTCTGATCACATGTTCGTGTGATCCAGGTGTCTCTCTCATAATCTGCTGCTCCCTCTCACGCAAACCAGCAGCCAAGTAAACAAGACAGAGACAGAAAAAGACTTGTTCCTTCCTCTCAGCGGGGGCCTTTGTTCCGCCACCGTTTGCCTTATTGAGCATCCCAGCAGCCCACTGACCCACTGGAAATCAATGGGTAGATATGACTGTAGTGTGTAATGGCAGTAGGTCCCACTGTCTGGATAATATTCTTTCTAGTTTCTGTGTATCTAGGTCTCCATCTCGACGCAAGTTTCCATCCAGTTGTTTTAATGCGTATTTTGGATTTGAACACAGGAAGATACTGAAATATTACAATGTTTTACTCTTTGATAAGATGTTAACTCGCAGTAGAGTGTGATGGAAACCCACTGTTTTTGCTGTGATGACGAGAGAGTCATGTCCACAGGGGATGGCAGGGACATGTCCCCCTCACTTCTCACCACCTCTTATCATTTTCCAACGGAAAATAATTTAATCACAGACAGTTAGTATTGTCAAAAAAAGATGACAGAAATCTGAGCTAAGGCAGGTTTCCTTTAAAACATATCACATCTTATAAAGCACCATTACAAAGCATGATAACTTGTGTCATGATTTCTAAATGTAGTTAAATGTCATCTACGTGAGGGAAAGTGTTGCAGTATTAACCAGATAGTTTGGCTGCACAACTATTGAAACCTGCCTTCCTTGTTTCTTTCCTCACTCACTCTCCGGTGCTCGCTCAACCCCCACACTGTTTGTGGGGGATCCCAGAGAGAGTGGTGGGCTTTGTTTTGACTTTATTTGTGTGCAGGACAGAGGCAGTGTCCTGACCTCACAGGTCAGGGGTGCTTGGGGAATGTGTATGATGTCATTAGCATCAAGTTGATGGCAACACTGGTAACCCCCCCCCCCCAGCTGCATTTAACAAGCAGTCGCATACCTTCAGAACCCCTTCATCCCACACACAAAGCCATTATTTCTTGTTTGGTATTAATCAACTTCTCGTCTGATGGTTGGCGCTCAGATGTTTTCTTCAGAGATCAGCAGTGAGAGATGTGTACGTGTGATGAAGCTGAGGAAGAGGCGGTGACATGCAGAGCAACCCTCCCACTAAGTGTCAGGGGGAGAGAGTCAGTGGTGGCAGTGATTGTGGGCAGGAGTGGTATTAGCTTTGAAAAAGCTCTTAGAGTGCTGTTATATAACTCGTCTATAAGAGGCCCAATGAGAAAAGCTTACTTTACAGACAGGACTGGTCTATTCCACATGTGTCAGTCTAATTCAAATGGGTTTACACTGTAGAAAAAGAAGGACAGTGCATCTCTGCCTCCTTCCATGATCCCGACATTAAGACAAATTATCCCGAATATGAAAGCTGCCAATTTGCGCCAAAGATGTAATCTGGAGCCAGAGTCTGTGGAATAGCATTCAGAGGATCGAACAGCAGTAGTGGAGTCATGCTGTTACACACGCTCCACCAATCAGGAGTCAGTCTCAGACATTTCTTTTTGTAGCAAGTCATTTACAGAGAAATATACATTTGAACAAATATCAATGTTATTAGAACAACCTAAAATGACAGAAACCATCTTTTGGAAAAAAATATTTGATATCTATTTTGACTTTCTAGTTTTGTGATGTCGTCCATCTTTATTTACAGTTTGTGGTGGAAACGCCCTCTTTCAGCAACATCTTTATTTCTCTGGCTCTGTCTGTTTAAACGGTGCATGTGTAGAATGCAGCTGCTGGTCTGTTGGTCTGTTGGTCTGTTGCTGGTGTCCTGCCAAGATGTGGCTGAGAGTAAATGAAACATGCTGCGTTGGAGAGTGGAAGCTTTTAATCTTTACTTTTGATTCAGTTATCTAAGCAGTAAAGATAGATCTGTCTCCCTGCCAGTCCCTGTAGCACTCCTGTGCTTGAATTTACATTTATGGGCCTCTGCCAGCCATCCTCCTCACAACCATTCTAGTTGTGAATAAATAAAAAATAAGATTGTGTGTTGTATTGTACTTAAAGCAGTTCTGCAGTGCTGCAATAGTTAATTAGAGTTAATTGCTTAATTGTTCAACATTACATTACCTAATATGACATTATAATAAATTGAATATTATGCAGTTTGGTTGCACAAAACAAGACATTTGATGACATCACCTTGTGCTTCTGGGTTGTTTTCTGTGGTTAAACTGGATTCGATTGATTCCAGTCCAAGGTATGGGTCTGAGTAGCTGTAAATGAGCTGCAGAGTTGACTGAGACTACTGTTGTCATTTAGATTGAATAGACAATCAGAGGCTGCCTGCCAGCATGTGGCATCTTGAATCGCACATTGTCTCCATCGCAGAGAGGAGTGATACGCACTCACACACACACACAGAAACAAACATTAAATTTATTTCAATTGTTTTTGGTCAAAGTCTCACGTGAAACTGCGTCATATCTGAGGCCGCTTGCATCAGCCCACTTACCCATGAGCGGTGGTGCCGTGAGCAAGAGTGCAGTAAATAATTGAAGCAGCTCTGCAGAGTTTAGCTCGCGGCAGAGACAAGTTTGGAGCTATTGTTCCATTTTAAGATAATGAATCCAGACATTTTCTAAAAGAAAAGGACTTTATCAATATATTACAGACTATTGTGAGTTTGATATTCACACAAAGAGCATCTAACACGTCTCAACTTTAGTCTTTCATGGTTTGATTTTATAGATGTTGAAAATAAATGAAATGAAGAGACGTTGAAGAAAAGATGGTGCTTGCGTTTCCCTGCTTTCCCATTTTTTTCCGCTGCGCTACGAGGTGTGCTTTGTAAATCCAACCTCTGCTGTGTCACAGGGGGGAGGACAGTTTATTAGCAGTGTCAAAGAGCTCTGTGTCTTGTGTTTGCTGCTTGTGGAGATGAAAGCGTGTCAATTACAGGGTCAGAGGCCACTGAATGCTCATTAAAAATGTCTTCAAAAACCAGACCCTGCAAACGAAAGTTCTCTCACCTCATTGGCAGCATCTCTGCTCGAACCTTCTATCCTCTTACTGAGGCATTAGTTATGTCTTGAGTAATTCTATCAAGCATGCTCGTGTTCACGTTGGCATTAGCTAAGGGTTACATCGGCCACAAAAGCTCACTTTCTTTTTGCATCTTCTCTGCCTTCTCCCCTGCCCTACCCCCACCACCACCACCACCACGGCTTCCTTCCCCCACAATCCCTCTCTTTGACTACTATTTAGAGTAGGCCCCGGGGATAGAAGAAGGCTCACAGAATACATGTTCGTTTGTGTGTGTGTGTGTGCGTCCGTGCGTGTGTGTGTGTGTGTGTGCACAGTTGTGTCCTGTGAAAGCAGTAGTCCACTCTCTACCACAGCAATTCATAGATGCTCTGAGACGGTTGATTGGCTAAAATACAAGAGTGAGTGAGCGAGACCAATTTGATTCAGGTCTTTGTGTAGATAAGGCGAAGAGTCTCTTGTTTCTAACTGACAGCGGTTGTGATCAGACGTGAACACACACCACAGCCTTAAGAGCAGATCTGACTTTAACATTTAGCCTCATAACGAGCGCTGCATCTTCTTAATTTTAATCTGCATAATAAATCACAGCTTTCCACTGTTATTCAAAAGACAAGGTTTCAGCTATTTGCTATTTCCCTTCGAGGCGCTCTTTAAAGGAACCTGCTGTATTATAAACATGCATTGTGCACCCCCTTACTCACACAGTAGTAGACTGTAAACAAAAGGGGTCAAAGAACCAGTTTTCTGTTTAAATATGCTGATGACCTGATTATTCAAGAACAGCATGTTTGTGTCTAGACAGAAAAACAGAAAACCTTGAACCCCTCAGTGGAGCTGGATGCCTTCCAGATATTGGCTGTATTGGTATTGTAGAGTGTGGCTAGAGAGATACACATGAACATTTGAAAACACACAAACACTTTGTTTATGTCCCGCTGTGGGTATTAGGAAGGGATGATGCTGAGGATGATCTCACCTAGCAGAGCTGCTCGGGCATCATTAGCTAACTTGAAGCCTATTAAGTGTTGTAATGATGATGACGACAACAACAACAACAACAACAACAGGGACAAACTACACAGCCAGAGTAAAGTTATAAAAGGTTTTCTGAAATCATTGATTTGATAAAGTCAAAAAACAAGAAAGGCGTCTTGTGCAGGAAAAATAAGTTTCATCTGTGTGTCGTGCGTACAAAGACTGTGTGTGTGTGTGTGTGTGTGTGTGTGTGTGTGTGTGTGTGTGTGTGTGTGTGTGTGTTCTGACCACTGCCTCTGGTTTTTGTGTGACTTAGTTTTTGTGTGGGTTTCTTTTGTTCTCAGTTTCTGTGTAGCTCATCATTGAGGCTTGCAGGGAATTTGGAGTGGGACGCTGTGTGGAAGCTGCAACCACATGACTTGGACACACTGTGAAGGCCTACACGCACATTTTTGCAAATTCAACTGCATTCACAAGTTTACTTTAAACCAAGAGGATATCAGTGTGAAATGTCCTCTCTTCTACATCCATGCAACTCTGTTCTATCTCCAGCTGTTGTTTTGGTGGAGAGTGGGCCAGTGGGGATAACAACCCCTGACTGTAGAAGTAGTTCTTGGGCGACAAATCGTTTGTGTGTGTGTGTTGCTCAGGCCACAGAAGGTCAGGACAGCTGATAGATGCTGTCCAGCTGCTTGGTCTGAGGTAGGCTGACCAGAAATTCTCTGCAAATTTAAGCTCCCTTTATGCTCTAAACACTTCACACAGTGCAGGGTGCCTAAAATTAAACATGTTTTGAAATGAACCTAATGTAGCTGACAAAGCCATCTGTCTGGAATCCACTGCAGGAAGTGTTCACTGGCTCACAGACCATTACGTCTCAGGTCATTGGATTCAATGCCTGTTTGTGTTTTACGGCCGGAGTTGTAGCCTTAACGGGATCAAACTTGGTATCAGAGGGGATTTCCTCTTGGTTCCTGGAGCAAAGCCCAAGTGTTAAGACAATTGGATGTAGACTCGATTTTACCTTGAAATGGATGAGCTTAACACCACGCTTAATTCTGCCGGATTTATTCATGTCAGTTCGGTGGACGCCAGGTGAAATGCATGTAGCATTGCTGGAGCAATGTAACACCAGCATAGTGGTTTATAATATAATGTAATCCCACTGAAACTCCTACTGAAGGTGCTTTGAACCAAAATCATCCATTGATGGACAGAAATAATTATTGATGAATTACACTTGCTCATTTAACTTTTGAAGCCAGTTCATGTACAATATTCATTTTAGAAAATACTGGTTCAGCTTCACAGTGTTTACCAAAACTTAAAACATTATATTAAGTGATTTTACAGCCATTAAAATAGGCCAATTTATAAATATGTGCCCCAAGTCAGTCCATTAATACCTTCAATCTAATTAGGTTTAATGAAAACCTGTAATTGGCATTAGTGCGTTGAAGATGTTTCAGTTGGGAGTGTTGCAGTGATTAGGAATGGAATACAATACAATATAAAGCTGCTGTAATTACTGTGCAATGAAGACAGAATTGTTGCTTATAAATGAGCTCAGATTTCTTTATGGTGGTGGTCAAAATATAGAAGGTCAAGAGTTCGGTAAATAGAATATTGGCATTTTAAATTCTCCTCCTGAAGCAGTGAAAGTGCCTCAATGCTGCTTAGTTTCTGTGGAGAGATGAAAAAGTATGTTCCTGCTGTGGTGTTGAGCCTGTTTATGCTCACCTCGGACTGATGGTCCAAGTGACGCAGGACTGGCTGCATGAGCAATCGAGCCAGAGAGAGAAGTGCAATCTCACAGCTGTCTGGAGACTCGCAGGAGAGAGAGAAATGTTCCTCTGGCTGTGAGTGTGCAATCTGGATTTATCACTCTCTCCAACACGCACACACACACGCACACACCTCTAATGTAGGGTACAGAGGAGAGAAGCAGTGAAATGAACAGTTTAGCCAGATGCTTTAGTCACTGAGGAGGGATTGGTGATTGGACACAGTTTTATTTCCTGGTTAACTCCTCTCTCCTCCTCCTCCAGCTCCCTGACCTGCCTGTCGAATAAGGAGTGTTGATGGCTATAAATGGTCTGAACCAAACAGCAGTGTGCTTTTACTCAAAAGTTTGAAGTATCAAGTGGGTGGAGTTTAATGTTTGAAAACTTAATTTGTCTCAAAAACATCTGTTGAAATGTAGAAGTTTGCTCCACGCATTTTGAACTGAACTGTTCTTATCTAACACTGCAAGACAGAAACTACTTCCTAGAGTGTTGAACAAGTGAAATAAGACTGCAGAAGATTAATCACTTAACCACTCAACCACCGATCGTTCTCATAAAAATGGAAAAAAGGGGAACTCAAACAATTACTCTGTTCCCACTCAGTTTTGGTTTGTTTCCTTAATTCCGTTTCGCATATAGACTCCACCCCCTTGTGTTAAATGCTTAGAAATGCATTTCTTTTAATGGATGGACAGAGATGCCATTGCAATTATGAGAGAAAGGCTAATTTTGTTTTGCAACACATCAGAGATCAAGGAGGTTGCCATAGAAATGAATACATGTCAGGTTGACCTGATTACGGACACAGTCATGTGGAAAATGGGTGTTATTTTACTTCCCATATTATTTTCTATATTCCACCACTCCTCTCTCACACCAGTCTTCACCCTGTCCCTCTCCTAAAAGCTGTGACTGGTTGTAACATAATTAAACCAACTGTCCACATTTTGTAGCCTCACTGGCATTTAAAAACCTCCTGTGACCGACGGGTGCGGCAGCATGAGTCGCTCCTCGCAGCTACCCGTGGCCTCCCTCTCGGCCTCTAAGGTTGATTTGGGTGGCGGCCTGTTGCACTGACTGTGTGTATCTGATCTTATGTGTTGTTTCGGATGCATAGATACATTTTTTTTTTTGTCTCAGTCTCTCTTTCCCCCTCTGGCCCTGCTCAGCTGCTCCGGCCATCTGTGCAAAGCCAAACAGAGAACAGAGGGATGGAAGGAGAGCAGGAGCCATGGGGGAGGAAAGAAATCGAGGAGAGAGAAAATGGTTTGGAGAAAGGGAGGATCAGCGGGAAATGAAAGACGGCCTTATGATATCTGAGATTTAGTTCAGACGATGAGTAGAAGGGTGACCGAAGAGGGAAAGAAAGACGAGGAAGGCTGTGCGAGAATTGTTTCCAGGAAGCCAGCGGCACAAAGATGATGTCTGTCTCATTCTAGAAATAGGACAGTGAGTATGTGCATACACGTTTAGGTCAGTGGAAACTAGGATGAGTAAAGATGTCTGGATTTTGCAGTTTGACCAGCAATCGTCAGCCCAGTAGTGAGCTCATTTTACATCTTGTTTTTTTCCCTGTCTCTTTCCTCCCCCTCTGTCCCACCTCCTCTCACTGTTCCCATGCTCTGCAGGCCAAGCCTCTTCCTCTGGGCTGGCCTCTGCTTTGCCTCAGAGTTTGTCTCACCACTTAAGCCTCCTGCACAGCCGCCTCCTCGCTCTGTTTGTAAACTTTGACAGAGCAGTTTCCTGCGTACACTCCCCTCACACACACTAACCCCTGCACTTCTCTCAAACTTGAGATGCTTCTTCCATCATCCGTCCGTCTGAAAATTGCAGAAGAATCACAATTAATTAACACAGATGGTTGCCCTTCATCGGGCCTCACATGCCTCATGTCCCCATTTCTTTTCCTCAGTTGCTCATCTTTGTTTTTCACCCATGAGTCAAACTGTCTTTGGGCTTGTTGTTCATGTCTTGACCCAAATAAGTCCACATCTGTTTTCCACATCTCCTTCCTTTTCTTTTCATATTAATTTACGATAGTAGTTGGAAGTTGTGTTCTGATTATTACTGGTGCTATATACATACAGTGTGTGTGTATATATGTAGTTTGGTCGCTAAAGCTTTTAGTCCTTGATGTGTACTATCCCAGAAAACTGGTCTTCCACACTAGTGACTCTGATGCCATTTTGTAAGAGGAAAAAAAAAAGAAGCCGTTAAACTGTGCAACTGTGTCACTGAGCTTTTAGGTGTCACAGAGGGAAACATTTGCCGCTGCATTGCAGTTGGCATTGAAATTAATGAAGGCTATTTGTAGAGCATGTCGTTCCTGCGGTAGACATGTGGCCCCTACCCCGCTACCCTACCTTTCTGTGGCCCCTGAGATGTCGCACACATACAACTGATCATAAAATGTGTAGATCTAATGGTTTATCCGCAGGTTTCCCCAAGCATTGCTTATATGAAGCTGTTATCTATTTTCTTTTTATTGCCGCTCTTGTTTGTATGCATGTGGATGACTCTCTTTATGTGTTAAACTGTCTAACATATGATTCAGTCTCCTTAGGGGTTATGCAGCAGTGTCCTATACACTGTACGGCACATGATTCTGATTAAGTTCTCCATCTCTGAGTTACTTTTAAAATATTTCTCTTTGTGTGGGGAAGCTGTAGGAAGATAGAAGCCATTGGTTTATCTGATTCAAAAGGCTAGCAGCATTCCTGGAGCTCTGTGTACTGATAGCAGAGACAGCACACTGTTTCATGCCTGGTCTTGCTGTTGACTAACTGTGTTATGCTCTGCTTTATCTTGTCTCTCTCCAAACCAGACCTTGTGTTCTCCAGAAAGCCCGTAGACCCGTGGCGATCCTGTGAGCTTCAAGTCGATCAGCCCTGTCCTGCAGAGACGGACCACCACCACTCAAGAGGAGATGAAGCCGGATGGGGTTACCACGGCAGCAATGGAGCCAATGGAAGCGTTGGATTCCAGTCCAGGAAATGAGGCAGCACCCGCCGTAGGACAGGAGCCCAACCAGGCAGCCAGTCCGGTGGAAGAGGAGATGGTTCAGGTGGAACCCCAGCCAGAACAGGCCAAGGAAACCCCAGCTGCAAAGACCAGCAACAAGACCTCAGGAGACTCCAAAGCCAAGACTCCAAACAAGGCCCCAGCCAAGACAAAACCTACCACCACCAGCCAAACCAAGACCACAACTGGCTCACGTCCTAACACAACCCAGAGCCGCCTCTCGAACGGCACGTCGAAGCCTCAGACCAACGGAGTGGCTAAGAAGGCCACGCCCGCTCCAGACAAAAAGAGCACCCTGACCTCAGCGCCCTCCAAAAAACCAACAGGCACGGCTGGAGTGCCACCCTCCAAGAGCAAAGTGGGTGAGAAGAAAGCCCCTGGTGCTGCCCCCCCCACCAATGGTGCAAAGTCGATGACTGGACCAACAGCAGCCAAGAAGACCAGTACCACTGCAGCTCCTGCGAAAAAGCCCATAGGTTGTGACAATTTCATCAAAAGACAAAAATATGACGTTTTGTAGGCTCATCCACAGTCAGTCTAACATGAAATGTTTTCACAGCTCTAACTCTAATGAGGAGCATTCATTGTAATGTGATTAAATCTAGATAGAGCACACGCATTAGACATGCCAGAGTGACTGCTGCTGATCTAGAAATACATTTGCCCTAGATCCATCTGACACACTATATAAAAGCAATACATGATGGACTATATATACATACTACATAATGCTTTATAAAGCTTATTGTGTCACATACAGTGTCACACATCCTTAACTTTCTCTCCTCCTCATCCTCTCCTCCAGCTCCCAAATCTGCAGCTCCTTCCAAGTCTGGCACTGCTGCTGCACCTAAGCCTGATAAGGCCGCTGTTCCCAAGACAACCAGGTAGGTGTGACATTAGTGTAGAGCTGAGGCCTCGCATATGCTGGAGTCTGAGAGAGATTGTCTGTGTGTCTGTAGATAGCACAGGCAGCTGTGTATAACTGGTCCTCTTCTCAGACCTCAGAAAATGTTCCAACTGAGCTCCTTTTATTAAAAGACTTTCCAGTCATTTGCTCGCAAATCAGCACATTTACTCCAGAACAGCAGCAAATCAGAATAACTTTCCAGATAGATAGGAATTGTTGGGAAAGAGTTCAGCATTATAAACGCTTATAGCTGCTCAGTGCCAAGTGAGATGCAGTTGGTTCAAAAAGCGTAGCTTGACCACAGGTTCAAAGAACACACTGTTTAAGAGAAAACACCCTGGAGGAATGAGGGACAATGATCCCCCACATAGAGTCTTGGATGGGCTTGGCATAAATAGGCCAACAACCCGCCAATGTCAGAATAAGCCTTAGAGAAATGCCTCGCAGGGTTTCACAGCAAGTATTATACAGCATTATTAATAAAACAAGTTTTCAATAGGAGGAAGGTATTCTCAAGAGTTAACTGAGAACAAGAGTATAGTCTTAATGTTTTGTCTGAATGCTTATCTGCATTTCTGTATACCAGAACGTCTGTTTGTGTACAATCACGTTAACATGTGTTCCTCACCTGAGTCACACTGGGTGCCTGGTGTTGGGTCCTGAGGTGACTTGGCAACAGACCAGTATTGGAGGATGAACAAGGCCTTTGTCTGAGACAGCGAGGGTCCTGATCAGATACAGCCTTTGGGAAGTCTGACTGTTCTTTCAACAGAAACTCACACTGCTGCCTCTTCCTCTTTGTTTATTTGTTCAAGCAATAAGCCTCTTTTCTTCCTCACTGTTTTGCCACTATGGTGTATGGTTTGTATTGTTCCCATGTTGGCACGTCTGTATGTGGGCACATTGGTGAGTCAGAAACAGTATCAGTATCAGCCAAACTCCAGTGCACAGGAGAAGGTGTGCAACATACATACGTACATACATGACCTTCTTTTACTGTAGTTATTACACTAACATGACAAACGTACAGTTGCAAGCTGCTTTCCTCCACCTGAGAGCAAGGTGTTTCCCACCCCACCCCCTCTCCACACTGCACGTGCCATGGGTAGCAGTTGGTGTGTGGAGATTACACTCAGATTACAGCTTTATTCAATGGTTGATGTGCAAACATCTCATTAAAAGGTATTACACAATGGCATGCAGGCAATCACCAGTGCAGAAGAGAACACTCATTGTGTGAACTTCATGAACTGTCATGGTCATTAATGTAATAGAGAAATGATTGACTCTGAGTAGTTTTTCAGCACGGATCAGGCGCTGTTCTCAACACTAGTTTACGATGGATGGTGAAGTCACTCACAGTGCCGTTGTTAATAGAGATGTTTAAATACCAGCATGCGTCCGTTACTGCTGGAAATACAGGGTTGGGCATCGACAAATACATCAATGAATGCGGCAATCTGTTATGACGTTTATTAGTATCACCCAGATTAAACTGCAATTTTCAGAGCAGCGTAGAACCTCATAGGATCACACAGATGCAATGCTATAGTTTTCAAAGGCAGTTTGCAACATTAAGTTTTTATTTGTATTCTTAGTTTTTCATTGCAGCCAACAGTGAAAACGTTTTCTTGATGCACAAATTGGAAAATGTAAATGAAAACAGATGTATGGGAACACACCTGTTGAAACAGGTAGAAAGACTTCATCACATTTATTAAAAAAGACTGAGCTGAAATCTAGATGAGTCTATCATTGTAATCAGGTGAAGATTATTAGTGTTGTATCTAAGCACAGCTACGTTTCATTATTTATTGGAAGTGTGTGAGTCAGTAACATGTTACACTCAGTGCATGTGTAGCCCACGGAAGCATTTTACTGCAGTAGACCTACATACAAATCCCCATGAGAGAGGTATAACCATTACTGATGATAGGCTCCTCTGACAGCACCATGTACGCTTGTAGCCACGCTTCGTTAAGTGTGTGTGCGTGCACGTCAGCATCTGTGTGTGTGATCTGCTTTGACGGGGCCATAAATTTCTACTTTAATTAGATTTTGCCCTTTTCCTACCTCACTCCACTCTTAATTCAGGCCTGCTATCAGTAGAGTGGTGGGGACGGATACATTCATTGGCACAGCAGACTCCCCCTGCTTCCCCTGTTGCTGTCACACACACACACACATACTCCCAAAGTGGGTCTATCAATTTACTTGTGTTGCTCTGTGGTTCAATTGATTTAATTCCATCTGCAGCAGGTCACACTTACCAGAAAAATAAAAGTGCATAGCAAATGTTCACTAAGTGACTTCCGTCTGAGTTAATGCCACTCACAAGTGTTTTATTCTTCTCTTCAGCTGGGGGTTTTAGCAAAATTAGATTAGGTTTGATGCCAGTGGCTATCACAGCTCATTCTTTGTCTGGGTAAACACCCACTCTGCACAGCCAAGCTTTTTTAAAGAAGACCATTGAGTCATCTGAAAGCTCACGTACATATTTTTCCGGTGTCAGCATCTAACTACTCAAGAAACAGGCTCTCTTCACACGGGGCTTTATTAACTGAACGGGTCAGGGAAAGGTGTTGTTCTGACGTCACAGTTGGCGACCAGTCAGTCAAACATAATGGCACCTTCAGTGAGGGTGTAGAGGCGGAGCCGCTGGTGATATTATGTTCAGGTCTCAGGTTGTGAATCTGTCAATGTGTTTGTACAACTAAAGTACACAGTGTACGTGTGTGTGTGTGTGCATCATGCCTGTACTTGTTCCCTTTAGATCAGTGTTTATACAATATTAATGTTTTGTTTTAGAGTTTTCTGTCATTCTGTTTTTCCTGCTTGCATCGGCACGCTTGCTTTCTTTAGGAGGCGTGTGCACCTGCTGTTTAAAACACATTGCCCAGAGCACGCAGCTTGTGACAGGAAACATTTCAGCCTGATTAGTGTGCAAATGGCGAAAGTAGAAATCATTACAGGTTGTTTGAACATCATGTTCATGTGTGCTGCGATGTATGCTAACAGTTTATGTGTCAGCTTGTGCGCATGAATATTTACATGTTTTTTCTCCTGGGCAGCCGCAAAGATGATTCATGTTTGGCGTAGATAATGTATGGACTGGTATGCAGCATGCAGGACCACACAGCAGACTGTGTATATGTTATATAATGTACAGTGTGTACATGTACTGCAGCTCCTGGACGCCCGCATAGTAGGAGCAGCATGCAATTAGAATGCAGAGCATGTGTTCATTTGCCGGTATATTAGTCAGTATGATGTGGAGGTAAAGGGGGATGGGACGAGCACACGGTAGAGTGCTGGACATGTTACGTGCCGCCGAGCTGCTTCCTCCTGCCGGCTCTGCTCTCTGCCGGTGCAGCAGAGTGAGGTTAAAAAAAAATGGTGGTGGTGGAGCATGGAAGCTACATGGCTGAATAAGTCATGTGTCCCTGCTGAGCTCCCATCACGGCTGCCAGAGAAGCGTACAGAGTGAGAGGGTAGTGCATGCAGAGAGTGTGAGGTGTGAGGTGTGTGTGTGTGTGTGTGTGGGAGAGAGAAAGGCAGAGGTGGTAAGGAGGTGGCGAGGACCAGAGGGTTTCTCTGCGTGAAACAGAAGGAAATATTGCCCATTTTTAGATTAGAGGACATAACAAGGGTATTTGCTTCTACTGTAGAAATTCAGAGGATAAGATGAGACAGACTCGCTGTTGGGTGATCAGGTTGTTTTCTGTTTTTCCTGCCAGCCTCTCGTGTTCCCACATTAGTCATGCTGCTCCTCATTGATGGTCCCTGGGGGATGATGAATTTTTACTGCAGTGTGTTGAATGCAACATTCTTCATGATCTTACAAATGACTGCTGATGTAATGGTCCAGCACTGATGTGTGTGTGTTGAGCAGTTGTCCGGGTCCTCGCCCCAGATACCGTTCAGCCGCCCAGCTTGAAGCAGACGACGTGTTGCGCAGCCTGTAAATCATCTGTACTGTTCTGGGTGTGGTCGGTGACGATGTGATGCGGTCTACTGCTGCCATGAAGCCACCGAGCCAATTACCAAATGGATTGAGGGGGAATTGGTCAGAGAGAAGTGGGCAGAAGGAGGCGTTTGTGTGTGTGAGGGTGAGACAAAGGTTTAAGTGTGTTTATGGGTGTGTTCACTCATGCTGCAGACATGTGACAGATGTGCGAGTTGTTTATCTGTAACAGAACCAGACATTAACTGCTCTATTTCCAAAAAACGATGTATTTTTTATTATTTATTATTTAAACTGCTCACCCGGTTTCCATGAGAGTTTGTGGAGGGGTGGATCAGCTCTGGCTCAGGGGGTGGATCTAGGATTTTTTTTGTTCTTTAATATCGTGACATTTTTCAAAATTATTGTTGATTTGTTTGATATGTTTAATATTTACTGAGTCTTAAGTCTGGAGTAAGATCTAGTGCCTTTAAATGAGCTATGAGCTCTACCAAATGACATTCTAGTTTGAATTGTATCTGCATTTAAAACAGAGCCCGCAGGTCTTCATTGTTCCCTGTAGAAACCTTGGGAACGGGAGAACAGTAATGTTGACTGAGATCTGATCATTTTACAATAACATTTCCAAAGTGCCCTCCTTCCTTGAAATGTCTGAAGCCTCTTTAACCCAGATAAAAATTCCGCCTCCACGTTTCTGCAGCTTAATTAACACACCATGATCTTTAATTTGCCGCTTGTCTTGAGAGGAGGGAGGTCCTCTTCTGAAGCTTGTCACCTCCGCTGCAGGCATAATGTCTGCCTGCATGCTTGCTTAGCTTCCAACCACTCTTTGTCCCTTTCGTGGTGCATCTCATGATTTTAATCATAGCCTAACTCCTATTGTATCTTAACAAAGCAACAGCAGCGGGCAGACATGTTTTTACACACTGATCCCTTCTCAGCTGCAATGTTTGAGGAATAATAATAAAGCTAAGGTGAACTTTAAGGGATCGCTGTGAACGTCAGTCAGCCTGTAGCGAGTAACTGTCAGAGTCATGTGATGTTTCTGCTCGAGTGCATTTCTGGGCTTTCTGTGCAACATTTGCTTTAACCCCAATTTATAATGTTATTTATAGTGTTTCTGTCAGCTTGGCCTGTGGTGAACAATAGTCACATCCCTCCTTTCCCTGTCCTCTGATACATGCTGCAAGTGGCTGCAATAACCCTGTCAGTCATTCAGCTGACAGCGAGTTTAATTACAGCCTGAATGAAGGCTTAGAATATATCAAGCATCACAACATTGTTGGTTGACAACACACCAAGTTTAGTTAAACCCCATCTAATCTCAGAACACACAAGATGTAATTTTTCTGTCCCCCAGTCTCTGAAATCCTGCAATAATTTTGGAACAGTGCAGACTGCTGTCTTTAATAAGACACTGATATAAGATAATGTGTAATCGGATGAATATTATCTGCCTACGCTCTCTCATCTCTCTCCCTCTTGCATTGTCTCTATCTCCCTCTTGCCTCTTTCTTCCTCAGTGGCCTGGTTAGTCTCTAGTTCTCTCCAAAGTGCTCCTGCCTTTTTGGATTACCCCTTTTCCTTTATCACACAGATTATTTTGAATATTCACTGAATTACCCTCAGCACACTTCATCTTTAATGCCAATCTCTGTATCCTTTAATTTGGGTCAGATTTTTTTTTTTTCACCACAGAACTTATTCTCATTTAACCTTTTAACATCTTGTTCACAATTTGAGCTTTAAAATTTTAACACCTCACTGACCATTTCCCAGTTTTAAGTTTAGGTAAAGCTTGTTATAGAGTTAAAGTAGAAATTTTAGATTAAGTTTAGGACTAAACTGAACTTTCCTCAGGAGGATTTGCTGCAGGGTTTAAATTCATTGCTGTGCCAGCGGAAATTCATTTTGATCTGTGTCTTTTATACTGTCTCTAATAAAATCTTAAGAGGGCTGCAAGAACATGAGCAACTTCACATGCAATCTTTCACATCAGCGTTTTTTGATTTTCCAGCTAACACAGTCTCCTTCAAATGCAACCAAGCAATGCCTCACAGACGAGTCTATCCGTGGTTTTACTTAGCCAGAAGGGATTTTACTCAGTAAAACGGAGCAAACATGATCCAACAATCCCAATATCAGTAACACACCTTTCACTGGCCTAAAGCCTATTATAAATTATGTGGATTAACTGTAAATGCCGGTCTGAACTTCTGACATGACCACACCCTGTGCTGCCACCCGTTGCTCTCCGGCTTTAATCTTCATGTTACCAAATAGTATTCCACCACCTTTGCCAGGTTGCGGATGGCACGCACCACTTCGTTGCCCTTACACAATGAGTGTGCTTCTGACACAGCCTATGGTTCCAACCGGGCAGATTTGGAGAAGTTATTTTTGTTCTCCTTTCAGTATTAAAGATTAACATGCTCCCAACCATCTTCACTCTCTCTCTATCTCCCTCTTGTTGGCTGTTCTCTTTCTGCCAGTCCTAACTCAATTCTTTATTTAGAAGCAGGCAGTTAGTGTAGCATGGGCCCAGGAGATTGCACACCACAGCCCTGTCAGGACTACTAGATGTAGGTTACTTCTCTCAGATGGGACATGGAAGCCAGCTTCTGATAGGCCACCAGAGCAGGCAGGCTGATGCATAGTGCCCCAGGTGTCGACGGCGTATTTGGACAAGAGATCAGCGACAGGGTTCACTGGGGTTTGGGCGCCTCTCAGGCGTCCGTTGTGACTCACGTTCCAAACTGCACCACTTCGTAGTCTCTCAGGGGAGTTTGCCCTGTTTTTACCATTGTTTCAGATGCTAATTCACTGAAGGCAAGGTCGTGCTTGTAAACAACTAGTTTGCGCAGCATGTTGATCATATCTGAAAGCAACAGTGTCTGTATATGGTCAATTGGGTCCGGACATTTTCCAGAGTTTGTCTTTCACAAATGAAGGTAGCAGGAGACTGGCCAAGTCAGATGTGGCAAAATCTTCAGAACGTTCAGGCGAGGGATGGTGCTTGTGTAGAGAGCAGCAGGGTTAGGGTTAGGGTAAGATATTCATTTCACTGCAGAGATCACGTGTTTTTGTTTACAACACATTGCCCTCCAGTCTTTGAGAGGGCAGTCATCAACAACTCATGGTATTTGAGCTGATGCTTCATCTGTAAAAGTTATTTCGGTCATTAAGGATGTTCTGTTCTCTCTTTATGAGGTGAAACGCCTCCATACCCAAGTACTGTTTTAGTCCTGCAAGCTTTGCAAACAACCTTGCTGGTGTTTGTGATGTGTCTCTGGGTCTATCCTCTGGCTGTGACTAATGAGTGAGGCATCACAGTCCTGCTTCCCTGTCACAATCACTCTGAGGGGCTTACAGTGGTTGGAGTGAGACCCGATGTTTTCCTCTTGCTGTGAGGGTTGTCAGCTTAAATGCCCAAGTCACCTTCAATTAATCTTCATCCCTTGTTTTTTCACAAGGAAAATCACCTTTCTGTTGAGCTCACTTGCGTATGTCCATCTCATAGGGATTTTAAATGATTCTACAGCTAAGAATGGACCAGGAGAGAGAGGGAATTAGATCATGATCTAGAAAGACACTGATATCCATGTTGAAGAATGTCTGGTAACCCCGTTCTTTGTCTTCTTTACTTCAGGCCAACAACTGGCACAGCAGCATCACCTCGTCCAGCCACAGGCTCAACCCGGCAACCCCTTACAAGTGCAACCAAGAGCTCCCCAGCTACATCCAAACCTGCCACTCCTAAAACCCCCTCCTCTGCTGCTAAACCTGCTGCCTCCAAACCAACCTCCTCTACCCCCTCTGGTGGCAGAGTTCCCACATCACAAACATCTAGAAACTCAACCCCTGTGAAAAAAGGTACAAATAAAAAGATGATGTCATGAAAAAGAAAGCGCTGTAAGCATCACAATAAAAAATCACGACAACATTTTCTTCCTTGACTTAAAATCAGTGACATCACTACAGAATGTTTAAGTAATGAGTCTTTTGTGTGGATTTTAATATGCTGTTTTAGTTTCATTATGAGACTATTTAACCATTCCTTGTGCTCTGTTTTCTCCTAGATGTTACCAAACCAGCAACCGCAGCATCCAAAAAGCCTGCAGACTCTCCTCTTACCCGTCCTTCATCTACTACAAAGTCCGCAAAATCCGAGACCCCCAAATCAGCCACCACCACCAAAAAGCCAACTACTACTACCAAGGCTGTGGACACAAAGACACCCAACCGCTCAAAAACACAAGAGAGTAAGCCCACACCTTCCAAGACGCCTGGCTCCAAACCGGCTGCAGCCAAGACTCCCACCGCCAAGAAAACTGTGGGCAGCAGCACCCCAACCCCTGTGAAGCGTGGCCCCAAAGCAGCAACAGTTGCCGAGCCTGTAAAGGAAATTGCCGCAGCTGTAGCTGCTGCTGCAGCTATTGCTACGGCTGCAGCTGCCATTGCCGTGCCAGAGGAACCAGAACCTCTCGCTGAAGTAGCTGTGGAAAAAATCTCAGAGCCCACACCAGAACCAACACAAGAACCTGTACTTGCACCGACGCCAGAGCCTTTACTTGAGCAAACTCCAGAACCCCTACGTGAACCAACGCCAGAACCCGTTCGAGAACCATCTCCAGAACCCCTACGTGAACCAACGCCAGAACCCGTTCGAGAGCCATCACCAGAACCCATTCGAGAACTATCACCAGAACCTGTTAGAGAACCATCACCAGAACCTCTCCGAGAACCATCACCAGAACCCATTCGAGAACCATCACCAGAACCCCTTCGAGAACCATCACCAGAACCCCTCCGAGAACCATCACCAGAACCCCTTCGAGAACCATCACCAGAACCCATACGAGAGGAAACACCTGAGCCTCTATGTGAACCAACACTGGAACCTGTAAAAGTACCATCTCCAGAACCCCCTGTGGAACCTATGTCCCAGCTGTCATCAGAGGAAGAACTAGGAGCTGATTCTTTCCATGAACAAGCCTCCAGTGTCCCTGTGTCGGCCCAGCTGGACCTTTTCAAATTTCAGGAGTCTGTTCCCTCCTTGGGAACTACTGTTATGTCTCCTCCTTGCTCCCCACCAGGCCCAGTTTCTCCAGTTAGAGAGCCACAGAACCCTTCTTCTCTGCTGGACATGCACTTTCAGTCTGACCCCTGGGACAAGAACCAACACTCGTCTGACTTTGCTTCAGAGAGCACAGTCAGCATGATGAACTTCCAGACAGAAGAGGAGAGGGAGAATAAAGAGCGATTCACACATGAGACAAAGGAGGACGAAGAGGAGGAGGAAGATGACGAAGAGAAAATCCTGTTTATGCCTTCCTCCACAGCTCCTTCTGCAGAGGCCTTTAATATGATGGCACAAACCCACTTGTTGGGTGCCTCGCCCATTGATGATTTCACCCCCAGGGACCTGATCTCCCCTCATGAGAAGGAGGAGGCAGTGGAAAAGGCTGATGAAGAGATCAATGAAGATGATGATGAGGAGGAGGATGAAGATGAGGAACAGAGGAGACTAGGCCATCAGCCTTCATCCATGATCACTGAAATGAGCACTTCTCAACCCTCTGAGGAGTTTCAAGTCCGCTCCTCAGCATTTGGCGGTTCAGCGGGCTGGCACGGTGACGACCTTTTGTCTGGGATGGACTCTGAGGATGTGAGCAGCTGTACCAGCAGCCGGCAGCAGGGAGTCTCTGACCTCAGTAGCACCCAGCACACCGCTATATTAGAGGGCACCCAGAGCTCAGATGCCATGATCGATTCAAGCCTCCGTGGCTCTGAGGGAGATGGTAATCTCATGGGTTCACCCAACGTGGAAACCCTAGCCAATGAAGAAGAGGAGGATGAGGACGAAGAGGATGAGCGGGTGGATGATATGGACTTGAGTTCAGAGAGAATAGAGGAGCATCACAAGGTGTTCCAGCAGCAGGAACGTGATGAGGAGGACGATGAGGATGTAGAGATGCACAGTGAAGGCGTGACGGAGAGCTGTGGAAACGTAGATGAAGATGACTTCAATGAGGAGGAGCATTTAGACAACCTCAATCGCTCTGTTCCTCCACCCTGCATGCCCCCAGCTCCCTCCTGGGGCCAGACCAACCCTTTCGCTGATACCTGGGGTCAACCAGCATCACTGCTCTCTGTCTCCTCTCCCAGCCCGGTGTCTGACCATGGGGCAGCCGAATCTGAAACGCCAACTCAATCTCCTGCCCAGGCATGTTTGGACAGCAGTGCCCCTTCCTTTGCTCCTCAGCCAGAGCTCCAGTCAGCCCACGAGGAGATGAAGGGTTCCGAGGAGGTACAGGACCTACTTGCTGGCCCTGCTATGGGCATGTCTCAGAGTGGCACAGGTCTGTCTGCTCACGGTAGCAGTGAGACAAGCACACCAGAGGAGCTCCGCGACTACGACAGCAGCTCTGGGGTGGAGTCGCGTTCTGACAAGCAGCAGACTCCGGTGCCTGCCTCAGTCCAGCCAGACCTGGAGCAGGACCTGGGTATCCACTTGGAGAAAGGTGATGGAGAAGAGGAGGAGGCTGAGACACTCCCTGCTGACGAGGTCCTGGGAACAGGACCCCCAACTGCTCCAGCATCTGCCCCTTCTTCCCCCTCCACCTCGGGAGACGAGGCCAGTGATACGGAGGGTGAGATGCAAATAAATGACCCAGATGCACCAATGATGATGGATGAGAGTGCTGGATTTGAAAGCCCTACTCCAACCTGTAATTTGCCAGCTCTTGACGAGGATGAGGAGGCAGCAGACACAGCTGCTGGAGACGGCGAAGAGGATGGAGGTGGGGCCACTCCACAGTCAGCCAACTCTGTGGCATCTTATGGCTTCGACTGCACCACATCCAACTCCAACGCACACTCGATGGCCGAGAGCTGCGGAAAGAGCCCGGGGATCTTCTCCCTAGAGAACATGGAGCAGCTGCCTGAGGAGGCCAAGGACCCCTCCCTTATCAAGGAGCTGACCCTGCCATCAGCGGCCGCCGCTGCCCACGCAGACGACCTGCTGGGCAGACCTGTGGACCTGATGCCTTTGGGCCTTCCGGGAGGAATGCCGCCCAGCCTAGATGAGCACCACTACATGCTGGGTGGAAAGGTTGCAGCAGACCACCTTGGCGAAGTCGATCCATTGGAGTCCAGTCACCACTTCGGGGCCCAGGAATCTGGAGAACCCGACGATAGCCAGCCACCGTACTACTCAACCATTTGTGATAAGACTGATAGTTTTCTGGCAGGTAATGTATAAGTCCCTCCTATTACCCCTGGAATGCACCTTTTCCCCACAACCCTCCCCTTACCTGTTGTTTGTTTTCTCTCCAGTTGAGTTAGATGGCTTAGAAGAAAAAAAGAGGGGAGCCAGAATGTAGGAAAAAATAAAAAAAAACAAAGAATGGAGATGAGAAAAATGACTGTAGCAAATTTTAAATGAAGCCTCCCTCTTTCATACTGTTATGATCATGGTTATGAGTGTCTGGCTTAAACTCCTTTATGTACAATAGCTACTACCATTTTCTAGTAGAATGTTCTTTTTAAGTAACACTGCATATTCTGTAGCCCCTGATGGGGTATTGACTGATTGGTCCAATGTGACTGAGCGTTTAAACCGAAAAAAGAAAAAAAAAAATAGATGGAATGACATGGACTCATTGTGTATTTATCCTACTGTTTTTACCGAACAAATGTCAATGACTTTTTTTTGTTTTGTATTTGCTTATTTGTTGTTGGGTTTTTTTTTTTGGTTTTCTGTTGAAACCAGGAGCCTGTGCTACGTGGAAACAGGATTTTACAATAATCGAGGTAACTTTAGGTTTAACTCTGAGTTTTTGTAGTTCTTCAAAGCCGTTCAGCACCAGTTACCATGGTGACTTGATTTACCAGCAGAGTTAAAGCTGACGTTTCCAAATTCTGCCTCGTAGCGCAGACCCCTGGTCCTCCCTACCCTGTGTACACACGCTTCATGTTCAACAGCACCATAGCGATAGTCACATGCTCCTTTTTAAAGGTCGTCTTCTTGTTTCAAGACTTTTAGCTTTTGAAAATAAAGGCTAGATATTAACACGGCGGTTGGCCCGTTGAGATGTGTTGAGGTAGGTATGGGAGTGTTAGATTGCAGTTGGTGAAGTTTTTTAATGTGTGCATCCAGAGGTTCACGCTCTTTGCATAGGTGGTTACGGTATATAACGTGCAGTCACGTACAGTATGTGTTTCAGGCTTTTGGTTTTTAAGTGGCTACGCTTCAGGCCTCAGTTAGCTGATCATTTGTGTTCGAGGAGAGACTAACATCTAGCACATTATTTGTGATGAGACCCTGCATTGTCCTACACAGCTTTACATTCGCTGAAACGTTCTCATAGCCAGCGTTTGGTTTACTATTTCAACAGTATATTGCATGTTTAACTAACAAAGAGACTGTGTACTACCTTGAATTTGAAACAATTCTACACTAGACATGTTCATAAATGAATGGTTCACACTAGGTTATCTTTCAAAATTCCATTAAAACATCCTTGCAAGGCATTTTGTTCCTGTTTCTTATTTCCCCTGTGGCTCCAGCATGCCTGAACTTACTGTCCTTGTGTTTGAATCGCTGTGTATTCGTGTGTCTCCACAACTGACTTTCCATGGTACCTCCTTCTCATCGTTCACCATGGGAATAACTGGTAAACAGGAAGTGATGCAACATTGTACAATGTTGTATCTCAAATGGAATTTTGGTCAACATCAAACAGGTGATGGCGTCCTCGTGCCTTGTTCTTCTCCAGCATGTTCTGTGCTTTCAAGACAACATGACACTGAAAACACACGTCCGCTCAGCGAGGCTCCTGTAAAGATGCCCTGTGGAGTTTTTTTATGAACAGACAAATGTGTTCTCTGTTTTTAAGGTCTCCCAGAGGTCCAACAAATGTGTTGAGGTATATTTGTAAAGCCAAATATTTTCAATTATTCATCGTTAACCTTCATGTTAACATTGTTAATCTCTATCAACATATTCTACATGTGAATCTGGAGCGTCTGGTTTCTGTTTCTAGTTTGAACAGGCGTTGTTTGCCTGCAGGAAAGAAAAGAGGCGAAATGCATTGAACAAAATTCATCGGCTGTTGGCTCTTTAATTCATCAGCATTCATATGCAGATCGCTGATAGAGATTAGTCACAGGGTAACTTTAACAGCAGCCTCTCTCCAAGTCTGCACAAGTGATACAAACAAGGTGAAACATGCTCAGATCTGTAAAGTTCAACAAACACACATCTCCTGTCGCATCAATGCATCCGATCAAAGAAGACCAAACACATTTGCCCCTTTTGTGCCTTTTTTCCTCTGACCTGCCTGCTCCTCTTCATCAAAACCCTCGTATGGAAACATGCCAGACCTCTCACACACACACACACCCCTCTACCTGACTCCCCTCTGAACGTTCAGCTGTGATAGTGAATATATTCATGAGACTGTGCGAGCCCTGATTCAGGTTTGTGTTTTGGGACATTTGAAAAATATGAAGTTCAATAGAGGCACCCAAAATAAATGAATCAGCTTCAGAACTTTCAGTTAAACAGTAAAATGCATCATCACATTTTCATCAACAAAGTTCAGTTTGTCCTATGTGATGTTTGTGTGAGTTTTATTCCCTGTGTCCATCTGTCTCTTCAAGTACATGTTGTCTGTACTGTGTATTTATGTCTTGCACGATAACCAAAGTATTCTTGTACCTTTACGAGGATGTGCTGTAGTTTACTTTATTAATTAGAATACAGTAAAACATGTCGTTCTAAAGGAAATGCAACTTCAGAGAGAAAACATCTTGCACATTATACCTTGTTCCTGTTTCCTGGTTTGTTTCTACCAGTTTCTAGTTTTCCTGTGTCATGGATGTCACTTTATTTTGAGAACCCCCTTTTCTTTTTGCGTTATACCTTCTTCACCCTCTTGTCAGATGTCTCCTGAACCCCGCTCCTCCCGGCCCTTGTTGTTCCACCCGTACTGTTGATGCATGCATCTCCTCTGGATGCAACAAGTGATCTTGACTGTCTCACAGGAGACGAGAAGAGAGATGAAGCGGATGGAGACCACAAGCCTCAAGCCGACTCCCAGGAGGACAACCAGAACCAGAACCACACTACCCCTTGTCCTATAGCCAACGGCCACTACTTGGCGTTGGTCCCAGGAAACAGGAGGCCCATCGATTCGAGTCTTGCGGCACATTTTGCCAAGATTGCGCCTCCTCCTCCTTTGATAGAGACCAGCGGTGATGGACACGCTGGTGGAGAGCAGCTGAGAAGGCTGGAGGAGCACCAGCAGAAGCTGAGAGAGATGCAGCACCGGCAGGAGCAGGAGAGGCAGAAGAGGCAGTGGCTGGAGGAGGAGCGGCTGAGGCTGGAGCAGCAGAGGCAGCTGGAGATGCAACGCAAGGAGCTCCTCCAGCTGCAGCTCCAGCAGCAGCAGCAGGAGCACTGCCAACGCAGACAGGTTCTTCAGTGGCAGCTGGAGCTGGAGCAGCAGTACCGCATGCAGCAGAAACACATCCAGCAGCAGCAGCAGCTGAGGAGGAGCCCGACCGGAGTCATGCTCTCCCCGTCCTCGGGCCTCTGCACCATCTATGAAGCCATGGAGACCAGCGACGAGGAGGACGAGGCCAGAGGAGCGCACAACAGGAACAAACAAGTGGTGGGGAAGGGGCCGCCGTCCTCCCAGGAGTTCAACAGGCAGCTGCGTCCAGTGCCTCCACAGGACCTCGAGTGGAACAAGAAGGTGGACATGGTGCAGCAGCTCATCAACCAGACCTTGATGCTGTCCGGGGACGGAGGCTGCCCACCTCTCCTGCTCCTCCCTGTCGGGTCCGGGGGCACCCTGAGCCCCCTGGAGAGCAGCATGTGGCCCAACATGCTGCCGCAGTTCAGCCCTCCCGTCGCTACCGTCACCTCCGTCAGCAGCTACTCCCCGGACAGTCAGGGCAGCTCCCCCCCCGGAGACTGGACGGTGGTGGAGGTGGAGACCCAACACTGAGGAATCACAGGTCGATCGCTAACCGTTGAATATTTTGAGAGATTTGCTTATTCGCTCTCTGGTGGAGAATTAGATGAGAGGATTGACTCTGCATGGACCAGGCTTGCAGCTAGTTAGCTTAGCAAACAACTTCACTTTTACACTTCTGTTGTCGTGATTAAGAAACTTAGACCTCTGCCAACCTGTGCGGAAAATTGATCCTGATCTGCACCACATCCTGCAGACTAACTTTGTGAAAACCCATTGTGTAATGTTTGCGTCATCTTACTTACAAACAAACAAACAAACCCATAAACAAATGAACGGGGGTGAAAACCACCTCCACAGTGACACTATCACTAATGTGAGCGAGGGATTGATTCTCTTACTCTCCACCGGGAAAACAAGCCAATAAGCTCGTCTCCCAGAATGACGACCTGTTCCTTTAATCATGGAAACACAACAACGCAGCCAAGACTGAAATTACTGACCGATTTGTGTCTGTACTAAAAAACAGCAACACATCACACAGCAGTCATATCTGACTTGAGAATAGAAACAGATCAGGTTGTCGTGGGATCATCATGTGACCACACGGACGTTTCACAAACACTCTTCTCATCAGAACATTGATTCGTTTCCACACATCACACACTCAGGCTGCGGCATGTTTCCTCACCGGAGGCCGTCAGTCGCCTCGGCTCCGTCTGCAGCTGCTGCAGAAACGCCGTCATGTGCTCTCACTCGTTTCTTTGAACCGGACTCTGAAACCAAACGTTGCTCGTCCTCTCACACGAGGGATTCACGACGCTATGACACATTGCACTTGTTTTTTTCTCATGTTTCTCTGTGTGGACCCAAGTGTTGACACAGGTAAGTGGCTGTATTGTAGAAACCTGTTGTGTGTGTGTGTATTGTGATAAATCCTGATGGGAAGATGCTGCTGCTGTGACATAGCCTCCCCCCCCCTCCTCCATCCTCCCTCCCTCACCAGTAAATGTGACCTTTTCCAGGTTTTGACTTCATAGAGCCGTCAGTCTTGGAGGAAGAGGGGTCGGGGGGACACGGGGGAGAAGAAGGCCCTCCTTGTTGTGCTGTGAAGGGGGAGGGAGACGAGAGAGAGGGTGCAGGACTGGCGGAGGGTGGTCGAGGGTGCTGGTTGAGGGGGGTGGGGGTGGGGTGGGGGGTTGTTGTCTTCCATCTCACATTCCAAAGTTGTAACCTCATTTCCTGGGTGGGCCTGTATTCAGGGGGTCTCCGAGGTTACTGGGTGATGTCATCGGTGGGAGAGACAGGAGGGTGAGGGTGTCGGGAGGGTGGGGGGGGGGGGCTCATCAACCAACACTTCATACTTCATACGTGTTCCCTATAACATACGACAAATTAAGAGTTTCTACATTTATATTTGCTGTGATTTGTGCAATATATCAGGTGATCACAACATATCAGGAGTGTGTGTGTGTGTGTGTGTGTGTGCGTGTGTGTGTGTGTGTGCGTGTGTGTGTGTGTGTGTGTGTGTGTGTGTGTGTCTCTTTGTGTCTGAACAGTCGAGGTGTGGCTGAGATTGTAGGAATAACATTTAACAACACTGCCACCTGTTGGTGTAATCCCTCCTCTGTCCTCTCCTGTTAGTCACGTGCATGTTTTATAAAACTGAATCCTCAAACAGTATTTCTATAAAAACAATATTTATGACATTTGAAAGCAGCATGTACAGAATATACAGTTTTCTACATCATTTATACTGCAGCCACGTCAGGTGCATGTTCTATCACTGTGTGTTTGTGTGACCAGCTGCTGTAGCATCAGACTCTCCAGAGGTTAAACCTCGTGTCTGCGCAGCTAGAAGCAATAATTCTGCATGCAAATATAATCATATCTAATAATCTATTTATTAACCTATGTTCTCATTAAGCTGGCATATTACATTTTTGTGTTCAGTTTCATATCATACATGTTTGAATTATTCATATTTTAATATTTGTCTTATGAATGCTGATCCATCATCGTGTTTTTTTATCGCAGCAGCTCCTGGTGTGGTGTCGTTGTGTGTGTGTGTTTTTTTTTTTTTCCAGTTAACAAATCATTTTAAAAAGAAATGTGTCAAATCGCTGCTGAGCTCCAAAAAATAAAGTGATGTGAAACCTGTTGTGTTGCTGTTTGTCAGATTCTTTGATGCAAATTCACGGAATAAGACCAATAAACTTAAATCATGTTAAAGATGCAACTTCCTCACACTTGTAAACAATGACACAGGAGGTAGGTGTGTTGGTGGGGCTGCAGCACCTCCTATTGGCAAGGGGCTGCATCTGCAACCGTCCGTTATCTTCTAGTTATCTTAAACTAGAGCTGGAGCTCAATCCAGGGGACACGGGACAAGTGGTGAGTTTCACCCTGAGACAAACAACCATTCACACCGATGGTCAATTTAGAGTCTTATTAGCCTGCAGGTCTTTGGACTGTGGGAGGAGCCTGGAGTACATGTAGAAAACACACGCATACACGGGGAGAACATGCAAACTCCACAGGAGCCGAGAACCTTCTTGTTGTGAGGCGACAGTGCTGACCACTGCACCACTGTGCCGCCCTTTATCTTACATTTTAATATTCATACAGTAAAGTTCAACCTGATTTTAAGCAGTGACGTCGCTACTGTGTCTGAATTTTACTCTGAAAGATCAACTTTTCTTGTGCAGACAATTTAAGTTATGGAAAATCTACTTGTTTAAAAGACACATCTCATAATCAAAAACTCAGTGTTTAGTTCTTACTTACTTGGGGGCACTTCAAAATATTGGATGAAACAAGTGATTTAAAAAAAACTTTTCAAGATTTTTAGAGAAACATTGAGAGTTAGAAGCTGCCGGCCTCACTTCAGATTTAATATTTCCCCCAGGTTTGAGTGTTGTTGTGTAAAATGTTCTCAAACTGTTCAAATCAACACAGAATTCATGTGTTTTACTGCGTCACTGGCGTTAATATGAAGTCATTGTCTTTCTCTCGGTTTAAACTCTGACCTCCAGCGTCCCTGCTCCTACATGACAAACACTGGCTGGATTTGACAAACAGCTCTGTGGCTGCTTGTTTCACCGACAGTGTGATGAATGGATGTTTGTGGGGGACTCTCCCTGCACATGCCTCCATCACATCTCTGAGGAAACCTGGGGATACAGTGGTGACACTGTTGCTGCAGAAATAGATCCTTCCTGTTGCAATGAGGCCTTTCATTCATCCATCTGTGCGTACATGTTGGATTTCCTCTGCAGAACACAACGAATGCAGGAGTCTGACGACTGTTGCAGCGACAGAGGAGGAAAGTGAATTAATAAACCTGGGGAGGAGGTGCTCACCCTGCTGAAGTGCTCTTGAACCCCCTCATCTGACCTCAGGATGTGACATGAAGAAGAGCCATAGGTCATTTTCTCTCAGTTTGTCTCCTTGCAGCTGCACATTCACTAAAAAGACAGAAGATTCAGTTCGAGCTCAAACTGAACAACTAATATACGAACAATGATTAAACTGTAGATGTTGATCAACAGGTTGATGATGATTCTCTTCAGCTGCAGGTTTCCTGCACAAAGCTGCGCTAACAGCACAGGAACAAGTGAACTGGCTTCAAAATAAAAGCATGCATCCCTCCTGCTAAATAAAAGAATGGTCTGTCGGTTGTCGGAGCACAAATGATTTAACTTTAATTCCTACAAAACATCCAGAGAGGTCATTGAGGGTCGGAACCAACCATGAGCCGGATCTCCAGAACTCAGCTGCCAGATTTTTAACCAGAACAGAAACAATCAAATCACCTCTGATTCAGTGTCTTCACAGTGTTTTAGAGTCGATCTGAAATCTTTACTGATTACTGGTTCTCCATGGTCCATGATCAGGTGACATATCTGACCTTTTAGTGCCAAACGCACCAACAGCACAAACTTTCAGGCCCTCGGACTGAACTCCTGCAGGGGACAGAGCTCCTGCAGCTCGGGCCCCGAGACCCAGGAACCAGGTCAGCCGAGTCAGTGATGTCTCACGTAAGTCAAGTCGAAGTTTATCTACTCACGTTTAAAACGGCCATCGCTGAACAAAGTGCTGAACAGGCTTGATATGAAAATTTAAAAAAAGATTAAACTATCTATAAAAAACTGAATAAATTAAATAAACATACAAAAGCAATGAAACATTAAACATTCAAATAATTGAGAAATAAAATAATTACAATTTCAGATTAAATCAAGATCTTGCACTTAATTAGTTTATCAACAATTATTATTATCATTATTATTTTAAATCACTTGTCATTCTTTATCACTATTAATAATATTTTTATTATAATCATAGAGTTATGCTGGAGTTTCTGACTTTTACTGTGAAGGTCTCGGGCGGAAGTCTCGCAGCAGTGACGGCGCTGTGACCGGACACTTGTTTCCTCCATCAGTCGGAGGTTTTCCGCAGAGCTGAGCGGGAGAGAGAGCTGCTCCTCCGGGGAACGAGTCCTCGGAGTCCCGCGGATGAACCGGAGTCCCGGCGGGATGAGAGGATGAGGACGAGAGGATGAAGATGAAGGATGAAGATCACTCTCCCGGAGCCAGGTGACGGTCTCCTCCTCTTCCTCCTCCCGGCTCTGCTCACCTGCTCCACCGGCTCCATGCTCAGTCTGCTCCGGGACTCTGATCTCCGTGCGGAGCTCCGTGTTTAACCGAGTGACCCTCCGGAGGATTTCCGCCGCAGCTCCGACTATGATCCTGTGACACATCGACACAACTCACCTGGAGCCTCCTTCTTCCTCCTGATTGGCTGAGCAGCAGGCTCCTGATGGCTAACAACGGGCTACAGGTGAGTTTAACAACTGTGTGCGGCCAGGAATGAACAGATGTATATTATACAGTATTATATAGTATTATATATAGTATTATACAGTATTATATACTATTATATATAGTACAGATGTATATTATATAGTATTATATAGTATTATATATAGTACAGATGTATATTATACAGTATTATATAGTATTATATATAGTACAGATGTATATTATACAGTATTATATAGTATGATATATAGTACAGATGTATATTATATAGTATGATATATAGTACAGATGTATATTATACAGTATTATATAGTATGATATATAGTACAGATGTATATTATATAGTATTATATACTATTATATATAGTACAGATGTATATTTTACAGTATGATATATAGTACAGATGTATATTATATAGTATTATACAGTATTATATATAGTACAGATGTATATTTTACAGTATTATATAGTATAATATACTATTATATATAGTACAGATGTATATTATACAGTATTATATATAGTACAGATGTATATTATACAGTATTATATAAAGTACAGATGTATATTTTACAGTATTATACAGTATTATATATAGTACAGATGTGGCTCAATGACACATTAACTTTCTAAAAAGGTATTAAAACGTGGTTTCAATGTAGAAGTAACACAGAACGCAGAGTATTTGTTAAATACGTTTGCAAATGTACTGTTTTCTGTTTTTTATTGTCCAGATATTCTTCATCTCAAACATCCAAATATACATTTAAAGTCGGAAAATTCATTAAACAAATGAAAAAAATCAGTACAGTGATTCGTTTTATATTTAACAACCACACTTCAACCAAGTATTCTGCGGAGTAAATGAATATTTAACCTGGTGGCATCACCTGAGAGTAAAGATATGACAAGTCAATGACAGATGAAGGTTCCTGGACACTGTCCAACCATTATTATTGGTGTGGTTGTGTTTTAATTTACAATATCGTCATATGTTGTCATTCAGCGTGTTACGCATCTGAATTCACATTTAAAGAAGGAAAAATAACAAACACACAATTAGCCAGTGTGTGTCTGCGGGGGTGAGGATGTGTGAGATGGAGCAGTGTGGTGGTGGCGATGGTGCAAACTGAAGCTCAGATATCCCGACTCCGTCCTGCAGTTCCCACCGACGAACACAGACGCATCTTGTTATCAAAGCTTTCCTGCAGACGAAGCGCCCGGAGCCTTCGAGCTCGACGCTCACCACATTTTAACACGGACCCGTCAGGATGCGTAGTCGTCTCTGTGGCCGTCACACACACTCACACTGAGCAGACGGGAAGTTTCCCACGTTTGTGACTCAGCGACGACTGGAGCCGTGTGGACGGTCTCGTGTTTCCTGCTTCCACCGGCCTGGAAGTCTGAGGGGACAATGTTGGTGCAGGAGCTGCTGCAGCGTCTCCCTCGGTTTGGGGGTTTGCTCCTTCACACATCTTCTCCAGCTCCTCTTTCAGCCGTTGGTGTTTGTCGAGCGTCTCGTGTTCCTGACGTTGCTGTTGCTATGGACGCCTTCCTCTGTCACAGCCGCCACCGCGTCAGATCAAGCATCACCGCTTCATCCGTCCGGATCTGGAGGTTCCACGGGATCTCACCTTTGGAGGTGTCCTCCATTTTGATCTTAGGACTTCCAGTCCAATCTCAGATGTTGCAGATGTTCCTGTGCTCACTTGGTCATGACGTTCCATTTACGCCGTACCTGCGTCCATCTTACACACCGGGCCCGGTCGTTTCCGAGGCCTGAATGTGGGCGTGAGATAATCAAAATATTTGCAGATGAATTATCTGCGCATCAACTCATCACATCAACTCTGTCTTTGTGTAAATGGACCTTTAGCAGCAGGGATGCAGACTCGTAGACTCGTCACATCAGAGGTACAGAGTGTTTTGAAGTCAATGGATAAAAGTGCATGAGACAGAGTTCACCTCCTGCGTCACCGCTGGGACCCCCCCCCCCCGTCACTGATCGATACAGACAAACAACCAAACACAGTCAGTGGTCTTTTTAATATTTCTAAAAGCCGACAAACACCGTTTCTCCACGATAACCTCTATAAAGCTCCAATTCCCCCGAAACACGTGAAACGATTTCCCAGTCGAGACACGGCGGTGCCCTCGGGTCGCGGCAGGGTGAGTCATGGTCGGTGGGAGAGCCTCAGGTCTCATCGTGAGTTTCAGTTCCGTGGGGTCTCAGTCCAGCTCAGGACACAACAGAGGAAAATGTTAAATATGGATCAGCTGAGGATCGTGCACGTCGCTCTGTGGTTGCTAACCCCTGCCACAAGGGTTCACTTTATCTGTAGTGGCTCCTGCAACACACGTGAGGACATGAAACAAAGTGCGGTGTTGTCAAACGCTGGTTTGTTTCTCACACTCCATCCTTTATACGACCAGTTTGACTCGGTGACGCTGCTGAATCGTTTGTTTTGAGTCAAAATTGGCTTCCTCCTTTGAATTTTGCACTTTCCCCGAAGTGGGATGGAGCCTGAAGTGTTTCCTGGAAAGCTACGTTGTGTGCGTGTGTGTGTGTGTGTGTGTGTGTGTGTGTGTGTGTGTGTGTGTGGGGGCACGAGGATCAACAGGAACAGATAATGTGGGTCATGGTGCAGCGTCACAGCAACACACTTATAATTTCAGTTTACAAAAGGGGATTTCCATGTTCAGAGAGTGTCTTCTTCAGTCACTTGAAAACAAAACTGGTGTAACTGAAAGACAATGACTTGACATTCTTGATCTCGTCAGAAACACCAGCGATAGACGGACACTAGAGACTTAGCTCAGCTGCTTTTATAATAACAATATCGTCGCTGACCCGTCTTTGCTCACGGCGGTTGAGCAGTAAAATTCTGTCCCCATGTGTAGAGACTTTATTCGAGTGTTCCTGTTTTTCAAATGTCAACCGACTACAGTAGCAGGGATGCAGCCTATAATTCCTCTGCGATCGCCTGAGCTGCACTCCGGCAGTTTCTGCACCGATCAGATGAATCCTGCTTCCCCCCTGTGTGAGGAAGACGAGGGTTCAGTCTTCGCTGCAGCAGACCAGCAGACAGGCGGCGGCTGACTGAGATCAAGGGGTCACGTTGGTGACGATGACGTGCTGAACCTGTCGAAGAGCAGCGAGGCACAGCGGCGCTGCACCGACACTCAGCCGGATGTGGAGCTTCTCTTCCTCACTTCCCCCGTCCGTTTGACAAAAACACATCATGCACAGAAAGATGTAGCTCAGCTGTCGGTCCCTTCTTGTCGTCTCTATCTCGTCCCTGCTGACGCTCCGACATGAATCGATTTGTGGCCTGTTTATTTTTCTCCTTCAGAGGCTTTAAGACGTGTAAATGAAGCCTCCTGCTGAGGACGTGAGCGCTCAGCTGACAACAAACCCCACACTCAGGTAGCTGAACGCTCTGCGGCCGCCCTCTCATGAATTCTTTATTCCTGTTGGTTTCCTGTCATTATCGTCTGTGAGAGTTCTGCAAGTCAGAGGAGCCGCTGCCTCTCCAGGAGCGAACTCCAGATGACTTTTTTATCGATCACCGCGGGCGGGTGGGAGACGCTCTGTCCATTTCTTTAATGGCATCTGAAGACTTCTTGAGCAGCTGCCGACGTCTGCCGACGCGTCACATGTGTTAGGATGAACAGTGATGTTTTGAATCACACTCTGCAGCTGCCACTGCGATGGAAATAATAGGATTAAGAGACAGCAGACTTGACTGTGTCTGACCCCTTAAGATGGTAGCATTGTAACACACACACACACACACACACACACGCAAGCCCCCAACATCCAGACCCTCCTGCTTGAATCCAGGATTAATCCGTGTCTGCAGAAATCTGTCTCCCACAGACACCAGTGGAAAAACATGCAACTGCTGCATTACAGCTTCAATGCACTGATGGAGCTCATCAATAAAACCAATGGCTGCACCATCTCACCCCAACCTCAGTCACCAGGGAGCAGAGAGTGCCAGATATATATATATATGAATCCCTTCAAGTGGTGGTCTGTGTCTGTCCTGTGTTTGTGGGCCAGTCGAACGGCCTGATTCCCTTCAGCTGACCAGTCTGAACAGCTGTTGCAGCTACACGCCCATCACCCACCAGACTTTCCCAGCTCTGCTTATCACCGACACCCGGACAGAGAGGGAAACAATCTAAAGACGACAGAGAGGGACACGCTGCAAGTTAGACGGGTTACTCGTGTCCGTCTGTGTCGTGGCTCTTTTCTAAGCTGGTTGTGTGAGTGTTTCAGGGCTTTGAGGGATTTCTGGTATTACAGGATTGAAGAATGTGTTGCTAAGAAGGACCAGTGAGAGAAACATATCGTAGATTTAAAAACTCCGTACAGCTCGTTCCTCCGCCGCAGTGTCACCGCTCACTCATTGATGTCAGACCTCTAAATACGTGAGGCCGAAGCTGTTCAGTTAGAAAGTCAAGAGAAATGGACGACTGTGTGAGTGTGTTTACACCTGAGTCGCTGGAGATGAGTTACACCGCCGCTGCACAGAGGTCATGTGACAGCCTGTGTGTTGCGCTGCCGCAGTGGTGTTGGGTTTAAGGGGAGCACAGACCTGGGGCTTCGTGGGAGCAGCGGCGCGCTGGGCCCGAGATAATACCCTCAACAGTGGAGCTATTGTTGTTACCTGCACAGATAGTAGCGGGGAAGCCCAACGAGGAGGCCGCCCCTCAGAATGTAACCCAAACTGCAGCTATTGTTATTAAAGTCTCTGTGGATGAATTGAAAGTAGCAGCCAGGTGCTTTGTCTTGTGAGTTTTTCACCCTCCGGAGAGATTAGGAGGGTTGTAACAGGAGGAGTATAAATAGTCTAACGAAGCCTCCGCAGAGGGGAAGTCCAGAGAAGACGAGAGCGAGACTTCTGAGGTAAGTTCAGTGCGGATCGTCGATTTGCTACGTGACCTGTTGGCATCGCATGTCGTCCTTGCAGCTGCTGATTCGTCACGTTTTATTAACGCAGTCCGTCTTCATCCTTTTATTCCATGTACCTCAAACATGGAGCTCATGACAAAGTGAGACGCACATTTTTTTCCTCCAACTTCTGTGTGTTGTGTTGCATCAGTGTCGTCCGTCAATGCTTTTGCGTTGAGACACCGTAAAAAGGCTTTTACAACACATCAATGATTCACACACATGCAGCTCTCTCGCGCACTGTATTAATCCATAAGTGCAGTAGTGTAAGTACAAAAAGAATAAAACTACAGTATTAGTACAGACCTGCATGCAGTCAGTAGCGTCACTAAGCTTGAGGCTGAGATTCTCAGACAGGGTGGAAAGGTCACAAAGATTCGGTCTGAATACAAGGACGACCTGACGCGTTGTTGGCTCTGAGCTTTTTACTTTTTACAACGAGAAGAATATTCAGCTGCACAAACCTAAATGCGGAGCTAATCCCCCGATTTGACTCTTTGCAGATGAGTCACGACTCTCTGTTGACTCCTGTGACCTCAGAGCACCTTCCCTCCACCAGTGGCCTCCTGGTTTCATCGACCGTTATACTGTTTTAAAAATAACACAAATCTCAACATGTGTGTTTTCCCTCCTCTTGTCGTGTCTTCATGATTACGAATGCCACGCTATCGTAATCAACGGCATCAGTAAAGAGGGATCATCATCTGCATTATGGAACAGACCTCTTATCCCCCTCAGCCCTTCTGCCATAATCATTTTTAATCTGCTTTCCACGTCCATTACCGTCATGGCTGCTCAACCATTCCCTCACACAGCGACCTCTCAGCAGACATCATCACTCAGCACTGAGCGCTGTGTGCCTCGCGCTGCCAAGCTGCTCACAACCACATGTGAAAAAGCCGGTTATCAAACATTTAGCGACTACGATCAAGTTTCTGTCTTTATGCAGCTCTCCCTACTTGAATTGATTTGCACACGTGTCCCCCTGAGAGGTGATGTTCTTCAGTCCTACAAAGACAGAGTTCGGGACGTTGGTTTCTACTACTTCCTGTGCCTGACTTCCATTGCATCCAAATAAATGCCCTGGTCGTCTTCTGCATTTGCGTAGCCAGCTTGTCCTGCTCTTACTCTCGCTGCTATGGAAGGGCGCCTTTCTCGGGCTGTGTTTGAAGAGGTCTAGTTGCACCACTGTAATGCGGTCGGTCTTTAAATGCAGCCTCCAAAGGATGCAGCCCTCGAGTTGGAACAGAATTGATATTTGGCCCGGGAACACCTCAGGATCCCACAGGAGGACCCGCAAACCACTGGGATACCAAAGGGATATTGTGCTCCCACCATGAACCAACGATAAGTGTCAGAAAGCGGATGGATCTCCCTTTTCTTGCACCCACCTCCCCAAACTGGAATCACAGAATCACGCGCTGGGGAGTGGTGAGAGTGGTTCTTCCTGTAGAGCCATGAAGAGCCTCATTGCTCCGAGTTACACCCTAATCCAGGTTGACTGTTGTAGGTCAACAACTTTGTTTCCTGTCCTCTTATTTAGGCAGGTGGTGCGTTCTGGCCCACTTCACAGAACCGTGGGTTCAAGACCCTCTTACTGGACAGTTTTGGTCGACAGTTGAATGAACTGGCTTCATTATCTGAAGATAACGAATCTCAAAAACAGTTTTCCAGTTTTTTTCCCCCAGTGTCCTTCACTCGTCCCATATGTGTCAAGCTTCTGTTACACGCATGACAGAGGCAGATTAAGCATGTGTACGGCAGAGCTTTTCTCACTGGGGCCTTAATGCCGCCTTATTCCTCAGGATTCTGCACAGAGCGACTGTTTGTTGCAGCAGAGACTCACAATGGACAAAGCTGGGAACACAAACACGTTTACAGTGTTTACCCAAGTCTCTTGAGAAGATCGACCCTTTCACAAAGATGCCATTCATGCTGATCTGCTCCTCCTACAGCTGTGGAGCGGACACTCACACAAACACCCCCCCCACACACACACACACACACACACACACACACACATGCACACCGCCTCAGACAGATGTGCACTGAAACACACACAGAACACTCTTTCTCACCTAACCCTCAGGACAGCCGTTCTCCTGTTTACCCAGACCGGGAGAAATCGTCTGCTCTCGTGCACGTGAGGCTTTCTGGTTGTACAGAGCGTATATGCATAGAGCCGTGATGCACTGTGAAACGGCAAAAGGAGATTTGGAAAGAGAATGTTCTCTGGAATATGAGGGATTTTAAGGGATTAGCAGAACACGCACAGTCCAAGGTGCAGTCTGTAAACTGTTAACTCACTCACAGAGGGCCAGAGTTGACTTTCCTTGTTAGAATTCGTTGCTTTGCGACACCTTTCAAGTACAGATAGAAATATAATATGGTTTATTAAAGACTGAGGCCGAGTACGTAGGTTGTCCTCTGTTTTCCTCAAGTTGTGCTGCTTCACGTTTAGAATCTGTTAATAGATCATCTTCTGACTTCACGAGGTAAATTCAATCCCTCTGTGTCCAGGTTTCACGCTGAACTAAGATTATGCTAAGCTAAGATGGCTATCCGTACAGATACGGGAGCGGCTTCCATCCTCTTCAGTGTTCGGTGTAAATCTGGAGATGTGGACTTGACTTTGTTGATAAACCATAACTCGCCAAACTAAATCGTGTTTAACTGCACTTCATGTGAAGCAGAGGGAGATCGCTGAGGGGAACAGAGTCCTGAGGTTAACTCTGCACACGTCCCTCAGATCTGCAACATTTCCTCCTGTTAGTCTTCACATATCCAGATGACGGTCTTACGCTGGTGTTTTATTCATGTGTACAAGTCCAGTGTGTGTGTGTGTGTGTGTGTGTGTGTGTGTGTGTGTGTTCAGAGAGATTAATTGGAATTCACTTTCACCCGACCCACTGCAAACTCCAAACCACCCCCTTTAACCCAGATCCCATCCACTGCGTGCAGACTGTGGAGACATCAGGATGTGAGGAGAATTTAAAACTTACATCCACTCTCCCAACTTCTCTCCCTCTCTTCCACGAGCTGCGCCTCACGATGTAACACACACACACACACACACGTTATCATTGTGATGAATGGCACTATTAAGGGAAATGTGACCTCTTAATTTTCCTCTTTCTCATTTCATTTCTTTCAGCGACTCTTGTTCAGTTTGGTTTTCCTAACCCTGATAACCCACAGTCTTTTCCTCTCTCCTGACGTTGTCACTTCCTTTACCGACTTCACTCCTCGGGTCACATTTGTTTCTGCGGCTTTAAACCGTATGTGACACTTCAAGGCAACAACAACAACAACAAAAAAAAAAAAGGCCACATCTACACAGATGATGGAATATTTATTAAACCACCTCCGCACAATATCTGTCTTCGGCTACATTTATAAAATGACGTCTATATTTGGCAGCATATTAACAATTAGGTTAAAAGTCCCCAGCCCCGTCATTGTTAATCTTTATTATTGCTTTGTGTCATCTGCAGTTGTTGGTGAGTGAGAACCTGGATGAATGAGTTAGGAATCCACCCCCCCCCTCGACTGTCTCTCTACCCCCCAACAAAAAGGACTCCATCTCTATTTTAGGCGCAGGCACAGCTGACGGGCCCTTAAATCTTAATCAAACGGATTTGGGGCTTTGTGTCACCCACAGACGGCTCCGGGCAGAAGTCTGCCAACCAGACTGTGACACAGAAGATGATCTGTGACATATTGGTAATGTGATAAAGAAAAGTGGGGCGAGAGAAAACGTGTAACTGTGGAAAGAAGAGCACATACAAGCAGGGGAAGATGGACGGTGTGAAAAATCAGTTGATGATGAATTTAAGTCCTGCAGACGCGTCACAACATGACTCATGACTGTTCCCTGGTGGCTGGTTGGTGGTCGTAACGAACTGTAACCAAGAAAACAAGAGTACAACCAGATGTTGATTGGTCGAGCCCGTGTTTCAGGTGGTTGCGGTTCAGAAAGATGGACGTTAGAAGGTTAAATCTCACAGTTTCGTGCTCTGTGGGTCAGTTTGAACCAGGTGAACAGACGAGACTGTGACTTTAAGGCCCAGAACTATGAAGTGAAGGGATGTTAGTTCCTGATACTGTGGTCAGAGCAGTTTGACTAAACACAGACACGGGAAATGAGGCGTCGCTGCAGCTTGTGTTCAACTTTGACTCATTCAGAATTGAGCTGATGAGGAGAGTGGACCTGTATCTGCGAAGTTGAGAGACAGTATGGATGCATGGGGGCTGTTATCTCTGCAGCCGCCGCTCCGCATCATACGGGGAAATCTGAGAGTCCGAGCTTCTGGGTAAGGAAATATTTTACTGCTCAAAGATGCACAGAGCGTTTACGTGTTTTATCAAAATGAGGTGCAGAAAGAACAGCTGCCTGTATTTTTACATTTACTGGCCAAACTTCATGATATTTCACTTCCTATTCCCCTGTAGGAGTGAGTGAGTGAATAAGAAGAACTAGACGTTGCTTTGGCGTCTACGAGCATGAATCCTTTTTGCGTGGTGCCACAGATACAGATAGAGAGCCAGCGAGAGCCATCTGCCGCACAGCGAGGGCTCGGAGGTCAGTGACCCTGCACCGCAGAGCGTCTGAGTCAGAGAAACCCGTGGACGTGTTTGTGTCTTACTGACAGGAAGAGGACAGGAGCCGGACAGCAGCGACACTGTCTGTAGCCAATAGGACGCTCGTGGTCCCGCTCTTTAGTGTGACTTCAGATTGTGTGGCCTGTAGCTATCAGACGACTTCTGTTATCAGTTAATTGACACGTCAGGCTCCTGCAGGAGATCTTCGTGGTGCGACGCTCGTCATGAGCTGTGTCCCAGTTCAGGGGCTGCATCCCTCTGAGGACTTCAGAGGACCACGAAGGCTGAACCAAAATGATGCGGTCTGGTCTACGTAGGATTTCTGTGAGCGCCATCATCAGCTCGTCCCGATAGGTTGGACCAGGAGGGATCCACCCACTGGATTTTGTCGTTTCTCGAGGGTGGAAGGACGCATTCGAAGGAGCCTCCGAAGGATGCGGCCCCCTGAATTGAGACACAGCTGAAGACGCTAAACAAAGACGGACGTCATGTGAAGCCATAGCGTCCAAACCAACCCTGGCGGATGGCTGCATGGCGAGACGTCACGATTGAGACTTGTGATCGGTCGAGCTTGCGTATCGGTGGGACGTCCCTCCGTCCTTCAGTCGCCACAGCGCAGACTCAGGTTTCAAACGTGCAACATCCACGATATTTTGGTTTTACTTCTGCATTGTGGGAAGTTTTGCTCTTTATCCTCTTATTTTCTTAATTCACCACTCTTAGTGTTTTCTCATGAACATGCGAACACAGACCTGCAGGTGAATAATAGAAATAATTATGGAGATGTATGCAGTCATGTACTGTTTTGCACACGCACACACACACACACACACACAATGATCTGCTCATTTCTTTTACATGACCACAATCTTGCACAACAGCTTTGGAAAGCCAGTAGCAGGAAGCTGTGTGTCTCTGAGCTCTTTCACTTACAAAACCTTCGTCGATGTGTGTGCACGTCTGTCGCATGACGCCTCTATCTGGCCAAGAGCAGAACAGGAAGCAGCGGGGTGGAGATCGGTCCACGCTGCTCTCTCTTCCTCTGCCACATTCACTTGCTCTGAATTTAGACCGGCTTTTGATTCCTGGCGGGAAGGACATCCTGGATTTGGAGGAGGCAGGAATAGCGCTCGGTCTCGGTGTGTGTGTGTGTGTGCATGCGTGTGTGTGCGTGTGATAGGGGACAGAGGGAAGGAGGGGGCCTGGGAGACGGACAAGAGGGACAGTCACCAGGAACATGGCCAGTGAGGACGCACTGGAGGAGCTGCCCGGGTATCAAGCAGTCGATTCCCCCGTACCCCTTGAGCAGAGTGACACTGAGTCTTTGGTAGGAAACTGTAGCCGACGGAGGCCTCAACATGGCCGCCTCTTCTCTTCCCTATCCATCACTACGGCCCTTCTCTTTTCTGTCAGCTTCCTCGTTCACTTCCTGTCTCACACATCTGTCTGACAGCGAACCACTCGTGAGTTTTTATTCCTGCGTGCCGTTGTGATTCTGCTCCACTGTGCTCCACCGTCTTACTCCCCGCTCCAGAGGGTCTTTGTTGTAAATCACCAGGGACTCAGTTGTATTGTGTTGAACGAGAGTGCGTCACGGCACAAACTCTCCCTTCCTGTCATGGTGCTCAGAGCCGCTGCTCTCTCTGCTGCCTTGATGAACCTGCCGCATCGGTGGAAGTTGTTAAACGATGAGTTCCTTCGTTGACCAAAAACAACACATTTCAGATGTTGATCCTCTTCACGACCTCGTTGTAGTCGGAGGGAAACAGGTGGTCTACCTCAGAGTTGTGCAGTGACATAACGTTGCATGAGAGCAGCAGTTCAAATCCTGCAGCACTCGGCCTGCTCCGTGCCGTTTGGTCGGCTGCTCGGGACGCGGCTGACGGTTGCGCTGTATTGTGTTGCAGATGGATTATGGCTTTAATGAGAGCAGAGCCGTGGTCCCAGCCTGCATGTAGCTGGACGGACACACAGACCTAAGAAGCTGTAATCAGATCTGCTAAGCTGGACGGCTGGCTGCTCGCTGCCGTGAAAGGCCCTGAGCTGAGCGCCCCGTCATTATACCCTCTGTGTGTGTGTGTGTGTGTGTGTGTGTGTGTGTGTGTGTGTCCGATTAGATCTAATGTCACAACATCAAATGAATGCTTGACATTTAAGGTCGGCTTTCAGGCCTTTTTAACAAGTTTGTAAAGAATGTATGTGGTTCTCTGCTCGTCTGGACGATCTGGGCAAAAATGCTGGATAATTATCACGATAACTTTAGTGGTTTGAGAAAGATTTTTGCTCGTCGGGGAAGTTGTTGTGGTTTTTTAACTTTTCTTTGTAACAAACGATTAATTATATGACAGGGTTCACATTATTTTTGTCCCTTGTCTGGTCGTGCATGACGAGGGGGTTAGCTGTGACATCTGCAAAGTCTTATTGCTTCAAGCTATTTTCATTGTGATTATTGGGTCTAATTCCTGTATTTATTTTTTACAAGACCAGAGAAAGAGAGAGATGGTTCAACATGCGACAACTGTGTGGTTTTGTGCCTTAAACCTCGAATTCAGCTCATCTCACCCTTTTTTCTTCTCCTCTTCCACTTTCTGCTTGTTGCCGTTTCCTTTCAGTACAGGAAACTACCAAACGCCCTGAAACTTTTAAATTCAAACTGAAGTATACAAACTTTTTTTTATCTTGGCTTCTTATATCTCTGCCCGGCAGCCAATCACCATCGAGCGGATAACAATCACAATTTATAGATAAATGGATTCTCAAGTTGTGTTGGGATGAAACTTGAATCTTTTATGCATAAACAGCGTGTGTGTGTGTGTGTGTGTGTGTGTGTGTGTGTGTGTGTGTGTGTGTTTCCATCCGGAGGCCGACGGGACCCTGATTGATTTTAGTCTGTATTAATGCTGTTCTAATCTCTACTGATCTGATTAGTGTTGATCAGTAGAGAGCTGATGTGAGCACTCAGCTCCTCACAGCTCAGCAGCTTCCACATGTTGTCAATTCACTCTCAAGAGTCGCTGTGCTCTCCTGTCATCCCACAATGCTTCACTCTGTGTGGTGAAGCATTACCAGCTCTGTAGGTGATAACCTCGGCTCAGCAACTCTCAGCTGAAGGTGTCACTTCTGAAGCAGTTTCTCTTTCAACTCAGATTCAATGATCCCCCAATGCACAACTTTCATATTTGTAATATTTGACTCCTCCTCCTCCTTAACCCTCTCGCCCTCCTTCTCTCCCTCAGAGCGACCCAGGTGGGCTGTCGGTGCTGCAGCAGCTCGGCCTGGACCAAAACTCCGACTTCTCGGACTCCAGTGTGCAGCAGCGCCTGGACGAGCACCGTGAGAGGATCCGCAGGGAGATCCGCAAGGAGCTGAAGATCAAGGAGGGTGCGGAGAACCTGCGCAGGGCCACCACCGACAAGAGGAATGCCCAGCAGGTGGACTCGCAGCTCCGCAGCTCCAAGCGGAAGCTGGAGTCGCTCCACACTCAGCTGCAGGAGCTGGACGCGCACATCGTGGTCAAAGGCCCTGATGATAACACAGGTAGTTCATCCATCTTCATGACATCACGTCAACACCACAATATTGTGTCAGTGGTTTTACATGTTTTATCTCATCTCAACCGCTGACTCCTCCCGCCCAGATACCCCTCAGTCTCCGGGGTCGGTCAGTCGGACGTCGGCCACTCAGCATCGCATCGCAGCCCTGGAGCGGCAGCTAAACATCGAGCTGAAGGTCAAACAGGGGGCGGAAAACATGATTCCCATCTATGTGAATGGAGGAACTAAGGTACTCAGCTGTCAGCAGTTCCTCTCCATTACTGTAATGTTTGATCTGTGCTGCTGCTTCACTCCGTCCCTCGTCTCCTCCTGTTGTCCAGGACAAGAAGTTTCTCCAGACGGCTCAGCAGATGCTGCAGGACAGCAAGACGAAGATCGACATCATCCGCATGCAGATCCGAAAGGCCATGCAGGCCACGGAGCAGTCTGAGGACAACCAGAGTATCCGTCGTTCCTTTGTTTTTCATGCTTCTCTTTTATCCCACCTGCCACTCTCATCCTCTAAACACTGCATATTTTATGATGCAGGTGGTGATGGATCAATTTTTTCTTTAGAACTTAACAGTGTAGAGGCTTCCAGTCACACACACACACACACACACACACACACGGTCCATTACAGACCAGGTTAGAGGCTTATTGATGTTCCTGCATCCCCTTGATGTTGCCCAACAACTAAAAGCCACGGCTCATTTACCAGAGGTTAGAGAGGCAGGTCAGATGCAGGGAGCCAGGAAGGGAGTGAGACTGAAAGGACTGAGTCAGAGATGACGACAGAGAGCAGTGAAAGGCCGGAAGGAGCCAGAGATGAAAGAGAGAATAAGCAGGGAGGGAAAACAAAAGCTCAGAGCAGCAGAAAGAGCTGCAGCGACCCTGCAAAGAACAAACGTACTGATTTAGACATGTGTGGATAACGTGAGTCTCGTGTTATTCTCTCTATTTTAAACCACGGTTTTCAGCTGCAGCAGATTTAACTGACATTCCCCTTTAAACCGCTTTGTTATGCATTTTGTCCAAACCACGATTTTTACATTCTGGTGTTTTAATTCTTGATTGTTCTTCGTGCCAGAATCAGGCTACATCCACAACACGTCAGCTCTGCGCTTCAGGTCTTGAAGATGTTTGGAAATGATGACATGGATACTCACAACCACTTGATTGATGATTTTTTTTAGGTCACGACTTAGCTTTGATGATTCGACCGGCTTCGATCAATAGAAAACAAGCGAACGTGGAGAATCAATTCCAAGTGTTACTGACCCTGTCGTCTTTGTCAACAGCTGCTCTGTTAAATTCTGCATTTTACAATAATAATGTTTGCGGGTTGTCAGTGTTCCCTCAGGATCCGGTGGCAACAAGAAAGTAAATATAGGACTGTCATCGTTCACACACACACACGCACATATACCACGTTACTTAAACGGACTCTGTTTACCAGGTAAGCCAGACATGTGCGGGGTGGAGCTCCGTGTGGAGGAGCTGTGGCATCACTACCGTGTGGACCACGCCATGGCCGAGGGCGCCAAGAACATGCTGCGACTGCTGGGTGCGGGAAAGGTCCAGGACAAGAAGGCCATGGCTGAGGTCGGAGCTCTGAGATTTCACAGGTTTTGATTGATACGTTCGGTCGTCTGTTCTAATTCCTCTGTCGTCGCCTGTGTCCCGCAGGCGCAGTGTGGTCTGAGCGAATCGTCCCAGCGCCTCGACCTGCTCAGGTGTTCTCTGGAGCAGCGGCTGCTGGAGCTGCCTGAGGATCATCCCAAGGCCTGCCTCATCAAGGAGGAGCTGGTGCTGGCATCCTCCTCGGCTTTCAGCTCTCGTCACAGCACCCCCTACGTCCACAACCAGTACAGCACCCTGTGCAAGCCGTCGCCTCTCACAGGTTCGACAGAGAAACATCACATGTCTCCGCTTTGACCACGATCAGTTTTTATATATTTTTTACTTTTTTTTACTTTCGCTCTTCCCAGGAACTCTTCAGGTGCACCTTCTGGGCGTCGTCGGGCTGCTGGAGATCATCCCCGGGCGGAGCAGAGGGAACCCGGTGGCTCTTCCCTCTCACTCTCTGGGAGACGGACGCTCCTCCTTCAAACTGAGTGGCCTCTACAGCCGCAGCACCAGCAGCATGAGCCTCAAGATCCCGGGCAAGACCGACGAGCTCTCCTGTGTGTACAGAGGCCCCTCGATGTGCCGTTATGATTTTACATTTCATCCGTGAAGAGGCAGGTTTCTGATGTGTGTGTGTTTTACAGCGGAGGTGAGCGCGGTGCTGAAGCTGGAGAACACAGTGGTGGGTCAGACAGCTTGGAGACCGTTTGGAGAGCAGGCCTGGGATCAGACCTTCACCGTAGAACTGGAGAGGGTAAGATTCTGAAGCTGCCTTCAGAGCTGGAGGGGAGTCCAGATCGTTTCCTGAAATGTTCCTGAGGTTCGAAAAAGCCGCTGATTATGGAACAAGTCCCTGTAAACATGTCAATATCCAGGAAGATGTTTAAATGACTAATCACGCAAATGTGGAGCTGTTTAAAATTTAAGGATAATATCCGTCAATAATCCTTCCTGTGATTCTAACCCTGAAACAAAACTACAAACGGACTAAAATCATGTTGTGAATAAATCATGTTGTGTGTAATTAGTCCAGAGAGATGGAGATCGCCGTGTACTGGAGAGATTATCGCTCCGTGTGCGCTCTGAAGTACCTGAAGCTGGAGGAGTTCCTGGACAACCAAAGACACCGAGTGAAACTGGAGCTGGAGCCTCAGGGGCTGCTGCTGGCCGAGGTACAGGACGCAGACCTCACACGTGCATTTACTGCACTTCCTGTCTGTCGCTGCAGCGTATTTGTGATTTTTGTTTCAGGTGATTTTCTTCAACCCAGTCATAGAGAGAGGCCGACGGCTCCAGAGGCAGAAGAAAGTTTTCTCCAAACAACACGGTATGTTCATTTCTCTGGAACTGGGATTATAAATATTCGTACATTGACCATCAGCAGGACCGGGAGAAATCCTACCAGCGTCTGTTGAAAATCTAGGAAGATTTTACCGTCCTCTGCAGGCCGGCCAGGAGTCGTCATAACATTTCAGTTTCATTGTGTGAATTCGTGCCACAAGCAAGGAGTGTGCATCTGGAGATCCAGTCCCAGTCCTCCCTGCAAACAGGAACAATGTGTGTGTCTGTGTGTGTCGCAGGCAAAGCCTTTCTGCGCGCTCGTCAGATGAACGTGGACATCGCCACCTGGGTCCGCCTGCTGAGGAACGCCATCCCCAGTGGAAGCAACGTTTCGGCCTACACACCCAGTTTTTCAAGCAACACGCTCACACGAAGCAGCGGGTGTGTATGAGGAGGAGGAGCATTCATGCGTTCACGGTCATAGATTCAGGTCCCACAAATCCACAGGAGGTATTTATGCAGTTCAGAAAAACAATGATGTGGCTCAGGGGGTAGAGCGAGGCTTCCACTAACCAGAGGGTCGGGCGGTTTGATGCCAGTCTCACCTATACCACGTGCCACAGTGTTATTGAACCCCTAAATTTCTCCTGTGTGAGTGCTAAATAAATTCAGACCATTCACTAGTTTCCCCTTATTTAACGTTTTTCTTCCGTGGTCACACACAAACACAAAATCTGATTCTCTTCTTCTTCTTCTTCTTCTTCTTCGTCTTCGTTTGCTTTGCAGAGAAATCTCAGTGGAGAAGCTGAATCTGGGCAGCGACTCGCCTCCCAAACCTGAGATCAGGAGAGACACGGCGGACGGCCCCGCTCCCTCGGTGAGTGTGACGGGGGACAGGAAGGAGAGCAGACAGAGGCCGGGGAGAGATCTGCATCTCTACACGATCATGTTACCGCTCCGCTCACTTCCTACCTGCAACCTCTGTGCTCGTAGGCCACTGCTCTGTGAGCTGCTGTGAAATCTAAGACAGGCCTGACGGCAGCCAGGGAGACAGAAGAGGGGGAATAATTAGAGAAGTGAAAACCTCAGGGAGACAGATTTAATGAGACGTAAGTGGATGGAGGGGAGATTTAATTTGATCAAGAGCAAATCCTTGTTTGTTACCGAGTGTGAACGGAGAGAGAGAGAGAGAAAGAGAGAAGACGAAAGGGGAATAAAGAGGAGGAGAAAATGAAGAGACGAGTCAAACAAACGAGAGAAAACAGACAAAATATTAAGGATAAATAATAATTAACTTAATAAACAGCAGAATATTAGGTTTGTCTGTTTAAATCAAATGTTTCAAAAGCTTTTTCAAATTCACGGCTCCTCAAAAAGCTTTTTCCCAGTTCATGGATAAAATAATGAGGGTTAATACTGAGCCTTCAGGAAAAGACCTTCAATCATTTAAAATTAATATTTGAGAAAAGAAAAAGAAAAAGTGGAAGAAACAGAATTTAAAACTGAATCTTTTCTCTTCTTTTTGTGATTTAAATAAAAACGTAACGAATCATTTCATGTTCCTCGGGCAACAAGCACGGTGTAATTATGTTCATGTCAATAAAGCACATTTGAATTTTTGGAGAGCGGAGCAGCAGACAGAGAATTGGAGCAGCAGAGAGTCGGGGGCGGGGGATGGGGGGGGGGGGCGGCCTGTGGCAGATGGTCCGACTGGGTTGAAGCATTATGGGATTAATTACTGATGATGTTTTTTAGAGAACTAATTAACAGCGAGGAGGGAATGAAGAGGACGTGAGGAGGGGAGGAGCCAGGCTGTGGGCCAGCGGGGGGGGGGGGGGGACGAGCTTCAGTATCTGTTTGTCTGTTTTTACTGAAGGTCGTTCCAGATGTTGACAGATGTTTTCTCCTCGTTCTCTCTCGCAGGAACAGACGCCGGTCATCGAGCCCCCGTCCACACCCGACGTCCCTGTTCACGAGCAGCCGCCCAGATCGTTGTCCCAGAATTCTTTACGCAGGTGCACAAGCAAGGACCCCCCCCCCCCCCTCTCACACACACACACATACACACCTGAGCTTTTCTTATTGCAATATGGCCGACACAGCTTGACACCAGAAACACTCCCCCGCACACAATATGCTCCTGTGTCATCACCATTTTTTCTACGGGTGAATTCATTAATGTGGCATATGGCGAGAAAATACTTTTAAAAATAAAGACAACGAACATTACTCGCAGCGAAACATGACATTTTTTTCGACGTTGGGTTGTTTGGCTCACGTACAGGAAGTGCTCCTCTGGCCCCGTGTGTCACGTTGCCGTCACTAATCTGTCTGTAATCCTCCTCAGAGCCAGCAGAGGCCCCCTCTGCCTGCAGGACTTCAAGCTGGTGGCTGTGCTCGGCAGGGGCCACTTTGGAAAGGTGCTTGTGCTTCTGTTTCCCTCGAGATGAGCAACACGGGAGCGTTTAGCAGCAAAACCTTAATAAACACAGTCTGCTGAGTGTGAAACATGAAAAGATTGTTCAGGTTAGAAGATAGATTGGATTTGCGTTTTTGTCTTTCCGAGTGATTAACGAAGCGTTGGACTCTGCAGGTGCTGCTGTCGGAGTACAGACGGACCAGCAGCCTTTTCGCCATCAAAGCCCTGAAGAAGGGCGACATCGTCGCTCGGGACGAAGTCGAGAGGTAACGGCGGCGACCTCGAGTCACGACAGGAGTTCATTCATTCGTTCACGTTCTGTAACTGACTGTCTCATCGGCGTGCCCCGCCTCCCCTCCTCTGTCTGTCTCCAGTCTGATGTGTGAGAAGCGGATCTTTGAGACCGTCAACGGCTCCCACCACCCCTTCCTGGTCAACCTGTTTGCATGTTTCCAGACACCAGAACATGTTTGTTTTGTCATGGAGTACACGGCGGGAGGAGACCTCATGATGCACATACATGCTGACATCTTCTCTGAGCCGCGTGCTGTGTGAGTTCTGTGTGTGTGTGTGTGTGTGTGTGTGTTTTCTCAGAGTGTGTGTGTGTGTGTGTGTTTATGCTCACACAACCAATTAATGTCTTAAGCGTGACTACGTAACAGCGTGCGTCTCCGCGTGTCGTGTGTGTGTGACAGGTTCTACTCGGCGTGCGTGGTGTTGGGTCTGCAGTTCCTTCACGACCATAAGATTGTGTATCGGTGAGTCGGAGGATCGTCTCCAACACACACACACACACACACTCTTTTCTCTACACTCCGTATCTGGTGTGAAACCGGTTTTCTTTTCTTCGTCAGGGACCTGAAACTGGACAACCTGCTGCTGGACACCGAGGGCTTTGTGAAGATCGCAGACTTCGGGCTCTGTAAAGAAGGTGAGCGTCCATCATTTATTCATCACATCAGTCTCCGTCACCAGGTGAAGAACAAAGTTCCGTACATTAACGAACTTTCTTGCTCTGCATTATTCATCACACGTCTCTCATCGCACCGCTCGGTCAATAATCCGTCCTCACGCTTCAGATCACTTCTCCCCCTCACCCTCCTCTGTCTTTGTCTCCCTGAGGAATGGGATTCGGGGACAGGACCAGCACCTTCTGTGGGACCCCTGAGTTTCTGGCCCCTGAAGTGCTGACTGACACGTCGTACACCAGAGCAGTGGACTGGTGGGGCCTCGGGGTGCTCGTCTACGAGATGTTGGTCGGAGAGGTGAGAGGACACGAGCGATTCGATTAGTCAAAGGTCAAGTTCACGATATTTAACTATTTGTCTTCTCCTTTCAGTCTCCGTTCCCGGGTGACGATGAGGAGGAGGTTTTCGACAGCATAGTGAACGATGAAGTGCGTTACCCTCGCTTCCTCTCCACCGAGGCCATCGGCATCATGCGACGGGTGAGACTCAGCCTTGTGCTCCTAGTTTCCTCAAATAATTAAAGTTGTTTATTTGACCTCTCGGAGTTCAAACGTGTTTTTCTTCCGCTGCTTGTTTCTCTGTCTTCCAGTTGTTGAGGAGGAATCCTGAGAGACGTCTGGGCTCCGCGGAGAAAGATGCCGAGGATGTGAAGAAACAACCTTTTTTCAGAGTGAGCGTGAACTTTTAAAAGCTTTTCTCTCAAACAAGGAAACTGAGTTCAAGGTTTAATGATAGAAGAACTGACAGGGGCAATTATTTTATATATATATGAACATAATGGGGATGAATAACAGATTTTTCATCTTATTTTAAATTTAAAGATATTTCTTGATAAAAGCTTGAGTGAATTTTAATATCTAATATAAAACAAAGCTTCATTAAAACGTCTAAAAACAATCAGACCTATTTTATATATATTTTTAAATTTATTTTTTAATAGACGTCAGGTAGATTTTTATCATCAGTGGCGGTAAAGAGAAGAAATCCCATGATCCCACGCTGCTTCATCAGCGTAGCAGCACATTCACTCGTGGATGTTTGGGCCTTCACAGAGAAAAGTTCTAGTTTGAAGTTTGTGTTGCACCTTTAACATTAACGCGAATATCAATCTGTCTCTCAGGGTCTGGACTGGGAGGCTCTTCTCCAGAGGAAAGTCCCGCCACCGTTCATCCCGGCCATCGGAGGAAAAGAAGACGTCAGCAATTTCGACGCGGAGTTCACAGCCGAGCCTCCCACCCTCACGCCCCCACGAGAGCGCCGCACGCTCTCTCGCAAGGAGCAGGACTTCTTCAAGGACTTTGATTACACCTCCGACCTCTGTTAGGGTCAGGGGTCAGGGGTCGTCGGGTCAGGAGCTGCCCACTGCCGCCCACAGACTCCGAGAGGACACGTAAAGGCCGACTCTGTGAGGGGGGACTTGATGGCGCTCTCTCTCTCTCTCTCTCTCTGTGTCTGTGTTTGCGAGGGGATGAAGGACGGGCAGAGCCGAGCGCGTGTGAACGTGGGGCGGATCAGTGGAGTGTGATCATGTGACGCACACATACGCGGCGTCACGGATCTGCTCACCCCCAGGTTATCTGGAGTGGCTTTATAGAGGAGGAGGACGTTGTCATGACGACAGAAGATAATCCAGATTATGTAAAAAAAAAAAAAAAATGGATGATGAGATGATGGATGCTGTCGTCGGTCCTGCGACACAGCGAAGCAGCGATTGTACTGAAACGCTTCACGAGCCTCAGAGTCACCGAGCGATGATGACAGGAAACAGTTTGTGTCTCTTCCTCCTGCAACTTTCCCATAATCTCTTGTCCCCTTTGTCTTCGCTGTGTGTCGCTGCTCAGTGTGTTTCGCTGTGTTCCTCGCCTCCATCGTGAATGTCTCCGCATCACCCGCGCACGAGCACACGGGGGAGCCAGAGGACCGAGAGGAGCCTCGGAGCTGCCTGCGTGGGTTCACACTGGGAGTCTTGTGTTGCTGTTTGTGCGTCTTGGATCTCGCGCACGACGCCTCGGCGCCATCGTCTCTCCATGTATTTCAGCACAACACTGATTTTTAAACTTTTTCAATGACGACAAGCTTTTACAGATTTTGTTTCTTGTTTTTGTGATTTTTAGTTTTTCTCCCTCGTCTGTTTTCTCCGTCTGTCAGTTTGCTGGTGAAACGTGTTGGAACTATGACTCAGTAAAGATGTGAACCCAACACACAGGAAGTGAGCGTCTGTCGTCATTGGCTGTTCCGTTTATCATTGATAATTAGAATATGTGAAGCAGTGACGAGGACGACGTCTTGAAAATCATTTGTCTGTTTTCGTGAGTTGTTCTGATTGGGAGTTTGGAGCACAGACTGATGTTGTCGGATGTTTCTCCATCCACCTGAAGTAAAGATGTTCTGCTGCACCAGGAGCCGATCATCTCTTTATTCAAAGTTTGGAGAAGCTCAACAGGCAGAACCTGAACCGGAGCATCCGTTGTTGTGAGCGTGCTGTTCCCAGCCGCTGTTTATTCAAAGTTAATTAATGTATCGTCTAAATTGAACAGAGCACTTCTTTGGACCGAGTGTGAAGCTACAGACGTAAATCGATGCCCAGTAATATAGATATGCTGATATTTGTGACTTGCCTCAGATGTTGTTTCTTCAAACGCTTTACATTAGAACAGTTTTTTCCACCGAGCGCCCGGGCAGCGGCTCCCTGTCCTTATCTGAGGGTCACGCTGACCCCACGTCTCCGAGCTCAGGCCCAAGCGGCAGCAGCTGCGTCCGTGCGGTTTCTCCGAACTCAGGCAAACAGGTTATATTTAACGTGAGGGATTAAAACCACAGGTTGTGCAGCAGGAGGTCGACGATGCTCGGATAAGTGCTTGAGAATGAAAACTCATGCAGAGCGGGTCTGGTCCCAGCTGTTATTGATAATGACTGAAACCATTATTGGAATTATAATGGAAGGAATCTGGAAAGATATAAAACATGCACACAACACACACAACACACACACACACACCAGAGATAGTCTAAAAATGATGAGTGGTCATTTAAAACCATTTTTTTAAGAGCACATGTGCTTTACAGAAAAGAGCTGGAGTGTAATATATTTTTTTTCCATCAACAAAATGTTTCGAATGACTCTCCGTCTAAAAGTACAACACAGACATAGAAAACCATTTTGTCTGAGTCCCTGTGCTCCGGGGTCGAGGGTTGAACGAACATGTGCTCACAGCAGATATTTTGTTCAAACAAATGAAAAGGTCCAAACTGCAGCGGCCTGAGACAATCCTATATCCCGCAATTCCCATCATGCAATGTTTTCTTTGAGAACGTGTAGCGTCCACGTCCAAACCTTCACACTATCATCCTCCACACAGGAAACCGTCCGACTTATCACACAAAGTTCACGATATTACTTCTTCTCATGATTTAAATGATTTAGTTCATTTCTTGACCCTTTGAAAACAAGTTCATCACCAAATCGCAGTGAATCCTGGGAAAGTAAAGGAATCCGCCTGTTGGAGCTTTAATTTCTCAGGGATCGGAGGACGCGTTTGTCGGGGCCTTCGGAGGACGCGGCGCCTGAACTGAGACCGTTAGCAGCGTCTCTATTGCCCCCTGGTGGCTGGCTGCAGTACATGTCCCCGCCTCCTCCATGTTAGTGGATGGGACACGGACCAACGCAAATGCAAAGCGGCTGGTTTTATTTGCTGCTCCACAGAATCTGGAAGCAGTTTAAAGTGAAGTTTGTATTTTGATATTTTGGCTTCATGTCTGCACAGTGACAGGAAGTGGACGTGCGTCGTCCTTATTTACAGACAATGTGAACACTGGACCCACAAACACTCGCTCCGTAACTTCTGAACTTTACTTCTGGTCGAACAGAGAAGCACAAATAAGCGTAAACTAAAAAATCACTGCAGGTTTAAAATGAGAAAAAACTCTTTGTACATTCTAAGGTTGGTCTTCGTCATGTGTCATCTGCTGCACACTGGATGAAGATGACCAGAGTCTTCATCCTCCCCAAGCAGTCAGTCAAACTCCTGAGCTCCACCCTCCTCCTCCTCCTCCACCCCTCCTCCTCTGCCCGCAGCCATCTACGTTTGGAGACGTTTCCAGAGTCTTTTATTCCTCTGCTCTCTCTCCACTCTGTCACACCATCCCCCAGTCCCTCCCATCGCCCCCTTTAATTGCCTCTTTACCCCCCACCCCCACCCCCCACCACCCCGTTCGGTAAAAGTGAATTTAACCAGAGAAAAACTTCCCTCACCCCCGCATGGAGGAGACCCGCAGCTGAGCGTTGCGTGTTTTGCTGCGTGGTTCAGGATGATCGCGGTGCGTGTCGGTGCGTGTGTTTAGGAGCCACAGCTGGATCAGTGCGTTTCCTCCTGAGAGGTGAGTTCAATCTTTACAAAGATAAATATAAACCAGAGGAAAGAAGCTGCTACACAGAGAACAATAATAATAATGATAATAATAATAATGATAATGATGATTATAATGTACTTTATGGTGGAATATTACTTATTAATTTATAAAGTTGCATTCTGTTTCTTTATGCATGTTTTATTTCAAGAGGCTGTAAATATTATATTATATTGCAGGATTCACCTCTGTTTGAATATATATTAGTTTATATATTAGTTATTTATATCAGTTAATGGGACAGATATAAAATCCAGTGTTTCTCTGTTTTGAATTTAAAACCATGTTTGACTGTTTATGTCGTAATTTAAACTAAATAACTGTTTCTTTATACTATTCAGTTTAACAACCTTACTAACCTATAAATTACTGTTTATTTATTTATTCACTATATATTTATTTGACCCAAAAAAAAAGGAATCTTTATTATCGATGATCAAAATAGTTGCAATTAATTTTCTGCTAATCAGAATCAGAAAACCTTAATTGATCCTCGTGGTGGTTAATTGTCTATATAGGAATGTAAAGACATCAAGACAATAACAGTAAATACAAATATAAAATATAAGGCTTGTAAAAAATGTGAGTAATAGAATTTATAAAAATAAGCTGAATCAGAAAATATGTTAAAAAAAAATACAGTATTATAAATTAAGGTGGAATAATCTGAATATCTGACTAACTCCACTGTCATGGAACATATCAGTTTGACAGCGTGAGATCTGAAAGAGTTAATGCTTCTTATATTTGTCATTTTCTACCTGTGTGTCTGTCTGACAGCCTGTTGCAGTGGATCCTGTCAGCATGTCGGCAGCCGGACGGACTCTTTGCTGTCTGCTCCTGCTCTGGAGGAGAACCTCAGGTCGGCTCCTGTCAACAGCTGTCGACTTTGTTTAGGAGAGAAGAAGAAGAAGACGAGTATCAAACAGAGCGATTGACGCCGTGTCAGAACGAGAGTGAAAAATATTACAAAGATTCCTCTGGGGAACGTCTCCGTCCCCTCTGGCAGGGATTCGTCTGCTCTCAGACTGTTGTGCAACCTGCAGCTCTGGTCTCAGAGGAGACAGTGAACACACGTGTGCATGTTCTGAACCTGTGTGTGGAAGCAGAGCGTTGATCCTTATTCAGAGCTCCAGTTGTAGATTGTTGTACACCACAGCTGTTCTCAGAGTGTCGTCCTGTGCTGATGTTTCATGAACCCTCTGCTGTTCCTCCTCAGCTCAGGGTTCAGAGCTGCGCTGCTCTGTGGCCGGTCCGGTGGGGGAGCTGCACCCTGTTCGGGGTCTCCTGGAGACGTTTGAGGCAGGTCCAGGCTGTGCTGCTCGAGAACGAGGAGACAAGGAGACTCATGTCGTTGCAGTGAGGAGGTCGACGAACAGCCCTGAAAACAAGGTGACGAGTCCAAACAAGAACAAGGCGCTCACCTTCAAACAAACGGAATCATCACTGTCCTTTTGATTAACGTTAATTTCTCAGGAAATAACAACAACATCAGACATGTTCGGTATTAATTAACCCTGGAGGAGGAATGTGTCCTACTTCACTTCACTTTTACCACCTAAAATAAATCATCTGACATATGTTCTGTAAACACATGTGATTTAAAACTGCATCGCACTACAGGACTGGTTTTACAGTTTCACCACAGTTTCTCCTCTGGTGTTTCCAGGTGACGGTGTTGCTGAAGCCTTTGTCGCCGTCACCTGTCAGAACTCTGCACCTGCTGCTCAGCTCCAAGCTGCCCGTCAGCTGGTGGCTGGAGGCCGAGAGACTCCCGACCAATCTGCCAGTGCACGTGCAGGTCAGTCCGAGTTTCCAGCGGGGCTCAGCCTCGGCCTCCAGAGCAGAACACAACTCAGGAGGATCAACTCCGAGTGTTTCTGTTGTTCGGTTAACGTATATCTGCAGATCCTTCCCCTGTGTGTCATCATCTGCTAGGTGTCCTCAAACTCCAGCGTTCAGTCCCGCACGTTGCATGTGCTCGTCCACGTGGTGCATCCGTTACCGTTTCGTCCACGTGCACTGCACCGCTGGGCCCTGAAACACCATGGCAACATCTCATCTCTTACGCACTCAACACATGGCAACCGAGTCTACATCCGCCTGGGAGAGGGTGAGCCACCGGGGAACCTGCGGCATCACTGTGAACACACACACAAAGTCTGGTTGAGAAACGTTTCCACGAACCTTCTTTGCCTCTGTGTCCGTATCGCAGATCCAACATTATCTCCTGTATGCCAGCTTCAGTCCACGTTCCTCTCACACAACTTCCTGACCTCTGACCTGCGGCCTCAGGAGGTGAAGGGCTGCTCCCGCTCCGCAGCTGCTGGGATCCACCCTGCGGTCCACGTGATCAAGCTCCACTCTGCAGGATCGGGACTCTGCGGGTGAGAACCTGCCGCCTCCTGTGTGACCGCTCTACAGCCATGCAAGAACAATGATGTTCAATCTTCTCTTCATCTGCTCCAGCTCTCTGCAGGTGGAGGTGATCGTCTCCCTCGTTCCCCCGGTGGCCAACTCCGGGGTGCAGAAGATTGTGCTGATTCTCAGCAGCTCGGTCTCCGTCAACTGGGCCATCGTCGCTCATGGTGTCCAGGGTCACATCTCCGTTCATGTAAGGACACACGTCTTTGTCCTGCTATTCTAGAAACCATCTATATTCAAAATGTAGTGTACAGGTGTGATTCTACCAACTCCTGAATATTCCATTGTGCCATAAACTCCATCCCGTCCTGCTGCTGTAAGTTAACCCATGTTTTAAAATAGTTCCCGTTGCGGCCGCGCTCTGTTGTCTTCTCCATGTTTTTCACATGTGACACATCTTGTTATTATCCGTCTTCTGTGTCTCTCCTCAGTCGTCCAACAGTGTGTCCCCACCGTTCCCCCCTGAGCCTGACCTGACCCTGTCCAGCACACTTGACTCTGACCTGTCCACCGTGTCCGACCTTCTTGTCTGGGCCAACGAGAGCGGCTACGCCAAGGTGACCTCATACACTGAGGCTGACCTGGCCAATCGCTTTGTGATCCAGCTGGCCGGGGGCGGGACAGGTCAGGACCCCTGTGTGTCTCTTGTGTCTGTCGCGGTGTGAGTGAACTGATCATTCGTGTTTTAACCCACTTTCCTTCAGATTCCCTTTGTCTCCTGTGAGACACCAGAGCAGAATATTTCCACGCACACCTACAGTGTATGTTGAACGACGTGTGTTTAAGTGTTTATTGTCTCTGCGTCCTCTCTGCGTCCACAGACGTCCTCGCAGTGAGGACTCCTGTGGTTGTGAGGCCTCCCTGGGCCGAGGAGCGCAGGCTGAGGCAGTGGCTGAACGGTGGAGACAGAGCGGGAGGCCGAGAGAGTTTCACGGTGCAGTGTGAGGACGGACGCCTCAGCGTGACCGTGGACCGAAGCGTCCTGCAGGTCCTAAAAAGATTAGTTACTGACTGACGCACGTTTCTTGCTCGGCAGAAAAATGATTCTGTTCGGAGGTCTGACGTTAGCTCTGTGTTTCAGACCTTGTCCGTCCCCGTGGTTACCGTGACTCTGCAGGACCCGGCGTGCCAGGCTCAGTCTAACGGGAGTCATTTCCTGTTGGTGTTCCCAGTCATTTCCTGTGGGACTGAGGGTCTGTTCGTGGGACAGCCCAGAGTGGTGCAGTACAAAAACATGGTGAGATCGGACATTTGAGCAGAAGCGCAGTATAATGTTTAACATTAATATTAAAAAGTACTTATGACTTTTTTTTATACAAATGTTATTCTAGCAGTTTATATTTAAGTTGACCACGTACCTCCACCGAGGCCAAACTGTCTCCTTACATTCAATCAAGCTGCTCCAAAGTTCACACGCTCATAGAATAAATATTTATTTCATTGATTCCCTTTAAATGTTTGTTGGAAAACAATTCCTCTCTGTCTCCACATCAGGAGAGAGGATTAGAGAAGCTGCAGAAGAAGAAGAAATCAACAGGAACAGAGTGAATGTAGCTTTAAGATGAGAAATCGTCTGAATCCTAAACAAGGTCACACTTCATCTGAAGGTGGCGGCAAAAAAAAAAAAAAACCCCAAGTAATGGACACTTGAAATTGTGCTAAGTGGAAGTTGCCCTCGCTGTGACCCGGGTCATCACGACCGTCACGCTGCTCAGTTACGGCCTGAAAACAGGAGGCTGCAGATCAAGTGAGAGACAATCTCTGTGTCAGAGGAAAGAAATTAAATGAAGAGATTCAGAAAATTGTACAAAACAACAGAGGCAGCAAGCGAATGTGATGAAACACCAGTTGGCACTCGATGATGCGAAATTAAAACAAACTGATAATCGCATGAAAACGAGGGTAACGAGCCTGTTTTGAAAACGTAAGGAGCAGAAAGTGCAGATATTTGTTTTGAAAGTAAAAAATCATGAGAGAAACAAATACTCAAGAAAAGTAGAGCAACAAAAGTATTAAAAACTCTTTCCCCTCTTTTCTGCCCAGATGTTACTGTGGAGGGACAAACCTCAGGCTGTTGTTGCCGTCAATGAGACGGAGAGGACGTCCAAAAGTCCACTGGGCATCCGTGTGAGATATCTGTGCACGTCTGAGTGTATATCTGCCTCATAAATGTCGTAAACATCTTTATTATATTTGTTCTTCAGCATCTGAAATCCTGTGTCTCTCCTCAGTTCAGCTGTTTGGCTGCAGCTCCCAGCGTCGCCGGCCCGGCTGCCGGTGACGTCGAGGAGGCAAACACTCCTCGCGCCGGACTCGTCCCCTGGGCACCGGATCCAACTCTGAGCCACCTCCCGACCCCCAGACACAGACCTGGGCCTGTGCTGATTTTGAGACTGTTTGTCACTGAGGATTATGAACAGACGCGGAATGGCCCCTGTGTCGTCACTGCAGGCCACCGCGTTTATGTCGAGGTCGGTAAATGTTTGAGCTGTTTTCAGATGTGAATGAAAACGATTAAGACGAGTTCACAACATCGTGAAAACCTTCATCTGTGTTTCGTTGTTTGCAATTCTGCAGATTTCAGCCAAAGGGCCCCTCCCAGAGGCTGTGGAGGTGACGTCCTGTGTGGTCTCTCCTCTGTCGGACCCCAAAAAAACCCCTTTCTGGACGCTCATAAGCGAGGGCTGTTCCTCTGACCCCTCTCTGACCCTCAGCGCAGAGGCAGCAGACAAAGAGGAGGAGGAAGAGGCTGAAGGCGAACCGGAAGAGATGGAGAGAATGAAGAAGAACAGAATTTATCACGGGGACGTCCCAACCCGACACAAATCTGAGCGCCGGAGGAGAGGAGCTCCTGCGAGGACGGAGAGGAGCAGCAGAGACACGGCAGCAGAGGAGGGGACACGGCTGCTGAGGTTCAGTTTCATCCTGCGACCGGTTCACAATAATTCCGTGCAGTTCCTCCACTGCAGCGTCCACATGTGCAACTCTGACTCCACCAGAGGTGGAGCCACTGAGGAGCCGCCAAAGAACGAGTGTGAGGGCGGACTGCGTATTCCAGCTCTGGTGTCTAAGGCCCCTACACATCAGGTGCACGAACACATCGCACAATCATTTCACGAAACAATCACAGGATAAATTATTGCAGTTGAAGCCAAAGACCTTTTTTAATTTATACCTCGATATCTGAAACATTATCGTTGCCACGTTTTCTTCTAATAAAGTGAAGCAGAGCGAAGTTACAGAGGTTTTAGTGGTGATATGGTCACAGATTCATTATCCTCTCTCTCCTCTCCTGCTCAGTGTGAGATCAGGAACTTGTACCGGCCGATGGTCGTCACCCAGTCCATCAGCTCGCTGGCCCCCAAGCTGCTGAGGCCCCCTGGTGGCCCGAGAACCAAGAGACTGAGTGTGTCTCCTCTGGCGAGTCCAGGGCCACGGCACAGCAGTGAGCATCCTCCAGGTTTGTTCTCTGCCGCTTGTGACTGTCGGATGATTCCTCAGCTCTTGTTGACGCCCTGTGTGTGCAGACTCCGTGGTGCAGACGGGACCGGTGATTGGCGTCATGTTTGCGGCCTTCATGATGGGCGTCAGCCTGATGGGGGGGCTGTGGTGCATCTACAACTGTACAGGTAATGAAATCAGCCTCCTTCTGATTCGAGCAGTGACTGAACACGGTTTATTTATCAGAACTGTGACACTTGAAAAATATCTTAGAGGGATTGTTGAGGTTTTTTCTCATCCACTTATCCACAGACGCATGAATTATACACACGTCATCAAGGTTTAAACTTTACATTTGTGTGTTTACTGAAGCGAGGAGTCCGACCTTACTTGGAGGTGAAGGTCAACTAACAGAGCAGACTCATGGAGGCCCCAACACCTGGAATCCACCTCTGCTGTCGGATCAGTCGTCCAGCTCGGTGTAGAGGTAACATCTGATGGGAGGGTGCTTCAGATGTGTCACGTGTTCTTTTTCAAAACGTGCAATTCAGCCGTTATTCAAATATTAATAATTCTATTTGGCTGCGCTTCGATAAGAAGGTGCTTCTGTGGGTTCTAAGGGGGATTAGGAGGAAGAAGCAGAGATGGACCCTGGTTGAAGAAGGAAGAGGAGGACAAAGAAGAAGAAGATGGGTTCTTGGAGACGGTAAAATAGTTCGCTGGTTCTAAAGCAGGTCATTGGTTTTAAGGTTGAGGCTGAAGAGCAGGAACGTTTCAAGTAAATATGGAGACCCCCGACAAAAGGAAGCTGGGGGGGGGTCGCAACAAAACCTGGAGTATGAAACTGGAGATTAGGAGGCATTTTAAAGACACTTCATTTAAACCAGTTCACGTTTACATGGCGTACTTCTGTGTTGGTCATGATATCGTTACTCAAAAGTGTTTCGTGTGTAATGCGTGATGTTCTTAATTCCTTCTTTGCTGTCGTCTCTGGTGAATATCTTGTGTGTTTTTGTATTTGGTGCCAGTTCTTTTTGTGACTGCGCTGCCAAAAGACGTTTTGAGTTTGTGCCCAATGAGCGAATGTTTCACAAAATGAAAACAAAACATTGTGTTGTCGGTTACGTGAGCAAAACGCTTGTAAAGCTACTGACACGTTTCCATGAAGCTTGCAGAGTAAAACTAAACATATGTGCAGCCGTGATGTCAAAGCTGTGTATTAAAATAAACAGTTGTGGTCACATGCACAACAAACGGCTCCAATAAATATATCTGCACAAGTCGTGCACCTGCAGGTTTCTCTGATGCAGCAGATACTGCAGCTCTGAGCAGTTTTATTCTCTTACTTCCTCCTGCAAGTCTGACGGAGGAGAACTGGTTCGAACAGTGTGTGTGTGTGTGTGTGTGTGTGTCCTGGTTGTGTTCATCAATGTGCGGCAGAAAGATGGAAACTACACTGTAGAACTTAGTCATCGCAGTTTTGTCCTTTCTGCGTCAAGTCATATGTAAACTTGGCAGTGACTGAAACATGCGTTCATCTGCAGTCGAACTTGACTCAAACAGAAACTACAGCGTCACAAGTAACCACCTTCAGAGGAAGAACATGATACAGAGGTGAATACTATTTGAGTTGTAACTGTGAATCAGCTGGAAATTAAAACGACATCAGTCTCTGTGTTTATGTGTCAAATAAAAGGTTTTAAACTGAGCCGTGAATCCGCTCTGTCTCTAAAAACAAAGGATTTTAACGTGCTGTGGTTTTGATAAACTGCATCAATGTGTTCGTTAAAGCAGGAGTGAATTATGTTCGGTCTATTTGAAATAAAAAAACATCACAGGAAGATGCTGAAGGTGTGATTGTCTAATTCAAACCAAAAATGCTGATCCTGATCTCAGTTATCTGATCTGATCTCCACTGAATGCTCAGAAGAGACAGAACTGAGAGTTCACACGTACTCAGATGTTGTGACACTTTTTGGAAAAACATTTAGGTTCCTATTATGTGCATCAGTCTGTGAACAGGTCATCATTAGTTCTGTCTGTTCGGAGCCCAGCTGCCATTTATTAAGCTTCTCTGTTGTATTCAGTAATGGCAGAGACACACACACACACACACACACACACACACAATCGCTCTTGCACAACCTTCTGAGGAAAATTATTTCTGAAAATTACACTGGGTGATGATGTTGATCTAAAAACTCTGTTGCCCAGCATTTACTGGGAAAATAATCCAATTATGGTCGGTGAGTTTCCTGGGACATGTCGTCATATTTACGCCTCCGCACCAGCGACAACCGTAGACATTGTGTTTTCAAGTTGTTGTTGTTCAGATGTTGCGATACGGACGGATGGGTTGGTTGGATGGTTGGATGGTTGGATGGTTGCATTAGGTTTTGGGGCAACAATTACGTTAATTCAATCTAAAATTATAAAACATTTTTAGGCAGACATCAATCATTTAATTTAAGTTGTTGCATTTCCATTTGCTCTGACCCAGTAACATCTACACTGACGCTTACAGGCGTCTCCTTTGTTTATTTATATAAATATATACATCAAGATTATTCACATAGACCCTGTAGTTGCAGGCGAAACACTGTTTATTATGAGCATGAAGTTTCTGAGCAAGCAAAAAAAAATCAGATTTAAAGAGTTGAAACAAACCAGAGCAGTTTTATTAAACAGTTATCTCGGCTTCTACAATTTTAAATGATTCAGAATTACTTGCAAACTCCACTCGGCCCATCAGTGCCTCAGGGCCTCAGTTTTTAGTGTACATGTCTTAATAGCCACACTGCGTCTCTTGGTGGCGCTGTAGGTCGACCCTGCGCTGGAAGGTGACGTGACAGCGGCCGCAGCTGTACGGCTGGTAGCTGCTGTGCTTTCTGCTGTGGGTGATGAGGTTGGAGCTTTGGCTGAATCCTTTACCGCACACCTTGCACACGTGTGGTTTCTCACCTGAGGGAGGACCAGAGCACCTTTAGCTGTTGTTTCATTTGTTTTTGTGTTTTTTTTTTTTTTTACTGTGTTGACTCACCTGTGTGTATGAAAGTGTGTTTCTTCATGTCTGACTTCTGGTGGAACCTTTTCCCACAGTACTGGCAGGGGTAGGGTCGTGTGTCCGAGTGGATGAGGAGGTGTGTGGACAGGGTGGACGAGCGCTTGAACTCTTTTCCACACACCTTGCAGCCAAAGCTACGCTCCTGGACATTCACACACACACACACACACACACACACTCACTCAGACATTGTTTGTGCTGACAGTGACACCATCGATCTCACTGTCTCTCACTGTACCTTCGCTCTACTGTAGCTGCCAGGAGCTGTGAAGCCGAAGGGCACGTGGGTCAGGTCCGTGGTCATGGGTGATGTCAAGGGAAACGAGAAGATGTTGCAAACGTGTAGAACTTCCAAAAGAGACTGAGGAGACGGAGAGGAGAAAAAAAGGAAAAGAATAAAACCGTTATTCTATATATTTGTTATACGAAAGCAAGTATACAAATATATTCATTGTTTAAAGCAGTAATAAAGTATTGTCGGCCTCTTGGGGGCGGTAGAGTTAACTAGGAGCACAAAACAAAGATTTTCCACATCAAGTTTATTTTGTAACGACGTAAAACATGTTGATCAGTTTCCAGAATCTCAGCAATATTCATTTATTTTACATTCTACAGAAATATCAACCATTTCATTCAACATGTGTTCGCATTTCTTGAATAAACACATTTAAGTGAAAACTACTTTTCCATTAAATTAAGCTGAGAGGATTTTAAAAGTCTGAAATGAATCAAGCTCCAGCTTGAATCAGGACGGTGACAATTTTTTATTTTCTTTAATTAAATCTGACGAGTGTCAACGTGTAAATATGCATCAATACGAATTAAAACAAGTAAATGGAGATAGATTTAACTTTGATTTAACTTTTCTTTTATCTTGCTGATTTGCAGTTGTCCTCACAAATTTCACAACATATACATTTCAATCGTGAACGCTTTAATTTGCAGTCGTTGAGGTTTGAGATCGTGACGGCCGTCGTACCTTTTCACAGAGTGGGCACTGGCTGATGGGTGATTTCAGGTCAATGTGTGACGTGTGGGTGAGGAGCATGAACACCAGCTTCTCCAGCTCCCTCTCTCTCTCAGACGCCTGGTGACTGCTCGACAGCCACATGGAGACGGGCGGAGGAGCGTCTCTGTTCCTCTCGGGGATTTCTGCTGGAACAAGAGACGACAAAAATCTTTGCTGTATTTAGAGTTCGAGAAGGAATCCTGGATCTTGAGCTGCTCTCCCATTCACTGAACTGATTTGTCAGGAAAACAGAACACAGCTGTGAACTTACGTATTAATTCCACCACAAATGAACACTGTGAATAAGATTGTTGGGTACCTGCAGTACGAGAATCATGTGTGGTGCCCCGGTTGAGCTGGACTTCCATCCCATCCAACGGTGAACTGACGGTCACAGAGTCTTTGATCCCTGATGTGGAGGGACTTTGGGGACGTTCCCTGTCCTGTCCCTTCGCATGCTGCGGGGCCTGTTCATCTGTTTGGGACCGGGCGTGTTGTCTGACCCTGTGCGAGCCAGGGAGATGAGTCCGTTTACTTTTGACGAGGAACGACCGCGGCATAGCAGGCGGGCGACTGGAGAGAGGTGAGGATGGGAGACGAGGTGAAAACCGTCCAGAGAATAAAACCTGCGGAAGCCAGAGACGTCTTTCATGTCAGAGTCAGAGCTTCACGCACCTGCAGGTTCATGTTCAGTTACGATGCCAAAGCTTGAGGTTTCCTGAACAAATGCAGCCCGACACCTGCAGACTGAGGGTTTTACTGAGGATCACCCTGACTTCTCAACTGCTTCATAAAAACTTCCATTTCAGTTAAACGTAATCTCATCAGAATGGAACAGCAGCAGCATGATTTTTTTTTTTTTTTTAAATACAAAAATCTTTATTTCAACGTTGCCAGCGAGTCAATTAAAGTTCCAGTGTGTAGAATTTTCTGATATCTAGTGTTGAAATTTCATTTTGCAGCTGAACAGCCCTCACTTCACCGTCTCCTTCCAAAAGTGAAAAAGAAACTGGGGTAAACTTCAGCTGTCATAAAAACTCAAAAACTAAAAGGTGTTAAGTTTGTCGGCCTCCGTGGAGAGGGGTCCCCTCGATGTAAATATAAAGTATGTAAATATAAAGTATTTAAATATAAAGGGCTTTTTCTGGGGTGAAGAAAACTACAATTCATACAATTTAGATGAAACGAACATCATGAGGATTATTCTACATTAAATATCTGCCAATAGATCCCTCTCACCTAAATCTTACACACTGGAACTTTACGTATTTATTATGAGTTATTTAGTATTTTGATATTAAGTTATTGCTTAAAAATACTTCCATTGACATTAGATGAGATGATCAAGAAAGGAAAGAAACATACGAGACAACTTGAGAGAACTGCACCTCAGGCGAAAACCTAAATTTTCCGAAACATATTTCTGACTTTCTCACAAATAAATGATGAATCATTTATTAAAAATCTTTTTCTGGTTGTGATACCGAGAAGAGCTCCTTCACAACGTCGAGTTAACATACATGTCTCATGTTTGAGGGGAAATTTATGAAGAAAATAAAAAGTCTGAAGAAAAAACAAACCGTATAAATTAAATGTAATCATGAGAAACAGTTAGATTCCAGCTGCAGTGCTCATCTTACCTTCGTCTCTCTGAGTGTTTCTTGGGTCTTTGCTGCTGACAACGTCCTCTTTTCTCTTTCTCACACCCATCGACTGATGACATGACACAAAGAGATTTGATTTGATTTTCTTTTCTAAGGGTGCTGAGGATTCTGGGACTCGGGGCATGGGAGGGGATAAATGTCCGAAAAAAGTAAAGACCTGTATTTGAGAAGGATTTTTTTAAATTATTAAGTTTTGTATATTCTGAGGATCTTTAAAAAGAAAGTCAGTGACTGTGAGATGAAAATACCTGTGTCACTACTGTGTTCACTACAATAGCTGCCGCCTGCGTCAGTGGGCACATAAATACACCGAGCATCAGTCGGAAATTTTGAATTTGCGGTGGTATAGTACCATCCTACACATTCACATCTTAGAGCAAAGGGAGATTTTTTCTTTATTCACCACATTCACCTCAAACACTCAGCCCCTAGCACTAACAGCCCCGTGACCTTCAACCAGGAAGAGTTTGAAAATAATAATGTCAAAGGTGTTGATGTGATAATTCCAATGCTCAGGGTAACACTTGATGATAAAAAAAAAAAAAAAATATTCAAGCTAAATATTAACCTTAAAATCATCCATGTTGTTTTGAAATTATTCCAATAACAGATTTTTATAATATTTCTTGTAATTTCCTTTTTTTTTTTTATAAACAAAAGACCATTTAGAATTTGTGAATCTAGAATTAATTCGTACGGTGAAAACATTTATCTGCAAATATTCAGTAACTTGTAAAGAATACAGGACAGAGAGTTGGTACGTCCCTAAACTTCTAATGGCAAAAGAAAAGTTATGAATCATATCATGGTCATTTAAAACCTTGACAAACGATCAGTAGATGAGTTAATAGATTGTATTGGTGAGTGTTTGACAGCATGTGTGTAGTACAGTCTCCCTGATCCTTCTAACAATGTATAGATGTATATTTTATCAACCATCAAAATATTTTTCCTCACACCTAAATCTTCTAATAAATCATCTATAATCTTTTTTGAGATCATGAATCAATCTTGATGTTAGAACCTCACAGAGAACAAATTAAAATGCAGTATCACTGCCATTAAAAGCTCAATATTACTTTGTTCGAAGTGATCATACCTCAAAAGAAACCATAGAAAACTCTGATGAACTGTTCAAAATCATTGCTTCAAAAGAAACAATTGCAAGATGTGAAAATAATATAGTAAATGTTTGGCCGGGCTCGGGCACAGAAACAACTTGGCTCATTTGAGGGAAAGGTAGAACATGGACGGTAATCATTTGTCGGGGTCATATTTTTACGGGAGGACGACAGAGTTCAGTAAAATCACAGAAACGTGATCGGTTGGAATCAACTGACAATTTTTTTCTCATGCGAGGACTTAAGAGCAAAAAAAACGATTTCTTCAGGAGTCAGCTGTCATGCAGCTGTTTTCATATAAAGGGGCGAGAATCTGAATTCAGATTGAAATCAAATCGTACAAACTGAAACCAAGGCTCCTCTCGATGTGGCTGTATGTTGGCAGGCATGTAATTTGACTCCTGGTATAGGCTGCATGAAACGGAGCTGCGTTCACCTTGATGTGCATGAGGAGAGGCACGTCAGGGCCCTGTGGTCGATGTGGTGGGGGGCTCGCAACCTTTTCCCAGGGGCTGTCAGGGAGAGGAGACGAGGCGAGAGCAGGGAGCTGAGACGGGCTGGTGGCTTTGGTGGCTTTGTGCCTCATTTGTATTTCGGGGGGTTCAGGGGCTTCTCGTTCCCCTCATGGTGACAGAGTAGAGTCTTTCTAGGAACCTAAAACTCAGGAGTCGGAGAGAATTCGAATGTTTATGTTGTGACTTTTCAAATCTTCTTTATTTCACGGTCATAGACATTAGTTCTGTTTTTGATTCGAGTATTAAAATCACATCTGAGCAGGGAAGACTTAAATTAATTAAATAATCACGTAGGTGACATTTACTGACATCTTGCTGAATATCTACATGTTCACGTACTTTCTCCGAGTGTCTTTTTTTTTAAAGGCAACGTAGGTGTTTCACGGCATGTAAGATTACATCATCACATCAAATGACCAGGGAATGAGCCACACCACAGTATCCGCAGACGCAGCTCTCTGGGGTTTATCTGTGTAACTGCAGCAGTGCAGTGGTTTCAGTGCTTTGGGGACTTGACAGATGAAGCTCTCTGCCACTTTCTCACGACCAACTTCTCTATCTCTATGTCACCCGTTTACCCCCACCCACCCATTTCTGTCACTGTGGTCGGCAGAAGAGCAAAGTTCATGGACGGTACACGGCCAGCGAAGGAAAGGGAATCAAGTCTGAGGGCGTAGTGAGATTTACATGTTGGTAATGTTTGCACATCTAGATTTCACAATATAACAAATAAGAGACAGTGGAAACACAAAGAAAAACCTGTTTTACAGCATCATTTAAATGGTAAAATCATCTATCGCCATGGGAACTGTGGGCTGTACCTGCTCTCTACATCAGAGGGTCACATTCAAAGCCGCAACACTCTCCACTCGGCCTTCGCCTCCCACTGAACAGGAAGCCATTGTTTTTTTCTCTGTGACGTCTTATCACATCCTCCTTCTCTTTTGAAATCAATCACATATACATATATATATACACAGAGAGAGATGGTGATACACAACAGATTTGCATCATGTGGGGTGAGAGAAAGGTAAGCGGGTGTGAGAACCACAGAATGACAGAGTACCCAGGGCAGCAGCTGCCTGGCAATAAATAGTGTTGATGGTCTCCGTCGTGACGGTGTGAATATATAACGAGAAGCCTAAAGAGTAAAGAAATGTCAAGACAGACACCTTCATTAAGAGCAACAACACTTGATCGAACGACACTAACGACCCCTCTGCGATCTTCACAGGTGAAAGTCAAATTCCCAGAGAAACCTCGGACCCCATTGTGCGGAGTTCATGTCTGAAATCACTCCAACATGCATCAGAACAGGGAGGAGGCGAGGTTTATGCGGACAGCCACCAGGGGGATATCAAGACGCTCTCGGGAGCTGTCATGTCATCCATCCTTATACAGTCTAAACAAGCTAGTCGAGATTTGAGAACACCTAAAGTACGCCTGCGTAAATTTCTCCCGTGACTTCTTTCTTCGAAGCCTTTAAACAAACTACGAGCCTCAATTAAAATGTTCTCGTCTTTTTTTTAGCATGAATCAGAAAGTAGCATCAGTAACACAGAACCTGTGCATGCATTGTCTCACCAGGTTCTGCAGATGTTACAAATTTCCAGCTCTGAGTTCTGCGACAAGGTTGTGATGTTTTTTCTCAACATCAATGTGTGAATGCCGACACATATCACAACCCCACCCAGAAAGACTTGAGTGTAAGCGTGTGCATGTGTATGAGCGTTAAAAGGTGTGAAGCCACAGGGCATTTTCACAGCAGAACTTTGACACCGAGGGTGAGGAGAGCATATCGGCCACTCATAGCATCGAGCGAGCCACACCACAGCCCCGCAATCTAAATTTAAAGCAACATATTTCTGTGAAAGTGTCGCAAACAGCTCAATCAAGTTCAGCTCCTCGCAGTGACATCGAGAAACAGCGACGCCCTCTTGAAAAACAAACTTGTAACAGGTACAGAACAAAATCCCGAGCACATTGTCATCCTCTTCACTTTGTTTGCTAGTGTTACAGTCGACAGGAAGAAATAAATCTTTTAGTTTTAGAGATTACTTTATTACATTGGTGATGACACAACTGAGATTGACCTGTCACCTGTCTGCTCTGTTGTTTGTCGGCGTGAACGAACAAGGTACAATGTTGTTCTTCAGGGAACAAATAAACAAACAAAGCAGCTAACGCACATTTCAACACAGCGATAAACACAATGAACACACACACCAGCTGTGCAGGGAGGATCAGACTGTGGTTCACTGTCAGTTTGAGTCTTTGCTCCAGATTCTTCTCGACCCAGATACACAAGTAACTGACTTAAATATGCCCCCACCCCCCTCACACACACACACACTCACCTTCTTCATTTAAAACTTTTCATATCACTGTCTGCAACTTCTGTGACCTTTAACCTCTTAGGAAACAAACCTTGTTTCTCTGAGTAACACAAAACCTAAACTTCAGCGGCCCCTGCTGGATATTAATGGACATAGCAAGGTCATTTGTGTGGGGAAGCCCAATCATCGTGCACGAGAGAGAAGTTTAAAAAAATTTGAATTAAGCATCAGATTTATTTCACAGAAAATAAATGAAATTTTTATTTTATTTTGTTTATATGTAACTTATAAGATGTTTATATTATTGCAAAAATATCCAACAGAATAGAAAAAGAAAAGTGTAATGAGCTCCAGGGACTTTCTGCATAGTAAGTATTTATTTCTAAGAAAGTTTTTCCAGTATTTTTTCTGTGAATGTATTATTGTATATTGTTTTCCTCTCAGTGATTCGGCTGTGAAGGAGTTAAATGTTGCAGGCGTTCCCTCGCGGGGTCCTGAACAGGCCTCTCGTGCTGAATTAGATTCCTCAGCCACACATCCTCCATTGCTATGGCAACCCTCCCAAAGCTGAGCGTCGACCGGCCGAGTAGAAGTTTTGTTGTAAGTTTTTCACAGAAGAACCGGACAGCGCCGGAATGAAGTGAGCTGGTCGGGAGAGGGAGAGAAAAGAAAAGTTATTTCCCAGGGGTAGGTGAAAACTATTTCTCATATTTCTATGGAACAGTAAATATTGATTAAAATACTTTAGAATTTTTAAGTGTTTAATGCTCAAAATCTCAGCTAAAACTTTTGTTGTTATCAAGGCTGTGTGGGTGCAAACAACCCCGGAGCTATAAACTTTTGGATTTTGATAATTGCTCTTGCAGGAACTTGCGGCCAATACACCTGCAAATATTAAACTTATATTTATGCATCACAAGTTCATGTGCACGGCCTCAGACTTTTCTTCACCATCTTCCAGTCGCCTCTGAAAGAGTCGCCATGTTTTCCCTGTCGGAGCTGGTGCCTCTCAACCAGCATCAGAACAGGTCCAAACTGTTGAAGCCCTGGTGGGAGGTCTTCATGGATTACCTGGTGGTGCTGATGCTGATGACGTCTGTTTTGACCTGCACCGAACAGCTGTCCAGGGATCGAGTGGTGTGCCTTCCCTTGGATCCGTCTGTCACTGCAAATACCAGCAATCACAGTTTCTCCACTCGCGACACTGAGTCTAAGACTCCATCGTCAAAGCAGCCGATGCAGATTCAACAGGACGCCGTCCCCCCGAATCTTCATTCTGCAGCCCGAGGTCGACGCACTCATCTGGTCTATCAGCAGTACGTTTACATCAGCCAGGTACTGTAACACTCCCCTGAACACAGCAAGTGGAGACAAACGATATTGTGTGAGTCTGCACAGGTCCCATGAGATGATTGAATAAGTTGTCAACCTTTTACCACTCTGTCCAGGTGTGCTACCACGAGGCCTTGCCCTTGTGCTCCCGTTTCTTCCCCTACATGGCCTTGCTGCAGTCTCTGGTGCTGCTTGCCAGCGGCTCCTTCTGGCTCCACTTCCCCCGCACCTCGGCTCGCATCGAGCACTTCCTGGCCATCTTGGCAAAGTGCTGCGAGTCGCCCTGGACATCTCAAGCCCTGTCCCACGCTGCGCGGCAGGAGAACATCCGGGAGAAGGAGGCAGAGAGACAGCCAGCCCGACCTCCTCCCTCTTCACCCTCACCCCCAGTGACCCGCACGAGACGCTCAACCACAGACTCAGGCACAGACAGCCCACTTCTGAGGAGGTCAAATAGTGTGTCCTCTGCTGTGCCTCCCTCTCCGTGCCCCTCCACACTCTCCCGTGGCTCCACCGTGTCGTCAGGGTCCCTCAGCTCCCAAGGGTGCTCTCCTGGTTCCAAGACGTCGGTCGTGGTTGACAGTCCCAGGCAGGTGATGAGTCTGGATAAAAGTGACGGGGAACAGGCCAGGGCTCTGTTCGAAAGGGTCAGGAAATTCAGGTCCCACTGTGAAAGCTCAGCTGTCATCTACAAGGTGAGAGTTCCTCTAGTGTAGATGATCTGTAGACCATACACGTTCTTCTTGTCTGTTACTTTCATTGTTTTTTTAACCATCAGGTCTACTTGGTTCAGACGATATTCAAACTGCTGATGGTAACTCTGATCGTGAGTTACACCATCCCTCTCCTCAGCAACTTGTCCTTCACCCACACCTGTCACCCTGAGGAGCCGACCCTGGTGGGCTACGCTGCCTTTGACTGTATCCACGTGCTCTCCTCACTTCTACGCAAACTGTTGGTGGCCTACCTGACCCTGCTGGGGCTGTACGGCCTTCTCAACGTTTACACCCTCAGCTGGATTTTACACAGGTGAGCAGAGTGTGCAAGGATAAAGATGTTTACACAATAGATATTTTGTGAATCTATAAACCATATAGTATTTTTTGTCTGTGCCTTTTTAGCTCTTTACAACAGTATTCCTTCCACTCCCTGAAGGAGCTGCGCTCCCTGAGAGATGTTCCAGACCTGAGAAACGACCTGGCCTTTCTGTTACACATGTTAGACCAGTATGACCCTTTGCTGGTCCAGCGTCTCTCCATGTTTTTGTCGCCGGTCGGTGAGAGCAGGCTGCTGGAGGAAAGCTTGGAGCGGCATTGGGGGGAGGAGAAGCTGCGAGCCATGACGAGCGTGGGTGAAGATGGCTGCTCCAGACTGCAGCTGGTGGCCCTGCCTCGCCTTCCTCCAGCCCTCTTCACCCTCAGCCAGCTCCAGGTTCTCAAACTGGAGCTCATCAAAGAGGCCAGGTTTACCGCACAGGTAGCCAACATGACATCACTCAGGTGAGTTGTGCAGTGGTGTAGTCGGGCTTCACATATTTTAAACAATACACACCATTTTAAAAGTTATTTCCACAACAGTAAAATAGTATAAACAAGTATTTATGTGTCATTAATCTACATTTATTGGCTGTTCCTACAACAGAGAGCTCCACCTCTACCACTGCACAGCAGCTGTGGATCCCAGTGCGCTTGGAGTCCTCCAGGAACGTCTGGAGAGCTTCCACCTCACCTTTACTCAGGCATCAGAGATCCCCAGCTGGGTCCTCTCCCTCCGCAGCCTGCATGAACTCCACCTCTCTGGTTGTCTGAGCAGTGAAGGTGGGGTGGGCCGCTGCTGGGCGCTGGGCAGCCTCTGCCGGCTGCATCACCTACGTGTGCTGGTGATTCGTGGCATGTTACAGCGGATCCCTGCGGAGGTGTGTGAGGTGGCAGGCAGCTTGGCGAGGCTGGAGATCCACAACGAGGGCACCAGGCTGCTCGTACTGACAGGACTGAAGCGGATGGTCAACCTGACCGAGCTGCTGCTGCAGGACTGCCAGCTACAGCGTTTGCCCTCTGCACTGCTGTCTCTGACCAAGCTGCAGACACTTGACCTGCAGCATAATAACTTGAGGACTCTGGAGGAGCTGCTCAGTCTGGCTCATCTACGGCGTCTCTCTTGCCTCAGACTCGCCTATAATCATGTTGTGGTGCTGCCGGCTAGTGTTGGTGTGCTTCGGGGCCTTGAGCTCCTGGATCTGTCCAACAACCAGCTCCAGAGCCTTCCCTCAGCACTCTTCACTCTCCGCCTCCTGTGCAGGCTCCTGTTGGCGGGCAACTTGCTGGAGGAACTGCCTATGGAGATAAAGTCCCTGCAGCTGCTCACAGAGCTGGACCTCAGTGGGAACAGGCTGGAGAAACTTCCCCCTGAGCTATTTAGTGGTTGTCTGGAGCTGCGCATACTAAACGTGGCTCACAATTGTCTTAGTTCATTACCTTGTGGTATTGCAGCTTTAAATAAGCTGTGCCGGTTGGATTTGCGTTCCAACAGTCTGGAGGAGCTGCCTGCTGAACTGGGCTGCTGCACAGGGCTGCACAGAGGGGGTCTACTGGTGGAAGACTGGCTGTTTCTTTCGTTGCCTCCCCATGTCAGGGACTTCCTGAACCGTTCTTGCTCCAACTCTGGTGCATACTCAGAAGATCGTTCCCGTCCAGAGTCGGACAGCTTCCCGTACTTCTCTCCGACGCAGTGGAGCTTCTCTTCTGCTCTGGAATCACAGATATAAATCTAGTCTGGCTCCTAATAATATCCTAACACTGATCATCTTCTGTCAGGCTTGTTTGTGTAATGATATATGATATGATATATATATATTTTATATTTACCTGCACACTGCTTTTGGATAGTTTTCCTACCCTTGTTCTTCTAACAGCGCCAAATCAACAGTATCTCAAGGCACTTTACTACAAAACTACAATTAGCAGCACTTGTGGAGAAAAGACACTCAATAAACCTGACGTCTCTGCTCACATGTTTGTCTCTGATTTCTTACTGTTGATCAATTTATCATAATTTGCGCATACTCCAAGCAGCTGCTGTAAAAAACCAAGCACTGTGAGTAAAAAAAAACATACTAAATATTCTCATCTTATTATTTATTATTTTCATTTTATGTATCTTTTTTTAAAAGAAGGCAAATTCTCATCCTGTCTTTACACAAGAAGACAAATGACCGGTACCTCATCAGAATATTTTATAAGGGTTTGTCCTGATGAGCATAAAGTGAAATAACCAGTTTGCAGTGATCAAGGAAGTTGGGCACAATACATTAGAATATATATATATATAATATAATATATATATATATTCATGATTGACTGAGCTGATTCAAAGTATCTGTAATGTTTGTTTCAGCAAAATATCAGAAACTTAACGACTTTGACTTTTGATAATTAATTGATGTCTGAGCCTCACGAGCTCCCGTAGAGACTCTCTCCGCCGCGTCCCGCTTTTTTCCGGACTGCGGAACAAGTTCTGACCAATCGCTGGGCGCGTTTGCGAGCTGTCGCCCGCGTCCACCAATCAGCTGGGCGCGCAGCGGCGGAGGCGGAACTTCCGGATCCTGGTATAAACGTAGTGAGGCCTCGCATGCGGTTTGGATCCGACGCTGCCGCAGAAGAAAAAAAGAAGACGAAGAAGAAGAAGCTAAAGCTAGCTAACTAACTAACGAACTCAAGGTGAGAACGAGAAACCGGGATTTATTTGTGGAGTTTGTAGAAGTTCTTTGTCGTCGCTTCGTATTTTTAATTATCGTTTTCGGTAACAGCGCAGCTTCTCCAGACGGAATTAGCTTCCCCCATTGTTTGCTTGCTGCCGCTACCGGGAGCTAGCTAACGTTATGAAGCTTAGCATCAGATAGCTTAGCCAAGCTGCCGTTCTTCTTCTTCTTCTTCGTCACATTCGCCCGCAGCTTCGCTTTATCTCCTCGGACGCGTTTTTCCGAACAAACATCCGTGAACACTCGAGCTTCTCCGGTTCTCGGACGTTAGCCGTTAGCTCCGGGCAGGTCGGTGGCAGTGTGCGCAGGTTAGCTTGGCCACGTTAGCATCGCTTATGCAACACAATAGCGATTCGGCGGAGTTCGGGAAGCTAACCGGTTGTGCTAGGTCTGACCGAGCTCCGGGTGTTTTTGCACATCACTCACAAGAGTAACCGAGATTCACACTTGTTCTCCCGCTACATTTGTGCTTAATTAGCTCGTATCATATATATATATATATATGTTTGATAGTCAGAGCGTGGATACTCTTTGGTTTATTACTCTAACTAATTTGTTTATATAGCCCATTTAACAGGGACAAACTATGTTCAGTATTTTATACATTGATGAGTAGAAAGTTTGAAACATACTGGAGAAGTGTGTCCATGTTAGGATCGAGGAGTTATTGATAGTAATAGGAGAGTAGGTGTATTGCATTTTAAACAGTCTTGTTGTGAGCATAGTCCGCCATAGGTGTGTTTTCAGCTGCGGGAGGAAGTTGATCAAGTTAAAACCTTGACTTTGTGTTTTTTATGTTCCAGACAGACACAATGGCTGAGAATGATGTTGACAACGAGCTGCTCGACTATGAAGAAGATGAGGAGCCGCAAGGAGCCCCTGAGAGCGCAGCCCCCGCCAGCAAGAAGGAGGTGAAGGGCTCCTACGTCTCCATCCACAGCTCCGGCTTCAGGGATTTCCTGCTCAAACCAGAGCTGCTGCGTGCCATCATCGACTGTGGTTTTGAGCATCCATCTGAAGGTGAGAGGAACATGGTTGCGTTGGTTGTTGGATGCAGCTTTGTTTGTCGTGTGCGCACTGTATCGTTGAATGCTTGATGTTATGCTCTGTCCAGTGGCCATCCATCATTACTGCTCAGTGAAGGTGCTATTGCTTAACTCTGTTCCTTTTTATTTTTTCATCATACAGTCCAGCATGAATGCATCCCACAAGCTATCTTGGGCATGGACATCCTGTGTCAAGCCAAGTCTGGTATGGGCAAGACAGCCGTGTTTGTGCTGGCCACACTGCAACAGATCGAACCCGTTGACGGACAGGTTAGTATACACATCCACGCGCCTGGTCTCATTTGGACTTGATGCTAGCCATCTCAGATGGATTATGTTTATATTGAAAAGCACAGATCAAAAGTTGTAGCGGTGACAAATGTTAGCCTTGCTTTGATCAGTTTTAAATACTTACGTGCTTTTGAATCTCGCAGTGGAATTTTTAGGTAACACAAATGTTTTCATTTCAGTGAATTACTTGAAATTTACACTTGCTTTTAAAGAAAACGCATTTAGTTGCATCAACATGCTGAGTGTCTGAAGTGTTTTGTTTCTGATCCTCAGGTGTCTGTGTTAGTCATGTGCCACACACGAGAGCTGGCCTTCCAGATCAGTAAAGAGTACGAGCGGTTCTCCAAGTACATGCCCACAGTTAAAGCTGCGGTATTCTTCGGCGGCATGGCCATCAAGAAGGATGAGGATGTCTTGAAGAAGAACTGCCCTCACATTGTCGTTGGAACACCAGGCCGCATCCTCGCTCTCATCCGCAGCAAGATCCTCGGTCTGAAGAACGTGAAACATTTTGTCCTGGATGAGTGTGACAAAATGCTGGAGCAGCTAGGTGTGTTCTCAAGACTTTTCACCTTGGTTTTTTAAAATAATTTTACTTGTCTATTTTATAAAGTCAATATTGAATCCAACCTTCTTGTGTGGCAGACATGAGGTGTGACGTTCAGGAAATCTTCAGGATGACACCCCATGAGAAGCAGGTCATGATGTTCAGTGCAACTCTGAGCAAGGAAATTCGACCAGTGTGCCGCAAATTCATGCAGGATGTAAGTGAATGATAAAGCATTTAAAACTGCTCCTGCATCAATGTCACTATTAATTTTAATATGTTTTGACTAACGACTGACCCCCCCCACCCCCCTGTTCTGTCATCTCCTGTGCAGCCCATGGAAGTATTTGTGGATGACGAGACCAAACTCACGCTCCATGGCCTGCAACAGTACTACTGCAAGCTGAAGGACAGTGAGAAGAATCGCAAGCTCTTCGACCTCCTCGATGTGTTGGAGTTCAACCAGGTAAAATACGGTTTAAAACAGCCTAATGCTGTATATTGATGAAAGATGTGTAATTGTGCAGTTTTTGTAGTGTACTGAATGTGTACTCTCAGAGGTGGCACATTTTAATACCTTTGCTTCACCTCTAGGTGGTGATCTTTGTCAAGTCAGTGCAGCGGTGCATCGCTCTCTCTCAGCTTCTGGTGGAACAAAATTTCCCTGCCATCGCCATCCACAGGGGAATGGCTCAGGAGGAGAGGTGAGACACATGCAAACAAATGGCCCGTAGCGCTCTGATTGCCAAATATGTTTATGGCGCACAAGGCTTCGTTAGTGGACTGGACACATCAGAGTGGATCTGGTTCAGTAATGCCACAGCAGCTGTGTTGCTAATCCCCTCTCTGACGCTGTCCTCCCCCTCCTTGTCACTCAGGCTGTCTCGCTATCAGCAATTCAAGGACTTCCAAAGGCGGATCTTGGTGGCAACCAACCTTTTTGGCAGAGGGATGGACATCGAGCGAGTCAATATCGTCTTCAACTACGACATGCCAGAGGATTCTGACACCTATTTGCACAGGGTGAGTAATAATGAGGGGGGGGAACTGCTGCCCCTTTTTCCACCCGTCAGTCTCATCTTGAGACATGATTCTGTCCTTTGGTCGAAGTCTAACGTGTTGAAACTCTTCTCACCAGGTCGCCCGTGCTGGTAGGTTTGGAACCAAGGGCCTGGCTGTAACCTTTGTGTCTGACGAGACCGATGCCAAGACTCTGAACGATGTGCAGGACCGCTTTGAGGTCAACGTGGCCGAGCTGCCAGAGGAGATCGACATCTCCTCTTACAGTAAGTCAATTTCCAAATGTCTGCTGCGATGTTTGATGACTTTATTGAGGTTGAACTTTTAGTAGGGATTGTGGATTAAGTGAGTTCAAAGCCCCACAGATAATCAGCTGGTCCAATAAAACTTTAGAGTCGTTTGGCAACTAGAGAGACAGCTGGTGCTGCCATGTATCAGTGGGGCTCTCATCAAATCAAATCTCGTAGACGTTTAACCTGTTGGTGAAGAGTTGGTATGCTCAGCTGTTGCTCTGTTTCACGTGTTCAATTCGTGTCTCTCCTCTGTTCCCCTTCAGTCGAGCAGTCCAGATGAGTCCTTCAGCCCAGCAGAAGTCTTCTCCATGGATCCTGAGTCTTGTATTTGGAATTCGTCGTTCTTCACTGTTGATTTTTAACGCTCTGCGTTATCTTTTGTTCATCAAACATTTATTTTTATTGTCAGTTTTGGGGAGGGGGGGTGGGGGTTACGGTCGATTTTTAATTTGTCTTTTATTGTTTGTTTTATGCTCAATGAAATTAAAACTTTTTATAAAATGTCATTTTACTATTGTGGTCTCTTGTGAGGCTATTCTTGTCTCTACCACATTTTCATTGATCTTAGCCTGGAGCAGTTAAAGAAGTTCTAAGGAACATAAAAGCAATTCAGCCCCTCCCCCCCTTTCAATGTTAAAACTAGACTGAATTGCGTTTCTTTTCTCCCCATTGCAACACAATTCATATTTAGAAAAGAATCCAGCAGTCCTGTAGTAAACAGTTGATACTGACACAATTATGGCAGCGCGTGCTCTGAATTTCCAATTTAATGCCTCCAATTAAGTTATCAAGTGGAGCAATGGTGGTAATTTAGAAAAGATTTAAACTCTATGTCATAAGCACACTGTATAATCAAGTTATTGCTGTTAATGTATCTGTTGGTATCTTGTTTTTAGGTATTAAACACTTAACCCAAAACTACGATCAGATAATGTCATTAATTGTATGTATTCCTGTTAGAGCAAAAATCGTCTTTCTCTCCAAGCAGCTTAATAATTGGCGTTCTGTGGTGGTTAAGATGAGATAAAACTTTATTGATCCCTCATAAGGGAATTTAACCAGGTTTTGGTCCATTTTGGGAATTAATCCTCTTCCTGAAGCAAAACAAATCCTGTGTGTCTGCGTAGAAATATCTGAAGAGTTCCTCTGTGAATTGTTTTCTTTTACTTGGTGATCCTCCAACTCTTTAATTATTTTTAGATTTTAATACCTGTTATTTAAAGACAATTCAATAAAAATCCTGAACACAACCTCAGAGTGTTTGTGCAGCGTCACCGTGTCGTCGTCGTCATGGCTGCGGACTGCACACGTTTCAACACAGCGTGCCGAGTGAAAACGTCTTTATTCAGAAATGAAGAACTCATTCAAACGTGTGTAAATCATCCGGAGAGGAATTATAAGGAACAGAGTGAATTGAGTTCTGTCTCTTGAGTCTTGTTTTTTTTTTTTATATATAATTTTCAGAAGCACGACCTTATCATTACAGTATGAATGTTCACCAGTAGACGTACAATCATGCTTTTATAAATTGGCACTTAACGCTCATCTGGGATCTGAACCCTTCCTCATTTAGTGCTGAACTACACATGGACTACTTCGAAGGATTGGCCCTTATACAGCAGAACTACAAATAATGTAACGATGCATCTGTACATATTTAGCTGCTCTATAGTGTCTTTTAACAAATCTACACATACAGTATCAAAACCACAGCATCTACAAAGTAAAGACAAACATTTTTTTAATGTAACACGTGTGTAAGAATTGCAAGCAGCAGACTCTGAACTATGAAAGCCTATTCTATCCAAGAGACGGTAGAAAACTCAAATTTCTCCCAGTTGCACAGAAAACTGCAAAAACACCAACGCCACTCTCTCGTGGCACGACAGGAAAAACGTCTTAGAAGTAATACAATGATACTCTGAATGATTTTAGAATCACCACTTGACAATAACGAATGCAGTAAAATCAAAAGATCTCCCGATCCCTCCGCATCACCGTCGCGTGGAGTAGGCCTGCGGGATCGGGTGGTGAGTCAGGGCTGTCGTAAGGTGCGTGAACTTTAACCCAACGACCAGTTCAGGAAGATGGTTGGGTTTTTCAGTCATTTTACAAAGTCACAGATGCGAGAGACTGATTCAGAGTCCGTCTCCGTCCTCGCCCTGAGAAACAGGTTCTTATTGACGTCTGGTGGCTCCGGCAGGCCCGTCCTCTGTGGCTCCAAAGCTCCTCTCAGTCTCCGACAGTGACGTCGGCAGCGATTGTCGAGAATAGACGCCACTTAAAGCACGAAGACGCTAACGTTATTGTTGTGTGTCAACCGTGTTGCCTCGATTACAGGCCAGATTGGGCTCCGGAGCGGCACCAGAGCGTCCCCACCCGCTCGGCACAAATTACACGTTAACCCAGTACATGCAGTTCTTCTCATTTTATTTTTATAGCAGACCAGAGAGGGGCCCGGTTTTCTCTCACTGCCCGTCAGAGTCAGGATTGTAATTTGCACAGAATTAAGCGGTCAACATCTTGACGCCAGAATCCCGGGCTTGTTCTTCTCGTGCTCGCTAAATGTCTCGGTTTCTTGTGAAGGAACGGCAGGAGATGAGTTCAGCTGTGTAAACAACCTCTGACATATTCTGCTCTAATGCGCACACAGAGCCGTAACCCCTCGGGCTCAACTCTGTCTTTTTGCCACTATGCACCACATCTCCTCCTGAAGCCTTCGTCATCCATCATCAGATTTGTCTGTTTGACTGCTGTGACCTCTCTCGGGGGGTCAAGCCCCGGATCTGCAGGAGTCCTCGTCTCCCTGTCTCTCTCCATGGCTGACAGCTCTCAGCTGTTCTGTCCCTCTCAGATCCCAAACATAGCAGCGCCGCCCCCCTCGGTGGCGGGCCACTGTGTCATCAACAATAAATACCAATGAATAAATACCATAAAAAGACACAAACATCAGAGATGCTCCTCCATCTTCACGGTATCAGTCTTTTTCTGCCTGAGTTGTCTCTGCGAGTCTTCATTTGGTTTTTCAATACTCAGGAACTGGAGCGCTCTGACCCATGATTCCAGCGGGTTTCATTTTTGGCTCCAAAGCGCCTCCAGCTCTCTGTTGATCAGTGTTTGAGAAGTGCTCTCCGTCGATAATTAGATTGTGTGTGTTTAGCTCCATTGTCCCCAACAAGGGTCTCAGAGTTCAGAGGACAGTTGGTGCAACATGGCAGCTGGTTTTGTCAGTATGAAGGATTGTGGTCAGGCCAGAAACGACTTTTTATCTACACTAAAGCAGGGGACAGTAACTTCTCTGTTTCCAGGTCGGAGTTGAACCCCATTCCAAATCATTTACCAGACACCTGCACCTTTCTCACATCTACTCAGAGACACTAAGGACATCTATTTTAATCTATGGGGGAGTCAAAGTCTTTTTTTTTTGGTGAGGGAATGTAGGTTGGGGGGGGGTTGATACCACTAGTCGATGAACTTGTGTGTGTCTCCGTAGAGCCATCGCTGTGGAGGCATGGCGGCCTCATTGAGATGGTTGCATTCGTCGCTGCACTTGCAGGACTGGATGAACATCACGGACCGGTTGAAGCGTTCTCCGTCGGGGCAGGTGAAGGCCACGCTGGCGGTGCGCGTGCGACGGGGCGAGCAGCAGCGGCCGTCCCTGCACACGCCGCAGTAGTTGGGCCTGTACAGACGAGTGCTCCTGCAGCCGGCGTAGGACAAGCGGTGTGGCTCCGGGGCCTTATGGGTACGAGAGCACTTTCTTCCTTTCTGCAGAGGGAGAACGGAGAAAAGAGCAAAGTCAGACTTTTCACTTAACGCCACAAACATCAGCCTCGCGGTGGAACTGCTGTCAGATTTATCAGAATGCTGCTTTTCATCGAAAGTTTGCTTTTGCGTGGAGTCAGAGCCGCACAACATGAGAAAACCCACCGCTCTAACTCTGACACATGGAAATCAAAGTTAAAGGCAGTTAAGTACAGAGGCGGCAATAAACAAACTGAAGGTCAGAGCAGCAGATGAGTTCCAGGGAGAGGAGCGTGCCAACAATAGCCGGGGACTGACACTGAAGCACATTAACACCCACAGCGGCTCTGCAAACATCGGGAGAGCGCAGTGAAACAGGTGCATAACAACCCATCAGCCTCAGGAGTGTTTCTGAAGGTGTTGTGTTCAAAATGTGAAGGAGCAACAGAGTGGGCGCAGCGAGGGCTCTTCACATCACACAGCACGGAGCCACTGAGTGCAGCTGAAAGCCGCAGTGTCGCAGGGTCAGTGTGGGGGAGTTTGTCCTCCATCGCTAACAGGTTCTAGCATTTATGCCGATGTAAAAAACGAATGTTTGTCGTGTTGTGTGTACAGATGAGCTGCTAGAAACTTGAAAAAAGTTTGCAGCTGGGGAAAGCAGAAGGGCTACATGAGGGAGGCCTGGTCCAAATCAGCTCTGCTCACACAGCAACAGAACCGTGAATAGACGGGATGAACCAGAAAAGGCCCCAGCCACAGAGAGATTCAGGGGTGTGGGGGGGGCGGGTATATACATGCCATGATATTAATACCAATCTGACCCGTTGAGAGAAATCCTTTCCTGATTCCATTTAGCATGGTGGCTGGACGACATAGTTGAGGGCCATTAGAGGAAACGTTGTAATCTATCCCCATCTTAAAAGCACTAAACACATTCCTCACCTTGACGGGGATGGACATGGAGCTGCAGGGCCGAATGTTGCACAGGCGCGTCTCCTTGATCAGCTTACAGCGAGCATTGTCATTGGTAATGCGAGAGGAGACGCCCATCCCACAGCTCCGGGAACACTGAGACCAGGAAGTAGTCTGAACCACACACTGGTCGCCCATCTGCCTCCACGCTGGGGAGAGGTGAGAAGAGAGGAGACGTGAGAAGAGAACAACGACCTGACGACGCAAAAAATCTGAAGCCGCGGGAAAATTGAGCAGCGACATCAGCAGAGGTGAAGCAGGATGGAGGGAAAGGGCCGCTGGGAGAGAGAGGGGAGAAGCAGAGACGCAAAGCACACAGGCCTCATTCACTGAACAGGCAACACTGACGCATAGAGAGGGTGATTACAGAGAGGGTGACAGAGGTATGTGCTGTGTGAGGGCAGTGTGAGGGAGAGGGTGTACCTCTGGTGTGCAAGGAGCCAGTGGAAAACAAGCCTCACATAAATGCTGACACACACACACACACACACACACACATGCACTGATGCAGAGGGCAAGGCTCACAGTGAGGCTGTTTGTGCGTCAGAGGGCTAAAATGGTTAAAACATAAACATGATGCTTTACTGCATGGAGGAAACAGACGGCACTCTGAGGCGACACGGTGGCACCCTCTCTTACCCGCCAGGTGCTTGTTTCCACGTGGCTTGTCCCACTTGCGCCCCAACTCCACCAGCTCGTTGCCCATGGTGTCCTTCTCCTTCTTGGGTTTGTAGGGGTACAGTTTCCGGTAGGGTTTGGGATAAGGCTTGGGGTAGGGGTAGGCCGGGTAGGGGATGAAGGGGTAAGGCGGGTAGACCGGAGGTTGGGGTCGCCTGTGCGCCGGGGGCACGACGGTGCTTCCCTTGTGGCAGTCGATGCTGAGGCAGCACTGGCCTGGCACCTTGACCAGCTGAGGGGCAGGACAGGAGGGGGACGCCAGGGGCACGTGGCTGGGGCAAAGGGGCACACAGCCCACGGCTCCGTCGATGCAGGTGCACTGGTGTTTGCAACCGGCGCGGAAATTCTCGCCGTTTTGGTAAATCCGCCCGTTGTATTCGCAGGAGCGGCCCTCTGCCTTTGCTGGGGGGAATCAGGAAGACACACAACGTGGTCAAAATACTTAAATACTAGAAGCGGCTCATCTTTGATATGACAGAAGGGAGAGACACACTATCTCCAGATTTATGAAGCGAGCTCTATTCTTAGACCAGAGGAATTTTGACTTGTTTACAATGTCCTTCCCCTTTTGCTCACTCAGTGGAACTCCCCATATAACACCCTGGATACCCCCCTCTACATAGAAACACCCCCAAATAAACACACATATAAAAATACCACTGTGTGTATATGTTTGTGTGTTTCGCGGGGCTGTTTGTGTACACATTGGACTACTTATATAAATCCCGGAGTTGGCCAGGTTTCAGTCGCAGCTCATGAAGGTGCTCTGTTTTCGAAACGTGGCACAGGCTTCAAACCTCAGGCTCCTATCAAAGAGAGACTCCAGCCGCTTGGCTCGGAAGCCAGATCTCCCCACCCTGAAGTCACACATCCCCTCGCTCAACCCCGAGCTAAACCCCCAAACTCTGGGCCCAGTGTGAACCCAGAAAACTAATCCAGCTCCTCCTCCTGTACGCACCCCTGCAGATGCCATGGGTACGGCCTACATCATTGCCGTAGTTGCACTCCAGGCCCTTGTGGTGGTCGCAGGGCCGTCCTTCGTGGCAATCCTGGTTGAGCTGGGCGGCGCACACCTTGCAGCAGCCGCAGCCGTCCGGGACCGAGCTGACCCCTGGGGGACAGGATGGGGGCCCCGCCGGACACTCGCAAACCGCCGGGCAGCCTGCAGTCACCTACAGGAGGGGACACAGCAGAACAGCCATGTTGAAAAACAACCATCCTGCGGGGAAATATTCCTGTGAGGAGAAGTCACACTGGAACCGAGCAGGACAATAGTTTGACTCATGTTACACAGATCACAGAAATTCCTCAAAGTGTGTGTGTGGCTTGAACATCAGCTGAATACCCAGCACTGTCCGCGGCCCCACAGGGATATCTGTGACCCTCTGTCGCCTTCCGCTTGGCATTCGCCGGACGAGCGGGGATGAAAGGGATCTTCTCTAACCCAAAACCCCCCCTCATCTTTTGTTTCTCACCCTCTCTGTCTCCACATACACACACACACACACACACACACCAGGGCCTTTCCACAGCTCCCAGCAGGTATTGAGATCACAGGGAGCTGATCAGCATGACTGTCCACGGTCCGATCGCCCAGAGGGATCCGTCCCTTCCTGACGGCTTCTCTCTACACCAGCCGTGCTCCCTCTCTGGTGTCACTGACAGTTGGCGGTTGTGGTTGTGGGTGTGTATGAAGGTTGGATGTGACATCACACAATGCAGTGACAATAACGTTCCATTTTTAGCATCATATTCGGGGTGTAACCTGGTACTTGAAACATCCCCATGTAAAAGTCACATAATATTCTTGCAGATATTAATAAACTGCAGTGAGTCCGTGCTGATGGGTTTTTAATAGTTAAGTAATAATACCGTAGTGTAGTTATAGAGGAACCATGAATATAAATATAATAAAGACTATGACATTTGGAGGTATCTCTTATTTGCTTTATCAAGTTAAATTTAGGTGAATGTGGATAGAGAGGTAGAAGTAAATTTACTGAAGTACTTTTCCGAAGTACACATCTGTTGGATATGTACTTGAGTATTACCACTGAATGCTTCTTGATGTGTCTGTTTCATATACAGTATATTCCTACATTTAATGATGTGTATTTATATTTCTAGTTATTTACTTTCATTGGCTTTCTCTGTTTTAACCGATGTAAAGATTATTACATGTATTACTAATGGTATTAATACTCTTCAGAAGGTTTTGTTTGATGATTATAGATATTCAACGACCAACCTGTTCCAATAACTTATAATGGTGTGTAATAGTATAACACTCACAGTGGCCATGTCTCTGCATGAAGGGCAGCAACTCTGGTAATACTTATTATCATATACTTCACATAAAAAAAACACATGAATGAAAAAGAATAAATACACACACACACACATATATATATATATATAGAGAGAGAGAGAGAGATGCAGTACTTTCCAACAAATTACTTCACCTATCATATACTTATTACAGTGAGGTTTCATCAGAGCAGTATTACTCTGACAGACCGAGATTAGTTTGTGTGAAATGTGACCAGACGACAGAAACTCAAATCCTCAGCGGCTCCAGTTCGAGTCCAGACACGTGAGTGTTTATTCCTCAGTGTTTACGTGCAGCAGCAGCAGCAGCAGCAGCAGCAACACTCACCAGACCCACTGTGACCAGGTGCAGGACAGCAAATAGCAGCAGTGTCCCCATGCTGTCGGCTCAGTCACATAGGAAAAGAGAGAACGTGAGCAGCTCGTTAAAATCACAAATGTAAAAAAGATAAATCCCGCAGCAGCTCGGAGACGCGGTCCTCACAGGTTAGATCCTCCGGAGCTCCTCTCGTCCTCCATCATTCTCAAACTTCTCCTGGAGGGAAACGCTCCTCCCCTTTTTATACCAGCCCCGTGCTTCTCATCCCGGCCCCTCCCACTCCAGAACTCCTCCAGCCAATCAGGGGGCAGGCGCGCGCGGGCAAGGTGTCCCGAAAGGGGGCGTGGTCGCAGGCGGGGCGGGGCCTGGAGGGCCACTGACAGCTGCAGGGCGGCGGGGGGGGCGTGGCCAAGCATGAATGCAGTCATTCATAAAAATTCAGAATTACTACATTCCAAAGAGGAGCTGCGTGTTTATTTATTTATGTTCGAGGGGAAAATAATATTTTTGATGCTTTAAAGTTCTTTTCACACGCACACGTCTGTCCGGCCGCCGCTTTGTGAAAAGTAAAGTCAATATACTCAGCTGCTGCTCCGTGCTACATTAATACTGCAGGCGGCCAACAGCTACTTTAGGAAAATACCCCAAGACAAGAGCTGGACAGATGAAGTACAAGTACGAGGAGAGCGGAGCTGACTTTAACGACACGAGTGAGTGATCGCCATGTTGAAAATGATTATGATAATCTCCTCCTTCCATATCCTGTCTGTAACCCCCACATTCCTTTCACCTACTCAGAGGTTCCCACCACACACACACACACACACACACACACACACACACACACACACACGGCATGTAAACACACAATAATTAATGTACATAATGTTTTGGTTGAAGCGTCCCCGCAGACATTCACACAGGAAACCATCTCAGTGTCTCAGAGGACATTACTACATTGATTACCTAAACATATAAAGAAACTATAATTCTATAAACTACCTTAACTTTAAACTAAGCTAACCTAACCCTAACCTATAAACTATTGACTTTAACTTTAACCTAACCTGATCGAACAACCACAAACATCAACCTTACTTTAACCTGCACTGAGTTTAAACGGAGAGTTGGGTGTGTTCATAGCGCAGAAAAAACACACACATCCACCGAGGTGAGGATAAACTCATATCCTTTACTGAAAGCTGAGGCTGAACTCCAGATGTTACAGCGACACAGACGATACAGAAATGTAGATGAATGGTGAAAGAATGAAATAAACAATTTCTGAGTGGAATGGAAGTGTTCACAAAAATGTTAGAATAGTTCAAATGAATGAATTTGACCTCTGACCCTTAATGATAATGTTTGTTGTATTGAAGTAATTGTGTGATTCTAACTATTAAACTATCGTGGGATTTACACAATAACTGCTGAACAACTTAAAAAGCCCCATGTAAACTGTGTACAAGTCAGTGCATCTTTTTTTAGAGTGAAAGAAGTAGAATAAAGCGGAAATACTCAAGTCAATAAATTTATTTATACATAAATAACTGTACTTACATGTACAAACACCTGTATACGCCCCCTCTGCAAACACACTCACATTTACTTATCAGCAGCAAACCCCATACACACACCATCACACATATAGTGTCCAGTTTTTATAACACACGGACACACACAGAGACACACACACATTTACCAAACCTCCATCCTCTTCCCACAATCCTCTCTGTGAGGGACGGGGGTGATGTAACAGGTCCGTGTAAACAGGGAAAATGAATGTGTGTGTGTGTGTGTGTGTGTGTGTGAAATGTTTTTGTTGTTTTCATATTTAAGTTCCATTGACTCATCAAAGAATGATTCCTTTCCACTTTGGTCTCGGTGGCTTCCATCCCAGACATAATAAACAAACATGTGCGTTTTTTTCCAACACACCAGAGTGGAGGCATTCATCAGCTCCTCTGGATCCTGGACACTGACTCTGGGAGCTTCACCCCGAGCGCTGACCTTTACATTCTGGAGCTGACGGCGAACGTCAACCAGTAACGGTTAAAGTGACACGAGTCTGCTTTAAGAGTTCGCTGGAAAACCTCCCCGTCACTACTATTAAAAGGTGGGAGGGAGAGAGGGGGGAGAGACAGATCGAACCTTTCGAAAAAAACAAGTCTGGGGATGAGACACGTGAAGAACGTACAGGTAGAACAGGATGGCAGTGCGAGGTCAGCAGAATAAGAGTGTCTCTCTTTTCTTTTCTGACTTTGTGCCGAGAAGAGCAAAACGTTATGAGTCCAGTTTAAGGAAAAGCTTTGTGTGTCTGTGAGAGGAAGAGTGTGTTCATACATGGGTGCAGTGCACGTGGACAGGAAGACAGGTGTGGAGTGTTTGTTCAGGAAAGCCCCTGCCACACCTGCCGAGACAACTCCCACCCAGATACACATGAACACACACACACACACACACACACACACACACACACACTTTTGACCTTTGGTACATGATTTAATGATTTGTATGAACCCACATATTAAATTGAGGTGACATCATTGTGAGAGAGGAGGTTCTTTCTTTCAGATTTTATGTTTTGACTCAAACTCTTGCTCGTTGGCGTTTCCAAGGAAATTAATTATTGACATTTTTAGACTTTATACTCCTGTCTCAATTCAGAGGAAACACACTTCAGAGGACGCGGTACACAACCCCAGAAATAGCAACAGAGCTGCAGTTGGACACGACTTTTGTACCTGTTCAGTTGACTTGAGGCAGTGGAAGTCCCTGTCCGACCTTTTCCTCTGAATCTCATGTTCTTTTACCACCATTGTTGTTTGCATTATGTTTGTTAAATTCATTCTCTCAAGGATCAAGATGCAGCCGCACTGATGTGTTGCCGAATTAAATGTTTTATTCTCGTCTCCGCCTGGGCCTTGACAAACGATCTCTCTCTGAAAAATGGCAGTTTTTCTTTTCAACACAGCCTCTTCTTCTGCACAAAGTGCAAATGTAGATGTTTATAATATTGTTCTGTGTGTGTGTGTGTGTGTGTTTGTGCAGTAAGGAAAAAGATTTAAAAAAAAAAAAAAAAAAGCAAACAGAGTGCACAGCCTGTTCCAAAACAGAAGAAAGGGGGGAAAGAAAAACAAGCAGAGAGAGAGAGAGAGAGAGAGAGAGAGAGAGAGAGAGAGGTTAGGAAAGCACCATTAAGAAAGGATGAGACGAGGGGGGTGAGGAATTTTAGTCCTTAAGTTATTTTTAAACCATGAACAGGAACTCTACTGTTGACTCCTCAAACATTGAAACATAGATCGGCATAAGGGGAGAGCTGGGTGAGAGAGATGGGGAGGGTACGTGCACACACACACACACACACACACACACACACACACACAGCCACCAGATGTGTCATCCCACACACGTGTCTAAATCCACATACATGCGTCCCTTAAAACACACAGTGCTGTAAACATCTGCTCTATTACATGTTCTCGAACTCACCGCTCACAGGACGTGAGGCTCCTTCATCATTCACTCACAGTTGTAGAAAAGCTTCGTGTTTTTACGCTCACATCATCAAAGCTTCAAAGTAAAACGAAAGAATTCAACTTTTATTGCCACAACCCTGTTTTCCCGTAAGTTTTTATGTAGATGTATATATGTGTATATATATATATATATAACAAGACATAGTGTACATGAGGAACAGTCGATTACAGGCCAATGGTGAGTGTAGAGGAGTCACAACAATTAAAGATGATGACAGACTAGTAAAAGTACAACACAGAGAATCCAGTTTCACAAACTAAAATAAAATCAGGTCATTAAGAAATCAAGTTATCCCCATGTGAAAGAATGTTGTAGTTGTACATCAACTTTTGTAATAAGTTGTATCAGCTGTAGAGATGTTTGTGTATTGTAGAAATATCTTTTGCATGTTTGAAAAAGTTTTGTAACTGAAGAAATATTTAGTGCCGTTTGGAAATGTTGTGTATTTGTGAAAAGTTTTTGTGGCTGTGGAAATATTTTTAATTCTATCAAATGTTTGGCCCTGAGTCATCAGATACTAAAAACATCCCTGCACAAATGTGAATTACATTTCCACAGCCGAAGTATATTTTTTAACAAACACACAAAATATTTCTTCAGCTACAAAACTTTTGACACAAACACAAAACAACAACTACAACATTATTTCCCAAGCACCAGGTTTTAGTGACCCTGCTTCGACTGTGACGATGTTCCTGGCACAGTCCGCTCAGCAGCAGCCTTCAGCTGGTTTTGCCACCGCTGCCGTTATTAGCAAATAAAGACATCTGGGTTCATGAAAAGTGAACAGGGACAAAACTCTCCCACAAAGACGCAGAGGAGCATTCTGCGTACGCAAAGAACACACGCCCTGCCTTTCATTCACGCTTTGTCAGGGCCTGTTATGAAACCTCAGCTTCTTCAATGGCTTTTGTTTTCCCAACAGCTGCGAGGAAAAGAAGCGAGGAGCCGGAATAAACAGCCACAAGAGGGGAACGGTCAGGTGCAGCAGCTCCGACCGTCCTGAGAAGCTCGTTGGGAAACTCACGGTACAGTATCTGCGTCACACGGTATCACTTCCTCTCAACCTTTGACCCCTCTCGGCTCCTTCTATGACAGGAGGTCAGCGTTAGCACGCACTCCTGATGGGGTCAAGAGAAACTGGGTCACCTGTACCTGTTTGTCAGTGAATATGCATCTTGTTAATGGCGCCCACCAACCAACCAAGGCAAGGTCACGCCCTCCCTTCTGGATCCCCCCCCCCCCCACCGCCCTCCCTCCCTCCTTGCGTCTTCGCCCTCCCTTCACCTCCGAGGTGTCACAGAGAGCACCCTTGTTCTCGGCCCTCTCCTCCTTTCCACCGGGACCCCTCAAAAATCCCAGATATCCCTGCAATTTCCGGTGCAATGTTTATTTGGCATAAAGACGGAGTGGTGGTGGGGCGGGGGGGGGGGCTGACTGCCTTGAAAAAAGAGCCTCACTCACAAACAGTTTGAGGGTAAACATGTGCAGGAGGGGGACGCGAGGCGAGCGGTAAGAAGGACTGAGGCCCGTGTGTTCAGGTCCCGACACACAGATCCCACCTCAGCAGGGACACAGTGTGCAGCTCTGTTCAAGCCCCAACAGCCTCGGTCTAATAAACCACCACCCAAACCCTCCCCTCTACCCCCCACTGTCTGTCCTCGCGACAGCGTCCCCTCCTGGAAAAGCGAGGGCCTGCAAGAGAATAACAGGAAAGAAGGAGTGAAGTCAAAGAGCCCGAAATAAAGATCTCACTCAACACTTGGTTATTTCATGCACGACTGGAAAAGGGATTGGACACAACAACAGGAACGTCTTCACCACAATATCTGTATTTTATCTAATGAGCGACTAGAACCTTATCCACTTCTCTCTTCAGCAGGATATGAACTAATGAACAGATTAACATGAAACATTTTTTATTTCCGATGTGGATCTCGGAGCAGCTCCGGATTTTGTTTTGCGTTTTTCCGCAGAGAAGAATTCTTGGATCTTGATGAGAAAAAATCCGGCATGTTTAGAGGATTGATATTTATGGAGCAGATCCAAATAAAAGATTGAAGATTTAAAATGTGGTTTGTTGTGGAAGTTTGACTTGTTCGATATCATTCCAGTTTTCCAAATGTGCTCATTTGAAGTGAATGCTGTTTAATTATTTATAAAATTGGATAATAACAATTAATCAACGTTTTTTTTTAAAGTAATGAACTGTTATTATTTTGATTGGTCAAGTTATAATTCATAATGTTATATTATATTAAAATAAATATTATATTAAATAATCAATAACATGTAATAAAACGTGATATCGTGCAAAGTGTTCATGTTGATTGTCCTCCTGTATTAATATGTTTTATGTTACAAAATAAAATAAATGTAATTTACACAACCAGCTAATACATTTAATAAGCTAATGAAAACATCCTATAATCAGATATAACAGCTCCACCTACAGAACAAACGTCGACATGTTCTATGTTGATGTTCTTCTCACTGTGAGTCAGTCTTGGTTTATTTAATGAAAATACAGATGTGTGTTTACAAAGGTAAAAAATTATATATCAGGTTAAACTTCACAGATTTTCAAACGTGTCTGTCACGTTATTTAAATGTTTTAAATACATGAAGAACATAAAAAAGTCAGAAACACGGTCGGTGCAAAAAAACCACGAGTCACGAGACCCGAGGTCAGCGTCCGCTCTTCATTGGCTGCGTCTCACTTCCCCCTCGATGTGATTGGCCGCAGTGGCAGCACAGGTAGGGAGAGGATGGGGGCATCTGGGTGGGTGCAGGGTGAGGGTGGGGGGGAGTTTTCTGGAAGCAGGAGGGGCACGTGAAGGAGGGAGTCGGACTGACGGATGGGAGGAAGGAAATGGGGGCGTCTGTCTCTCCTGTGACTCCCGTCTGTGTCAGTCAGTCCGAGGCCTGCACCTCCCCCCCCTGCACCTGGACTCAAACAGCCGCCGCTGGTTGTTTGACTCCTTCTCTTTCTCATCTGCAATGTCCAGACTCTGTAGCCAGTCACAGAGCCTGGCGTCCGTCTAAGCGACAGTCCACTCCCACCCTGTAGCTCCTCTTCCTCCTCTTCCTCCTCTTCTGATGCTGCTTCTCTTTGATCGTGGGATCCTGTGATGTCTGAAGTGGAGTCACCGATCTGCCCTGCCTGCCCACGCCTCTGCCACCGACTCTTGCAGATGGACAGATGTGAGAAAACAGCTGTCTGTCCTGCTTCCCTGCAGACCGTGAACCTGACCTGACCACAGCTCTCCTCTGTGGATCCACTACAGGCTCAAGTGCATTCAACGCCCCTGACGGTGCATCATCGCTCCCGAGTGGGCACGTAGTTGTTGTTGGGGCACTGTTGCTTGTCAGTATGTCTGTAAAAGTGTGAACCTCTGGAGCTTCAGAGTTGTGTGCGTTTGCAGGCAACACGGCTGTGGACCTGCAGAACAGAGAGCGCAGTCGTCGGTGTGGGGGAACGCTGAGGCCAGACGGTTCTATGCTGCGAAGAAGGGGAGGAGGTCGAAGAGTGGAAGAGGATGATGAATCTGCAAGGTATTTATCCATATTAATATCTTAAAACGTACTTCACATATCCCTCTCAGATGTCCTCAGAGCAAATGTCTCATTCCACTGTTCAAAAAGAATACACCACAGTCCAAAGTCTTCCTGAAAGTTTCTTTAAAACCTCAGAAACATACAGATGTCCCTATGAAGGTAACTGGTTTTGGCAAAAATGAAAACATTCATCTGCGTTCCTCTCTGTCCGATGTCTCTTTCAGTCTGTTTGACTTTATCCACTCAGCCTGGGATGACACACACATCCACACCCACCTTCTCTCTTTCATCCCGCTGCGCTCTATGACATGAAACACTCTGTCCATCCACCACACGATTCCATCTATTTGAATTACGATCAGAGTTGTTTGTTTGCGTGAGAAAATTGGAGCTGCACACGACTTATCGCCTATTTATTGTCCAGACACACGATGACACAAGTAAAAGGGCTTCACCCAATGTTTATTATGTAAAATGATATTGTCCAGGGCAGTTGCTGATTTTAAAGAATTGACTGATTGATTAGATTTTGGTGTTTGGAGATCGGAGGTCACGATGACTTGTTCTTGTGAATGTGCTCTATCAGGAACACACAAAATAACAACTCTTATTAAACCCATCTCATTTTCCTTCATCGATTATTGCTGGACATGATTCTTTTAGTAAGGTCTTGCGCAATCAAAGTGTATCATCGTCTCCTCAAATATATATTTATATCAACACCAATATCAACTTTCATACGTGATTTTAAAGGTTCGTATTTGTAACGAGTATTTTCAATACAATTAAAAATTAAAAATGCCCAGAAACCTTTTTCCTCACTGGACTTGTTTATGCTCATTGAACGAAGCTCCTCATTTATTTATTGTATTTATTTATTTTACTTTTAATTAAACTTTGTATTTGAGTATTTCCAGTAGAATAAAATAATGGTGGAGCGTAGTGTTGTTCCAGACGTGGCCGGGGGTGGCGCTGCTCACAGCACCGCAGAGGATCGACATCCGCTCGGTGACTTCTTTTTAAATCTGCGGCTCCAGACCGGAAGTGCTCGTTTGTTCCGCGAGGTGAAGATCAGCAGCAGGAGAGAAACGTAAACATCAAGGTACGAACACGCGTTATTTCCGCGGTGTGCGTGAGTGTGCGTGAGTGCGGGGCTCAGGAGCCTGTTCGTCAAACTGTGCGGGCTGTGTGCGTGAGTGTGCGGGTCACGCCGGGAGAAGGAGGCGGGGTGAGGTCAGGACGAAGAGGGCAAAGTCATACGTAACGGAGGGTAATGGAGGAACCGAGCCGCCGGGAGAGAGGCAGGGGACACCGGGGGAGGTGGAGCAGAGAATCCGGGAGAGAGGCAGGGGACACAAGGGGGAGGTGGAGCAGAGAGTCCCGTAGAGAGGCAGGGGACAAGGGGGGAGGTGGAGCAGAGAGTCCGGTAGAGAGGTAGAGGACACCGGGGGAGGTGGAGCAGAGAGTCCCGTAGAGAGGCAGGGGACACGGGGGGAGGTGGAGCAGAGAGTCCGGTAGAGAGGCAGAGGACACCGGGGGGGACTCACATACATACTGAATCACTATTATACAGAGAAATCTCAGAAAAAGATAGGAAGTAGAAATTACTTTTTAAAGAATGTGTAATTTCATAATAATGTGTGAGACTGCAATTAATAATTTTAAATGTACTAAATTTAAGAATGTTAAGCGATGTTATTTGTTCATATTAAACATTATTTCATTGCCTTTGACGTCATTTAAATCAAAGACCCTTCCTGAGTTTTCAGTAGCCTACAACAGCCTGTACACATGTTTATATTATATTTATGTTTATTTCTATGTGTGTGTTCAGAACAAATTTTCCTGGAAAGGAATGTGACATTTAATCTTCCCCATGTCTCATGTATTTTTCACAGATGGCTCACAGGCTGCTAGTACGTAGAATTTGGACGCTGTCCGCGAAAGATACCCGCTGCCTCCCAACATCCACTGCCTCCATCGCGTCCTCTTCCTTCTCCACCTCCCTGCAGTCCGCCACAGCCCGGGTCCTCCTCCTCTCTCCGTCGCGCACTCTGCCTCGCTCCCTTCCTCACACCTTCAGCCGGACGGTCTCCTTCAATGTCCAGGACCACGAGGACTTCACAGAGAGGGTCATCAACAGCGAACTGCCCGTGCTCGTTGACTTCCACGCACAGTGAGTACTGTCACGAGTAGAGCTCCTTCATCTCTTTATTCAAGAGTGTGGTCTTTCAGTTTGAGAGCAGGAGGTGTTGATTTCACTTTCAGGTTTTTTAATCGCTCTCAGTCTGTGGTCTGAAAAACTCAGCTTGCTGAAACCTGCAGAAACCCTGATTCATGCTCTGTCTTTAGAAAGACCTTTTGTTTCACAGCTCTCCTCTCTCTTGACTCTCTGGGGTGACTCTTGACTACACATGTTACATACAGTGCGTGTTTGTGTCCTGCTGTTTAAAAATATACATGTATGTAAACAGGGGCACCACCATGGGGGATTCCACTGGGAAGTCACGCAAGGTTACACAGCAGCTACAGTTTCAAAGACAGTCACTGGATATACTGTGTCCTATAGAGGAGTCGTCACCTCCATGAGGGCTTGATTATTTATTGCAAATTCTATTCCTGGTGCATTCTGAAGACATATTTTTATCTCACGTGGATCTCGTCACAGTTTTATTCTTCCTGAACAACTTTCTACATCTGCATGATTTCAATTATACACACTTAAGAGTGTGTGTATTAAATTAAGCTCACAACAATTATTGTTTTATACTTGTAGCAGTCAAACTCAAGGAGTTTTGACGTTTGTTCTGTTTGTGTGTTCTCTTTTAAGGTGGTGTGGTCCCTGTAAGATCCTCGGGCCGAGGTTGGAGAAGGCTATTGCGAAACAGAAAGGCCGCGTTGCCATGGCCAAAGTGGACATAGACGATCACACAGACCTCGCTATTGAATATGGGGTGAGAGCTTATTTTATTTTGTAAGCGTCTAAACTTTGAGGTTAGGGTTTTAGTTGCATAACCTAATGTTGTTCAGAAATGTTTTTTGTCTTGTTGTATGTCACATGACTTCATGCGTCTCCAGGTGTCTGCTGTCCCGACAGTCATCGCCATCCGGGGAGGGGACGTCGTCGACCAATTTGTTGGGATCAAAGATGACAATGAGCTGGACTCATTTGTCAGCAAAGTCATTGGACAGTGAAGCATCTGTTCCCGCCCTGCCACTCACCAACATACTTCTTATTTCTTTTGTACGACTCTAACATGGTCGGCAGTTCTTCGCCGCCATCTTGAGCCTGTTTAGCAGCCGCCAACAATAATTACAAACACGCCACGTTCCCAGCTGGCAAACTCTCAAACTCTCACACCCATACCTAGACACACTGCCTCAGCTGTGTATCGCTGCTTCCATCTCGTTCTTGGTTCTCTTGTTTAGTGATGGGTGTGTGCCTCCATTAGCCTTTTAGTTCAGGCTGTGCTCCAGTTTGGAGCAGTTCCTTTTTCTCTTGAATAATGTGACGGCTCCTCGGCTCCTCTTTCATACCCCCGGAGCTGCCGAGCTGGTGTGTAACAGTTTGCTGTCTGTAGAATGGAAAGTACACCGCTGTTATGCACTTATACTGTTTTACATGAGGGACAAACATTTATAGTTTTAATTGTGAAGAGGATTTAACTTAAAACCGGACAATACTGAATGAGAATCTTGTTATCTGTAGTTCCTGCTTTTCTCCACGAGAGGGTGGCATTTCGTTAACATTGCAAAGCCACACATGGTCATTTTACACCATTATGCCTAACAATGTGAGAGAGGAAGAAGTCTGTCTGTCTGTCTGTCTGTCTGTCTGTCTGTCTGTCTGTCTGTCCGTGTGTCTGTGTGGGTCCTGACTGTGAAGCTTAAGTCGAGCAGGAATTGCAAATTCTGAGTTTGATTTAGTTTCTTACTGGAATGAGCTCTATGTACGGAAAACAAGTGAGAAAAGCAAGTAATAAATAAAGATGTTCTGAATTCAGCCTGTTTTTTTGTTTTTTTTCCTCTGGTAGTTTTACTCTAATCAAATGTTTCATTTGTGTCAGCAGAATTTACAAAAAACTACCGAAACGATTTTCTTGAAACGAGGCGGAATGTTTGAGCACCAACAAAAAACCCATTAACGTTTGTAGCAGAACCAATTAAAGGGGCACCTACGGGAAGTGTTTCCACTTTGTATGAAATAGAGAAAGAAATTGGATTTAATGGCACCGTTGGGCTTTGGTGGACGTGTGTGCTCTCTCTCTGATAATGTAGTGAGTTCATGTTTTTTGCCTTCAGCACATAACTTACGAGTTGATTGCTATTCTTTGTGCTTATGGCATTCAAATGCAAAAGTAATACAGTTTTCAGATGGTGAGACGTGACCCTCGCCAAGGTAAATACACGTACATGGCTTTCTGCTTTTTGCATTGTCTTGCAAATCATTCATTCAATCATAGAAATGTCCAGTTTTGTGATGTTGCACTGTTGTATGTCTCTGTTAGCTCTGCCAAGGAGGTTATGTTTTCACCCTGTCCGTTTGTTGGTTGGTTGGTTTGTTTGTAAGCAGGACACTTGGTGGAAGGAAGTTTGTTCTGGGTCAGGAAATGATAATAATAATCATAGCTTGAATTTATAAAGCTCCTCTCAAGAGACCCAAGGACTCTTATCATACACTTATAATATAATAATAATAATAATGAGGCCAGATTTGAAGAGCCTTAAGTGAATGAGGTGAAATGGGGCAGAAGGAGACGGCACCAAACCTGCAGTCAGACAGTTATTGCGTCATCATTCCCTCCTCTCTCAAAAAACCATTATACCTCCCATCCTGATGCATGAAGTCATCCACAGCTGACTGAGTCATGCAGCGGCCTGCAGACGCTTTCTAAGAGAACAACAGTGGACCTGATCCACCTGCACGTTCAGCCGTCCTGACTCGGGTTTGGCCAGGGGACAGAATCATGCAGGGGAGGCAGAGACCCAGAAAAGAGGGGATTCCACTGGCATTACGTAGGCAGGTGCTGAGAGAGGGAAGTGACTCAGATGTGCAGACAGACCCGGTTGTTGTGAGCTGGATGAAAGACATTCCTGCATAGTTGTCAACGCTTGTTGGTCTGTGCGACAGCACCTTTGTTAATGATCTCCCATTTTAACCACCATCGACCTTCTTCTTGTCAGCTCGTGAGCTTCTCAGTGATCTCTGACTGGTCTGCAGGCCTCAGGGCTCATGACTCAATCTGCCCCCCGTCTCATCCTCGTGGTCTGACCTCAGACAGAGAAGTGAGGTGACTGTGGAAGTGACGACAAGCTCCGAGGGTTCAAGAGCAGCAGTAACTCTACACCTTTTCTGTAAAAAAAAAACAATAGACCACACCTCCAGCCATGCTCCCGCTGTCTCTCTCTCTTACTCAACCACTCTTGTGACCATATAAGGCAAAAAAAAGACAGGGGAGCCAGTGGCTGCTGCTGCTGCTGAACAAACCGCCTGAGAGACGCTGAGGGGCAGAGTTGCAGAATTTTTCTGGTGCGTCTGTCCTAATTTGCCTGCTGCTCTCTGCCCCTGAAACTGTGAATGTTTGCTTGTGAGTGTTTGTTTGAAAATTAAAGTGCCTGATGACACGGAGGCTGTGTTAGTTTCTGTGTGTGTGTGTGTGTGTGTGGGGTAGAAACTCTGCAACAACAGATCTGGCTCAGGCTGAGAGAATCTGTGTTTATAGTAAATACGCAGCTGTATTTGTATTTGCAACACACGCTGCCCTCCAACTTGTTCGGCCTCCGCTCTGTTCCAGACGAATACCAGCCTGAGACAAAACAGCCACTGCTGTTTAGTATCCCTCCATCTTTTCTTCTCATGCATCATAGAGCACTTGGCGAGTTTGTGAAAGCAGCTCAGATGATAAACGAGGAAAGAGACTTGGTAACAAAAGAGGGGAAGCTTTGCGTAGTTTCCCTTAACTCTGCATTCCTTAGTTCTGTGAGTCAACATGTGTTATCGCCGCTTTCTATGTGCTGATGACTGTGGAAAGGAGAAGGAGGATGGAGGCGAGAGCAGGAAGAATAAATGGCCACCATCTTATTGTCACATCTCAAAAGCAGAAGTCGATCCTGATTCTTGTTTGTGGTCCTGTGCTGTTTGCACAGAACCACACACACACACACACCAGCATTATCATGTCAAGGGAAGAAGTGGTTCAAGCAGGAGGGCGTAGCACATGGCTGCTGAACAATGTTGAACAAAACACAAGATGTTGGAATGAGCGGCGACGTGTTTTCCCTGGGATCCCATTAAAAGCATGTGTGTGTTGGACTGCGTCTCAGTGCGAGCCAGGTAAGAGGTTACAGCTGGAAGGTCTCAGTCATATACGGGATCTCTAAAGACGCAGATCTGAGCCTCGGTGTATTTATACACATTTCTGTGTTCATGGATGAGGGCGCACACACACAGAGACGCTCAGATTCTCACAGAGACACTGGAGCATGAACGCCCGCACACATGAATTCACACAAGTAATTACACGGCGAGAGCGGTCAGTGACTTAACATGGCACCCTTTTAATGTGCTGACACTGAATGGGTCCTATTTTTTTTTTTTTTTCCTCGACTGGATGATATAATGGCTTTGCACACCCTGAATTACAGACACACCCTGCTGCTATTACAACCGACTGAAGGAAGGAAAGAGAGAGAGAGAGAGACTAGGTCACAGTGAAAAGGAGGGCGTGAGGTAGAGGGAGGGAGGGAGGGAGGGAGGGAGGGAGGTCAGAAGTGTCCATATTTGGTCATTTATCCCAGCGTTTCTGCCTTTCTAAGCCCCGTTCTGTGTCTACATGTGTGAACTTTTTCTCGGTTTAACCTTGAATTCACAATCGTTTACTTTTTATTTATTTGTTCTATGCACACAGTCTCCCTCTGTCATTTACTCCCCCCCCCCCGCCCTGTTCTCCTCCGCTCTGCCCTCGGCATCTGGTCCTGCTCAAGTAACGAGCGAACGCGTGATCTTTGACCCCTGAGCTGAAATTTCAGATATTTCCCATCCGTCCCGGGGGCCGAGAGTGTGTGTGTGTGTGTGTGTGTGAGATTTATTGATTTTTCCAGGCGGGCATGTCGAACGTCAAATGTTTTGCCTTACATGCAGACATGTGATGTCCAGCTGCTAAACCTATAGGCGCACACATGCACACATTCCTTTCATAGCGACACACATAGCGAGCGTAAATCACACGTTGTCACAGAAAATGTGATTTTCCTACGTTTATGAATGGACGCCAGCCACAACCGAGGCTCCATTATACCGTGAGCGTTGTTCTGTGTGATGTGGACGTCACCGATGGAGGCCGTATTTTCATAAGCTCAGGTTACAGGTTCGTCTGTTTCATATTCCGGCCTCTTGTCTGGCTTCAGCCTCCAGGTAAAGAGAGGAAGATGAAGCAGAGAGACGTCACGATTATTCACTTCCCTTTCCACTTCCTTCCTCTGAACCCGTTATCCCAGCAGACGCATCTGTTCATGAACACCATCCATCATGTAACGTGTTGTTTTCACCTAATTCATCGAATTCAATTAGCGCGCTCTATTACTTTTAGCTATTTCAACTGTTTATTTACTTTAGCTACATTAAATATCACCAATTATCCATAAGATGTTTAGTTTTCACACTTTCTAATTAACCCACTGGTGCTACAGATGACCTGACGTGTGGATCTTTATCTTTCAATCAAATCATATTATTTCTTCCCATAATCTTTCCCACGGAGGCTGCAGAAAGACCCTTTGACGCACCATAAGCTCTCGTCAGGAATCGCTGTTTCAAGTTATCTTCTGGCCTCAGCTTGTGCTGATCAAAGCTGCTTAATTTTCAAATATGTTTCATTTTGAGAAAGTGCAAAACTTTTTTATTTTCCATTGCTAATGTCTCCCTGCTGGTTGTGGCATGTGAATTGGCCCCGTGCCTCCAGCTCCACTGCACAAACCGGGTTTCAGATCAATCCCAGAGGGGTATTTGAAGTAAACAGGTTCTCATTGTATGATTCCATTCTTCTGCAAGGATTTTGGCAGTGGCACCTCAGATCATCTCCACACCCAGCACTACCCGTCCTCTTCTCACACTGCTGTCCTACGATTCCGTCTTTTTACTTCCACTTAACAGTTTGTTTTTTACAGACTTCTCTTGCTTTTCCCTTGAGTTCTCCTCCGTTGTTTATCTTTTCATCTTCTCCTTCGCTTCCATGTGATAAGGATGAGTAAGAGCCAAGGAAAACAAATGTCAAGGTTGATTTGTTAGGCTGAACAAGTGTTTCTCCCATAATTACATCATCACCTGCAGCGGTTCCCAGGTAATGTTGACGTGTCTCGTCATGAACCTTGTCCGACCTGCTTCGATGATGGGAACCTGTGTGAATCCAACAACTGTAATGTGCTTTATCTCACATCTTATCAGTTCAAAACATCATTGCAAAAAAAAAAATCCAGATATAGTTTGAAAATTGGCACTTTAACCTTAAAAAAATGTAAATAGCATTAACAGCTATTATAAATGTACATTTACTTTCATCCACAGTTATTTTTTTTCACTTGGATCGAAGAGCTCAGGCAAGTTTTGTGAGTGAGATAATAAAAATATTTCTCGGTTTGAAACAGAGGCCAAAAGGGTGCAGTCACTTATTTTTTTAGCAAGAACATGCTTACGTACTGTTCAACCGTTCTCAGGCCAGAGTCCACGGTGCCAGAGTGTCAGGCTCAGGCCTAATCGGGTCCGCAGGGTCTGCTCTGCTGCTGACCTCTGACCTTCTAATGGAGCGGAGCAAAACAATAATAATAAACTTCATTTACGTAGCACCTTTCCTTAAAATAACGTCCAGGATCCATTTTTGCACTACCCTCATCCTTTCCACCGTGTGCCTTATGACTGCATACTATTTTATACTGAGTACTTAGTTCTGGGTACTTATGTTGCGTATTTATATGTCCGGCCTACTTATACGTTTACACCGGGGATCAGAGAGAAACAGCATCTCGATATCATCTATGTCCTGTACACACACTACAATATTTATCCACCTGGTCCCGTACAAATATTCTTCATTCACGTTAACTGTACATCATTTGTCTGTATTATATCCTCAACGCATTTGATCACTTTAATCAATATCTACCTACAGTTTTCACAGCCATTATCCTGTTCACCGTCCTTTTACAGTCAAATACACAACTCTTACTTTATAGTTTCTGCACAGTGCATTGATTGTTAACTGTCTGTTGATAGTCCACTGATGTGATTGTTGTTTTTTCTCTCTTGTTTTGACTCGTCGTCTCGACGTGATCTTTAAAAAATGTGCCTCGGATAAAGTTGTTTTGCATTAGGATATACAGAACTGATAATAAAGTTGACTTTGACAATGTACCGGCAGCTGCTCAAGTGACAGAACTGGAGCTTGTAGCTTTCTGACATGTTTACACGCAGGGCAGAGACTTGTTGTTGCTCATCATGTGTGTTCAGGGCTCCTTGTTTTCTCAGACACACGACGGAGGCCCTGGATGATGCACCCTGAGAGCGGATACTACTTCTGTGTTGTGTCTTTGCATACTTCTGTCTACTTATATGTGTGTATATGTATCGGAGAGAACCTGCTTTTGAATCTTTGTCCTCCACATGAGGCAGGATTGACAATGAGGTTGACTACTCGTCCTCTGACACATGATGGAGGCCCTGGGTGATGCGGTGCACCCTGAGAGCGGCTGCTACTTATATGGGCATGAAACCCTCATTGTGCACATACCTCCTCCATTAACCAGCTTCATGTGGGACCCCTCTCCTCCTCTGCACCTCCTCGACTTCCGCTTCTCCCTCGGCGGCTGTCACCCTTTCAAACTTGCGCCCGCCCCCCCGGGTCCCGCTGATTGGCTCAGAGCGAGTGTCTCCGTGAGGAGCCGCCGGGACCCGCCTCCGCCTGGACCGCACCCCGGCGCCGGCTGTCTGCGCACCGGGCGGAATTACGCGACCCAGCGCGCAGCCAGTGGAAGAGGGAGGGAGGGAGAGAGAGAGAGAGAGAGAGAGAGCAGGAAGAGGGTGAGAGAAGAAAAGAAAGAGTGAGAGAGCCAGAGAGAAAGAGAGAGAGGGAGGAAGCCACAACTCTCCGCGAGGCTCGACGGGAAAAGAAGTTTGACTCACGGCGACGCGGACGGAGCCACTCGGTTGTTGTTAGCCACCCTCTGATCGGCCTCCTGCACCCTACGAGCAGGTAAGACCGCCGGGCCGCAGCTCTTTTTTATCGGCCATCACCCTCCCCTCTCCCCTCTCCCCGGACCGTCACTTCCAGCAAGTGCAGGGAACCAGGAAGCGGCGCGGCGGCGAGTTAGAGCCGCGCTGGGTGGAGAGGGAGCTCCGCGACACATCCGAGCCCCCGGGGCTCCTGTAACTCCCCCCTCCAGCGTGGATCCTCACTTCTCAACACTTTGTTATTTGTGCTTCATCAGAGAGAAGGAGAGGATTTAGTTTGAGAAGTAAAAGAAGAAAAAAAAAAAGTGCAGAGGCAGGAAGTGACTCGCCTGAATGAGTTGCAGGAGGAGGCCGGGGGAGAGTTCGGCCTCGAGCGGGATGGAGGTGAAAGAAAAGCGGGTGCGGAGCCGCGGGGCGGGCGGGGGGGGGGGGGCCCGGCGGGTTCGGTTCTGTTCTGCTGGCTCCTGCGGAACCCGGAGGAGTTCGGTTATTGTGATTGTTGAATAATGGCTGAACTCTGCGTGGATGAAGCGTCAAGAACAAGACGACGTGTGTGGCCGGTAAACGTGTCTGGCTGATGGCATGACGTCACCAGGACATGGTGGGGACCCCCCCCCCCTTAAACTTGAATTATAACTTAAATATATGAAATAGTCAAATATATAAAATAAGTAATGATCAAACAGAACATACACGTGTGTGTTTATCAGGACCATTGTTGTAAATGTTAACGCCCCCCCCCCTTATAAAATTAATAATATTAAAAATCCATACTGTTGCATCTTTCTTATGACCGTTGTTGTAAATGTATATGATTATATGTAAAGTACATTTCAAACAATTCCCTATAGTTTGCTTAAGTGTGAGACATGATGTCAACGATGGACCCCCCCCCCCCCCCAATACACTTAAAATATAACTTAAAGCTTCAGTGCGTAGAATTTAGTGACATCTAGTGGTGAAGTGTCACGTTGCAGCTGAACGCCCCTCACCACACCCTCGCCTTCCAAACTGTGGTAGCTTCAGTTTTCATAAAAACTCAAAAGGTGGTCTACTGTAAAAAAAAAAACATGGCGGCCTCCGTGGACAGGACCTGCTCCAGATTTAAATATGAAGTATTTAAATATAAAGGGACCATTCTAGGGAATATTAAACCACAGTATGTAGAATTTACGCACGAGGGAAAACATCACTAGGATTATTCTTAATCTTACACACTGAACCTTTAAACTCAAGTATATAAATATATATACATTGACACATAAAGAATGACATTCAATATTTAAAAAACGTTTGTTCTGCTGTTGTGGGATGAATAACACTACAAACTCAATCTGTGATGATCAACAGCGGTTTGTTTTTGCATCAGGAAGCTGAGTGAGCCAGCACTTATCAGAAATGGCACATATACGACAGGAGCCTGGTTGAAAGCATCAGTTAACATTGCAGCTCCGTGTCGAAAGCAGAAACAAGCCCTCTGAGATGATTCAATCTGCAGGGGAAGGTGATTGACAAGCTCCAGAAACAAATCTGAGATATATTTGACACAGAAAAGCAAAGCAGATAACTGCTTTTATTGGGTCATATAATAATTACACAATCATAAATGCATCAGTTGTCGTATCATTTCGATTCGGTTGCCAAAACATGGGGATGCCAGCTGAAAATTATCAGGTTTGCCTTCTACTTAGAGCGCAGTCCGCTGTGATGAGTATTTGCTTGGCAACTTGAATTTTCCACAGCTTAAGAGATTTTATGGGGTATATCAATATCCTGCCAAGTTAAGTACATTTTATTTATTTACCGCAGTGTCACAAATCTTTCTCAGAGCCTTGAAACTTAAGGACATACTGAGTTTAAGTCAAGCAGGTAGCAATCAGGAAAAGTGTGTCATAGAGTGGGGAGGGAATAATGTCGATTAGCGACGGCTTCAAACTGTGTCTCGTTCCTCTAACTTTGCAGTTTCAAGGTGTTGCGCTTCTGTCGGTACAATTTGTTAGTCTCGCTTTTCAGGTGGTACGTCGTCGTGTTTGCTCCCTGGGAAGCAAACAGAGTCAGGTATGCTTGCACATCCCTCCGAGTTTGAGTAAAGGGGAGCTGAGCTGTGTGGCTCAGTATTTGAAGTATTTGCGTGAACTTAACCTCAAGTCAGACTGGGCATTGTAGCACTCACAACTCTGGCATTCCTCCACGCAAACCTGCTTCTCGTTGAACAGTGTTAGTGGTGTCAGAGAAGGTGAGCACAGAAACTTTTTTTTCCTCCTGCCTTCAGTAATCACAACCACACACTCCCGTCCAGCTCGTGTTCTCTGCCAAGAAGCCGTTAAACTACAGTCGTATAGAAATGTTGATGATGCGTCATGCTGAAATACCCAGTAGCTTGTGTGTTGTTTTTAAAAAAAGAATTTTAAGTCATCAACTCTTATCTACATCGAGTTCAGATAATAGACGTTTGCTTTGTTGATGACAAAGGCACATCTGTAAACACAATGGGTGACATGTACTATGTCATATCCTGTTATTGCCATCGAGTCACTGAGGTGAATGAATTCCTGGCAAATCGTTGTGCAATAATGTCTCTGGAGGCCCGTTCCTTGCGTGGGTTACTACTTTTGGTGCAGATGTGGAGCCTCCCGCAGAGATTCTTTCATTCCATCACTCATGCATCAGCACCGTCTGCACCCGAGGCCCCCTAGGACTGCACTGTCGGATAGACGAGCTTAGATGCAGATATTTTTAAAAACGTGAACATGCAGCTGTTGTGTGAGTCTGTTAAATCTTAGTCGAATCGTCCGGGCTGGGAGAACATGCCTGTGGATGTTTGGGTGTTATTGAATGAATGGTTGTCCCGACGGTGCCAGATTACTTGCAGGCCCCCTGCTTTTGTTGCAGATGAGAGGGCGACGCAGTTGGACTCACTACAACCCACAGCTGTCTTCTGTTATGAAATCTCAACGTTCTTCAAACAAATGTGCAGAGTTTTCAAAACTTTTATCGGTTGTTAGTGTGACCTCATTACAGTCGTGGTCTCAATCATCCCCTAACCTCAGATGGCCAGACTGAGATGAGAAAAATGTGTTTTTGCCACAGGCGACATAAATACCTCTATGTTTTCAAACGTAAACGGCATTTTCAAACTAAAATAATGTCTTCACACGAGCGTTTTGTCTTTCTATCAGTTTCAATCCCCGTCTGTGTGAACTTAATCGAATTTAACCGCACAACAGCTGTTAGAAAAGACAACATGGTCAGTAATTGATTCTCCATGTTGCGTTCTACACTGGTAGCTTAGGCTGCTGCCGCTCGTTGTCTTCTGGAGGAGGGTCACGTGATCGGAGCTTGACAAGCTACGTCGGGATCAGAAAAATCAGCCAAGTGGCTATGAGTGTCTGTCGTCGTTTCCAAACGCCTCTAAAACTCCAGAGTAGTGTAGATGTTGGGTGAATCCGCTGCGGGGTTATAAATAAAATAAAAACGCACTGAACCGGATATACAGTCGGAGACCAGAGAAGCTCACAAAGTTGCGAGAGAGCGGACATGACTTGTTGAACTAACTTTATTCAACCGCTGTTTTTAATGATGGATTACGCAACTAAGAAAAATGTGAAAAAGTATCTGGTTTCATCAGCCGAGACTCGTCCGGGCCAAATCCTTAATATGTCTTATAACACGTGAAACAGCAGAAGATGATGTTTTCTCTTCTGAGCGCATCACTCGTGCATCATAGTAATTATCTGGTCATATTTGGTGCTGTAGATCAGTCATGCAAAGAGTCATGCTGATCCTAGTGTCCTCCCGAGTCAGCTGACATTCATTCACACAGGCAAAAGAAAAAAGTCCAGTCAGTCCAGAGACTGTTGAAGTGTTTTAACCGTGGCAGAGCTGATCATGTGATCTCTCAGTAGGTAGTTGGCTTTGATTTCAGCTCCTTCAAAAGATTATTCTTGAATGTCTGGTCTTACTTTCTGCCGAAGCATCATTTTCCTTCTGGTTGACGGGAACAGCATAAACACGTTGCCTCCGTCAAACCGGTTGAAGAAATCTGTGCTTGAGATGAGTCTGCACCCGTGTGTGCTGCGGGTGACCTACTTCCTGTCACTGCTTTTCGTTTCTCACATTTCCTTCTTGTCTCAGTTTCCTTAACAGACTTTTAATGCGTTGGTTTGTTCAACTTCATTTCCTCTGCTTGGCCTCTCTTCCTCCGCTTGTGTGTTTTTGCCACCACCCCATCCTTCCCTCCATCCTCCCCCTCGCAGCACACACCTGTAAGATTGCAAAATGCTCCCAGACAATACAAGGAAATGGCTGCGCTCCTACTTGGGCCACATACAGAGCGGACTCTGAATTTCTGATCTGTAAAGATGGACCTTGACCCTTGCACAGTTTCTATTCTGTGGTATTATGAGGTCACACTTGATCACAGATTACTGACTCCACAGGCCAGCATTTCTTAGAATGCCGATTTATTGATCCAGCTTCCTGTTGGGTTACATTTATGTGAAAGTGTGTGTGGACTTTCCTGAATAACCTTCAGGTGGAAAAGACAGTTGTGATGTATTAGGACAGATCTAGAGTGGTACACTTCTTTTCTTGTATAACGAAAGTAGACTTTGTCCTCAGGTGTGTATGTGTGTGTGTGTGTGAGAGAGTCGCACAAATGCACACACCCACTGGAGTGTAACTGCAGAGAAATACTTGTGAAACACATTCACCGCAGACACTTTAAACTCTGCACTGTGAACTCTTAAAACACGCTGTGTAATGGATCTATCCTGATTCATATCGGAAATGTTTCTACAGCGGGTTTTCAGACGCTCCTGTGGCCCTTTGAGGTTGTGAACGCATCGTCTGAGGAGACGATTGTTAAAACAAAGATAGCTTTGTGTGGTCGTCAGAGTGACTCAGAAGGGAGTGACCCAGGTAGAGATAACAAGTGATAAAGCTAAAAAAAAAAAAAAAAAAAGCTGTATACTAATCCACAAGGATAAAGTATGTGGGAGGGAGGAGTTGTCTGCTGATAGGATGAATAGTGTAAGAACACAGGAGCAGAAGTGAGGTGGGAGTAGCAGATTTTCATCACTGGTTCAGTCAGAAGTCGTAACAGTGCTGCGTTCCTCTCTCTCTCTCTGTTAAAGGTTACGTAATCATCCATCAAACGGTCAATACTATGGGAGGGTTTTGTTAAAAGGTCAAACTGGTGCTGCGCAGTAACCCGCCATGGTTGAACAAACAACCAGTCGATGCATTCAGTGGTGTAATCATGCAGCTGTTTGAAAGATAGACGAGGAATTTGTTCTGTGACCCTGAAAAGTATGAACGTATCAGACAAACACACTATCATCTCAATGATCTCATCCCTGCGATTGACGGTAGTTGTTCAGAAAGTCCAAGAGGAATATTTGAAATGCGGAATGTTTGACATTGATAAACAGTCAAAGGTTGCTTCTTTCGAAATTACACATTTGGATTATGGACCATTCGCAACAGCGCCACCCATAGGAGGCTGTATCAGAAACAAGTGGGCTTACTCATGTTGGTGAGTAAATGTGATTTTCAATATTTAATTATACGTTGACTATCATAGTCGAGTAGAAGTGGATGAAACGTCCTCTTAGGTAATTAGTTTTTATGATAATGTGTTATTTTAAGCTCCTGTAGCAGAAAGTGCACACGGTCCGTCGGAAATTCACCACAAAAGTAAAAAAAAAATAAAAAAAACGCACTGGAGGAGGAATTTCGCAACACATCTGAGATCATTCACGTTGCCCTAGGAATGAATACACGTTTAAGTCTTGAGTGGTGTTAAGGGTACGAGTGCAAACTTTAAAAATGACTTGTGAGTCACATTTATACAATCGCGTTAATACAATTAAATGAGATACTTCCATGTGCAAACAGCTGATCCACTGCTGGTGACGGGCTCATCAGACAGAAAAGGTCGGGCTCCACTGGTACAGGTCTGATGACTGCACTAAGACCGAGTCGGGACCTCTCTAGACGTAGATGGCATTGGGTAGCTTCAGTTCAAAGTGAAATTGGATCCTGGTCGGGGCAGGAATGTGAAAAGTAATGTGGAAAGTGATGTAGATCTGTCATGCAGTGCGGTTATTTTCCAGCAAGGGCTTAATTTACGTCTCACTCCTCTGAGCCGCTCTGCGTGTGCTCAAGAAAACGCCACATTCCCTCCTCCGTGAAAGACGCTCTCTCTCACAACAAGTTCCACAAATGGGCAAAATAGTTTTCTCGGTTTGTCATTTCCTCCTTTCTCCCTTCTCTTCCCCTTGCCCCACCCTTCCCACTTTCAGGGAAGGAGGGCGAAGGGGCAGAGAGGGAGTCGACATGTGAGCCCGCAATTAATTTTGACCGAGTGCACCGCTTCAGTCCACGTCTGGCACCCGGGACGTCTTTTATGAGAGTGAAGTCGCAGTTGGTAGATCATCGGACAGCGAACGTACGATGGAAGAGACGGAGATGTTATAAATCCAAACAAACTTGGGTGCAAAGTCGTTTCTTGCTCGGCACAAACTAGGCACTGCATTCGGTTGTAATAGCGCTATTGACTTTGCTGTTGATGACTTTCCTGCCAACGGCCTTAAATCAGCTGAGCCCCGTTGTCTTCCCTTCAGCGGGAGCAGGAGGCTTTGACTGTACATGGTAATGCTGTGGTAGAGGCCGACATGACTTCTGGTTTTGACAGTAACTCTGGGAGAGTCAGTGAAGTGGAAAGGAATGAGAGGGAGTCTGACTGACGGACGTATGGCCTCCGCTTTATTAGGACTAAGGTTGACCTGCTTTCGAAACAGGACGAATGGGACTGAAAAGGATGCTTTGGAACTCGTCCCTTTTCCGCTTCTCTCCTCGTTCCTCCTCCACATCTTTCTCCAAGTCCTGGCCTCTGCATCACTTCCTCTTTTTGTAACCACACGCTGCTCTCTGAGGCTGGTTTCTAAAACAGGCCTCTGTTCCCTTCCTGCTGTTATTTAGTTTATGGCTCCTCTTCCTCTTTCAAGCAAGCTGCTGCTGCCTGGACAGGATGCTCCTAACTCTGTTTCTTTTGGGGGAATTGTAGGATATATAATCCTTGAATGGCATCCGTCACGTTTCATAAAGTTTAGGGATCGTTGCCAAGGGTTGGTTTCGGGATGTCGGTGTGATCATGTGTTTAGTTAATGAGTAATCCTCGTTATGAATATCTAGAGCAGCTAATCTCATTTTAAATGCGCCTCAGCGGAAAAGATAGTTAAAGGTCTCAAAGCTGAGCAAAGTAACAAGTAATCAAGAAAACTGATTTTTAAAGGATTAGACGGGAGGCTGCAAGAAGAGGGCGGGTGGAAAACGCACTCTTGTACCTCAAATCAACATCCCCGTCTTAGTACAACTGTCGGCCTCCACACAGGACGCTCTAAGAATGTCTGATGGGAGTTTTTTTTATCCGTCCTTCTCTTTCTTCTTTCAATATCGTTCAGCACTTGCCAAACTAAAATAGCTCTTGTAGTCATTTTTAGTCCTCGTGCCGCTCTCTGGAGAGGCAGTTTGAAGTGTGTCACTGAGTTATCTGTGTCGAGCATGTGTGTCGGACTGTGGCACACAACAGCAGACAAGACTCGTGTCTTTGCTTCTTTAATATCATCCAAACCAGTTAGGAAAATTATTCTCCAACACTTTAATCTATCTTGCTGATTTATTGTTCGTCAGACAAAGACTCTAATTGGGGCAGTAATACAAATTAAAGTGATGCAGGTAAAAGCCACTTGAGTGCAACAATAAATGGTCACAGTATTTTTTTTGAAGTGTTTGAGAAGCTGCTGTCATGGAAACCAGCTAAAGAAACAGCTTTGGGTGTGTTCAGCCTGTTTTATTTCACAACAAAAAAGCTACTGGGATTTCAGTCGATCATCCCGACTTGTATCCAAAATGCTTGAGGGAGAAATGGTCGAGCGGATTTTAACGATCCGGTGAGAACATTCTGAGACGCTTGTAGTGTGTAAGATATTCTCACGTGTGCGACCAGTGTGAGGTGATGCTGATCTCTCCTGAGTGGTGAAACTCCCACAAATGACCTGCTGGTGTGAGGAGAATAAGGAAAGTGGGGGGGGGGGGCGACACAGGAAGGAAAGCTGGAGAGGATAGGTCAGAGAAAGATGTAAGGGAGGAGGCATAGAGGATAGAGTACAGAAATGTGTGGAATGCCTTTGCTTGCTGTCTCTCCCTGATAAAGAGTGAGTATGGGAGGAATGCGACCCTGAAAAGACTGGATAAACACAAGGGGAGGGGGGAGGATGATGGTCGTTAGGATTCTGCAGAGGCAGAGGAGGGTGACCGAAGGCAGAGAGGGGAGTGTAGAGCCAGCTGAGAGCTATAGCAGGACTAATTTGCTCCACGTTCTGTTACGGGATGGGGTCGGTACACTTGGGATGAGTTGGGGAGGCGGGGTGAGCCGCTCTCCGCAGCTAAACCGTCGGCTGTCAGCGCTGATGGAGGACAGAGGGATGCAAGGGTCATGAGAAGAATGGCTCTCCCTCTGCGTTCTTTCTCACAGATCGGGGTTAATGTAGTGGAACAGACAGGACACACACAAGCCTGTTAAATGCAGCAACTGCTATTCTCTCTTTCAAGCGACTCTTAAGCGTCCGCCACCTTTCCTCGGCACAGTCGAGCTTCGGAGTTTGGACTCTGTCCGGAACGTCTTTCTAGCTTGAAGAATTAAAAAGAGGTTGTTGTACGAACCCATCAGTTAAATAAAAGTAACCTGGACAATGCAAATTTGCTTAAACAACTCCAGGACTCATGCAAAATCAGTTTAAAGCCGCAATGTTTGTAGGATCGTGTGTTTTATAAGAGTGAGCATGAGAATTTGGCCCCAGATTCTCCCACTGGGCCACATTACTATGTGAAATTACCCTCATGTTATTTCACACACGCTGGTAACGGTACAAGCTGAAATTTACCTCTGCAAAGATTTCTTTCCCCCGTAGTGTTTGCACATGAGCATATGCAAACAAGTTCGTATGTGGCTGCTTTTTTCGTGTTCCCTCCGAGGTGAGGGGAACGCTGAGAAAGGCTAATGACCCTGGCACTGCTGGGAATACGTTGTCATGCTCCTGCTGTGTTGGAATGATAATTGAGACGGTAAAGTCTGGGGCACCAGTGTCAGTGAAAGCACACCGTGTTCAGCGACTCGCTCAGAGTCTCTGCACTCGCTGAAGTCAGGGAGGTTTATTTCAAGCGCACTCATCTTTTTTCGGTCACACTGGTTTAACTTGTCTCGTCACTTTCTATATGGGTTAAACCGCAGCACTCCCCGTCAACAACATGTTATTCATTAGCTTTCACAGGTGTATCGAAGTAAGAACAGCTTTTGCAGAGCTTGTTATCGGCTGTATATGCCTGGACAAGAAAGTCTGGCTTCTATGGGTACGTGTTATCTACCCTCCCTCTGACTAAGTACTGCAGTTTGTACATAAACTGTGTATTTTCACTTTTCTACACATGCTTTTTTATATTTTATTCGTACCCTTTATCTTTACTGTCCGTCTCTCCGTAAGTGAATAAAAGGAAATTTAGTTCCTGGGACTTTTTGGTTGTGAAAGACCAATAATTCATCCAGGATCACTCATGGTTCACTCAGCTCCCCCTGACTGACCAGTAGGGACGGCAGAAACATGGACATGCAGGCTTCCCACCAGCAAACAGACGCTCGGGTTGCGGTTGACGTAGCAGTCAGCCAAACTCCGGCAGCTCTGCTGGGAGGTGAACTTTAGATCTCTGTGATCCCGGGCGAATGTTTCTCCTCTCGCCCCGACGGCCCAGCAGCTGGAAACTTGATGAAGTATTCACAGCAGTTGGCCAGGGAGCAACATGAGGCCTCATTTGGCATGGTTGTGTGTTTAGCTGTCTTGACCTAACTTCAGCGGGCTTTTCCTGTTGTACATCACATCAGTGTGACCTTTGCATGCCACAGAGATTGCATGTGTTAAGATGGAAGCAGAGCAAAGGTCTGGTCCTGTAAACCTTTTTTCTTTTTAGCTTGACAAGGAAGTCTTTTTCCTCCCAGATATTATCGTGCAGCAACTCAAAGATAAGATGAGATTAGTCACACAGTGGGAACATTTTAGTGTGATGATGGATAAGAAATATCTAAATGATGAGCAGGATGAATGTTTGTTATGTCTGAGTTTCTGATCTGCCATTGATTTTTAAATTCCCCTTCACTGACCCGCACTCTCCTCCTCTGCTCTCCCCGAAACAGCTACCATGTCGGATGCAGACAAGTTCCTGTACGTGGACCGCAATCTGGTCAACAACCCGCTGGCGCAGGCCGACTGGGCCACCAAGAAGCTGGTATGGGTGCCCTCAGAGCGCCTGGGCTTCGAAGCCGGCTCAGTGAAGGAGGAGCGCGGCGACGAGTGCACGGTGGAGCTGGCAGACTCTGGTAAGAAGATCAGGGTGAACAAGGATGACATCCAGAAGATGAACCCGCCCAAGTTCAGCAAGGTGGAGGACATGGCGGAGCTCACCTGCCTGAACGAGGCGTCTGTGCTGCACAACCTGAAGGAGAGATACTACTCTGGTCTCATATACGTAAGTGGGGGGCCTCTTATCTGCAAACACACAGTGGTGGGACTCCACAGATACATTCTCAACTTGTGGGGAACATTATAAAAATGTGAACGATGAATATCATAATCCATTTGTGCCCTTAAATCAGTTTTTTAAAAATCCCACTGGCTTGTAGAAAACAATCTGCGATGCCCACAAACCAATTCATCTCCACGTCCAACCTCCTCATTATGTCATTAAGCCCAGTTGTTAAAGAAAATCCATTGTGTTCAAATTGAAGCAAATGTGCAGTTTGTGTATGCGAGCATTCCTCCCTTTCATCCCCTTCCTCTCTGTCTCCCTCGTTTGCGCTCTCCCTCTTTTTCTCCGTGTTTGGAGTTATCTCGTAAACAGGAAGTTAAAGGGAACAATACAGTCCAGAGTACGAGAGAAGTGGAGAACGGTGTCGGGGAGCGAGGGAGTAACCAGTTTTTTTTGCACAATTGGACGTGGAATGTTAAAAGTGCTGTAGCTGCTATTACTGCTCCCATAATTAATGTTATTTATCGCTTGCTCTCTGGGCTGGGAGTGATTTGGTCTCCCTGACGCTGTGGTGTGACCGGGTCATATCAACACAGCCCGTTGTCACTGCCCTCGCTCCCCCCAGAGATCCTCAGCTCCGGGCTTCTCTGTAGTTTTTAGATTTCAGCGTGTCCCAGAGGGAGAGAGAGAGGGTGGGTGGGTGTGCGATGGAGGGAGAGATGCCTGGTACAAAGATATTAGGAGGGTAGCACAAGAATGCAGCAGCAGCAGGGGGGGGGGTGTAAGTCCAGACACAGAGAAAAATATTTAGCAGAGTTTATAGAAAAGGAATGGAGGAGGATTTAAGACTTGGCCTCGAAGCAGAAAAAGATAACTCCACCTGTTGTGATCTTAGAGATACGATTCGGCAAACCAGTCAAATTCACAAAGCCGGGGTTTGGTCAGTTAAAAGTTGCTGCAGGGCGCGGTTGGCGTTACATAATACAGGCGGACACGAATCAAAGTGTGAGAAACAGCTCGGTGTTGACAAGGCAGAGGAAGAATAATTATTGAATCAAGAACTTATTATTGACAAGCTGGTTTTCAGTCGGAGGCGTCTGCACTTACTTTAGCACGTGAAATGAGCGACAGGGTTGACCCACATTTTTATAAAATCGTATTTATATTTGCATTTCTACAAAAATGTTAGTTTTTCTCAGACAAGGGCATTTAATCTTTTGCGCTAATGTTGCCAGCACTAACACATGACGGGCGCACAAGTTACGACACTGCGAGCAAGATATCAGAAAAGTCAAGGACCCGGAGTGACGTTCGAATTTGTGAACATGATCCCCAGAAAGTGGATTTCCAGATATGCCAAAGGAAACTGTCAAAACATCCAGTTCCAAAGAGTTTTTCTTTTAAGTGTTTCACGTCCAGTCTCTAGGATTTGGCCTAAAACAATCAACAAGTATCAAATCAAAACACTGGTTTCTCAAATCTGTGTTTTAAACCTCTCTCTGTTCTGCAGACGTACTCCGGTCTCTTCTGCGTCGTCATAAATCCGTACAAGAACCTGCCCATCTACTCGGAGGAGATTGTTGAAATGTACAAGGGCAAGAAGAGGCACGAGATGCCACCTCACATCTACGCCATCACTGACACGTCCTACAGAAGCATGATGCAGGGTAAGTCACGGTCGTTGTGAACATTGGAAGCTGCACGCTGTGAAAGGTGCTAACTGTGTAGAACTCATTGTACTTCATTTTGTACACACTCTACAGTTGTCAAGTGCTCATATTACTTTGCTAGTGAATATTTTCTGCATGTAGTTTTGAGACATTAACCTCGACATCGTTACATAATTGTCCTCATGTGCGGCTCCAAAGTGCTCAGACCGCATGATAGGGGCTTATGGGTAATTAACCAGTTAGTTTGAGAACCGGCAGCGCCTCCTTCCAGCTACACAAAGCCGGATATTGGTTTCCTGTCTGTGGCCATGTACATCCTGTATGCACTGAAGTGATAACGTACGCTCGCGTAGAATAAAGCCTGATCACACTTTTGCACATATATTTTGCAGATCGTGAAGACCAGTCGATTCTCTGCACGTGAGTTTCAGATGCTGACACACACAAACACACACACACACACACACACACACACACACACACACACACACACATGGACATGGCGTTCCTCCAGTGTGCTCACTCTCCCTCGCCGTCCTTTTCTCAATCTTTTGACGGTTTATTTGTCTCTGTCCGTCTTGTGCAGAGGAGAGTCTGGTGCTGGAAAGACGGAGAACACCAAGAAGGTCATCCAGTATCTGGCTCATGTGGCCTCCTCTCATAAGACCAAGAAAGATCAGGTCAGTCCTGCCTCTCATCGGCACACGTCATCCTTCAGGACGTCCTCCAGTTCCTCTCTCACGTCCTCCATTAAAGCCTTTATCGGTCATTCCTTCTTATTTCACTGATTTATTTCAGTCCTCATTGTGGAGCGAGATTCAATCCCTAATCTCCATTGTTTTATTTTTACAGGCTTGACATTATTCCTGTTTGCATCAACCGCTTTTTATTGTGTGTGTGCACTTGATTGTGCACATGATTGTTAATCCATCATCATCACACTGCTGTTTTCAAACAGCTTGTTTTCAGCAGCAATCAGGAGAGTAGCACTGAAGGCACAGAAAAAAACGGTAGTGCAAATTTAAACCGTGGCTCCGGACTTTACCTCGTCTGTGGTGTTTTCTGTTTTGCTGCACATCCTCAGCAGAAAACCTCTTTAACACCAAGATGGTATATTCCATTTTTAAACCTAACAAGGGGCCACACATCAGACTGGACCACAAAACTACTGTCATCTGTCCCGTCAGCCTTTTTTTAGTGGAAGCTGCTGAAAGCAACAAAGTGAGGTGTGATGAAAACCACATCCATCATCCCTTTTTGAGGTTGTTGTATTTCTCTCTTCCCATCAACAGAACAGCTTCGTCCTGACACATGTGAGTCCACTCGCTCCCTCCATTCACCCTTCCTCCCCACCTGCTTCTGTCATCACCCTCCTCCTCCCTCCTCTTTCCTCCCCCCCCCGTATTAAGGGCAGGGTGGGGTGACATGCCTTGCCAGCCAATTGCAGGCAAGGAGGAAGTTTGTTTGCAGATCAGTGGCAGCCGTATGTGTTCCTGTGAAAAATTCAGCTAGACAATGGTAGGATAAGGGGGCGGGATATTTGCTGTGGGGGGGGGAAACAAAACATGCAAATTTTGGGTTTTATAGATGTGATCACATATTTTGTCTGGTTGAATTTTTCATAACCTTTATCGCTACTGTGTGTTTGCACCTGAGTCCAGTTGCTTCTCTCTTTTTTTTTTTTTTTTTTTTTGTATAAAGTTTTGCTTGGTCATTGTGTGTGTGTTCGTACAATGTCTGGTCTCAGTGTAAAACAAAGTGATTAGTTAGGATTTGATCCTCAGTTGTCCACAGACTCTTTGTTCAGTAGAATATTTTTCAATGGGAACGTCAGCTTTTTTGACTTTCATTGCTGGATTTGATGTCATCATCAGTAAAAAAAAAAAAACAAGTGGGGAAACACTTCTGTATGAAAATCCAGGAGGATTTGTCGTCTGATGGAATAAAAGTTCCTAATTGTGAGGCGAAGCAACTTAGCAGGAAGTCAGTCAGAGTCGCTGAGAGAGCGTCGATAGAATAACATCAAGATAAACGCAGCACAAAATTCAATTCAAATGTTCAACAACATTTAAAAACAGTTTTAGAACATTGTAAACGAGCCTCTGTGGCAATTAAACAAATATCTAACTCGTTACTGAAATGTTATCTGAGTCACATTCTGATTTAGTGCATCAGATACATACACTGAATACCGCAGCCCCCTCAGGACCCCGACTTCCAGCGTCACTTCCCTGATGATGTAATGTTATACTTCACACAATGGCTCGCTGTATATGTGCAGACTCACTGTCACTAATGAGGCAGCGTAGCTCCGAGGAAGAAGTCAAATGTTTGTACCGAAGCTGAAAGGACGTTGTTCTGTGTTCACTGCATCGTTCCGCTCTGGGAGTCTGGTGATGGTTTATCGATGAAGGTCACGGGGTCTTCGGGTGTTTGCAGATTTGGGCACTAACTGGATGTTTTGTGTGGGGAGGTTAAAACGCTTTGGTGCATTTTGTGTGTGTGTGTGTGCGTGTGTTTGTGTGCGTTGCTGGTGTGTACATGGTATCTCTTTTGTCACTTTTTGTTTTTTAAAAGTTTTTGCACAATCCATGATCTCTCTCTCGTCTCAGTACATCAGGGGCAAAGTAACAAAGTATGACGGAGTATTAGGGCCATTTAAATGAGAAAAGAATCGGAGATTTCCAAAAGAAACTCCTGAAATCATGTGAATAAACTCATAATGTCAGGCTGCGTGTCATTTTACAGCAGGAAGATCAGAAGATCAGCCTGTCGCCTGTGTTTTAAAATAAATATACACGCCATCTTAAGTTTTTCTGTAGTATAAGTTTCACTTTTAACAAAAAGGAAATGTTACGACTCAATTCTCCAAATCTCAGGATTCTTTTCTTCGATATAGCCCCGATGCTCCGTCTAACAACAAGCAGCTGTCATCATATTTATATACAAACAAACAAATCATTCTCTTGATCGATATTAATTTGAGGTTCTATCACTCCATCGAAATGAAATGAGTTATCAGTTCTGGTGATGAGATCTTGTGAGATCAGAGTCCAAGGCTGAGAAACGTCCAGATCCAACGGTGAAGTGACCTCAACGCTTCATATTATGCTTTGCTTTTTTTTTTATATCTTCATTTCCACCAGGGGGAGCTGGAGAAACAACTGTTGCAGGCTAACCCTATTCTAGAAGCCTTTGGAAATGCCAAGACAGTCAAGAATGACAACTCCTCCAGATTTGTAAGTCTTACATGTATAAACTGTTGTTCTCTTTACAAACTCACTTTTCCTCCTCGACTGCTTCGAGTTCTTGTTTCTTTGACGCCGCTCTTGTTTCTCTTCAAGGGAAAATTCATCAGGATCAACTTCGACGTCAACGGTTACATCGTCGGTGCCAATATTGAAACTTGTATCCTTGTAATTTCTAACTTCACTTTTTCAATGAAAACTTTTTCTTACTTACAATTTTTATTCGCACGCTAAATGTTTCAAAAGGGCTTTGTCGCAGAAGTGTTAGAAAAACTTAACAGATCGTCCGCTAGACCTGTTGGAGAAATCTCGTGCCATTCGCCAGGCCAAAGACGAGAGGACCTTTCACGTCTTCTACTACTTGCTCACGGGGGCTGGAGACAAACTGCGCAGTAAGCGACGCTTTCCTTCCCCATATGTTTGAAGATTTTGAGGATTTATCTGTTTCATTCCTTTTTCTCACGGCGATTTTTTCCCCCCCCCACCCCTCAGATGAACTCCTCCTCGAAAATTACAACAACTACCGTTTCCTTTCCAACGGGAACGTCACCATTCCTGGGCAGCAGGACAAGGATCTGTTCACAGAGACCATGGAGGCCATGAACATCATGAGCATCCCGGAGGATGAGCAGATAGGTGAGGCAGAAAGCAAATAACTTTGAATCAACAACTTTTTTTTTTTTGTTATTTAACTTTGTCCCGTCGGTAGAAACCCATGTTTGTTCTCTCGTTGTGCAGGCATGCTGAAGGTGGTGGCCTCTGTGCTGCAGCTGGGGAACATGAGCTTCAAGAAGGAGCGACACACAGACCAGGCCTCCATGCCCGACAACACAGGTAAATTAGACCGTCACTGCAGTTTTATTTTGAGGCGCTGAATAGAAATGCGTTCTAAAACAAGCGAGCGAACGTCACACCCGGTCTAAATGGATTAAATCTTAATCTTCAGCTCTGTCATTTCCGTGTTGCTCATTATCTTCCTCCCATTTCCTCTGCAACAGCTGCTCAGAAGGTGTGTCACCTCATGGGCATGAACGTCACCGACTTCACCCGAGCCATCCTGTCGCCCCGGATCAAGGTGGGCAGAGACTTTGTCCAGAAGGCCCAGACCCAGGAGCAGGCCGAGTTTGCCGTGGAGGCTCTGGCCAAGGCCACGTATGAGAGGATGTTCCGCTGGCTCGTCATGAGGATCAACAAGGCGCTGGACAAGACAAAGAGACAGGGAGCGTCTTTCATCGGCATCCTGGACATCGCTGGCTTTGAGATCTTTGAGGTAAACAATTGAGCCAAACTGCAAAATGTTTTTCCACGTTTGCATTCGTGCTGTTTATCAGCAGTGTTCTGAACCCTTTTTTTTTTTGTTTGTTTGTTTGTTTGTCCCTCCAGCTGAACTCATTCGAGCAGCTCTGCATCAACTACACCAACGAGAAGCTGCAGCAGCTCTTCAACCACACCATGTTCATCCTGGAGCAGGAGGAGTACCAGAGGGAGGGCATCGAGTGGAGCTTCATCGACTTCGGCCTCGACCTGCAGCCCTGCATCGACCTCATTGAAAAACCAGTGAGTTTTCTTTCTTTCTTTTACCTCTGCAGCTTTTATTTCTTTACTCGAAGAAGCATTGCAACCAACTAAATATTGGAAGATGTTTACGATCTGCACTCTTGCGTTTGTCTCCAGGCCAGTCCCCCTGGTATTCTGGCTCTGCTGGATGAGGAGTGCTGGTTTCCCAAGGCCACCGACAAGAGCTTTGTGGAGAAAGTTCTGCAGGAGCAGGGCACGCACCCCAAGTTCCTCAAACCCAAGAAACTGAAGGATGAGGCTGACTTCTGTGTCATCCATTATGCCGGCAAGGTACGTTTACAGAGTCGGTTAATCTAACATTCTCCAGAGGGGGGCTGTGTGTGAGTGAGAGGCTCCAGAGTTTCTCCAGAGTTTCCAGATATTGTCCAGGTGAGGTCATGTGAGAACAGGGCTTCGCAATTAATCGTAAATCTATGGAAACTGACATCTATAACCTCTAACCGACCTGATGCCGTGCGTTCACCAACCGCTGGGTTTCCGCCACGTTCTGTGCTTCATCCCTCTGCAGCATGTCCTCACTCCTAACTAACTTCCTGTGTGATGTCACCCCTCAGGTGGACTACAAGGCAGGTGAATGGCTGATGAAGAACATGGACCCCTTGAATGACAACGTGGCCTCACTGCTCAACCAGTCCACTGACAAGTTTGTCTCTGAGCTGTGGAAGGACGGTGAGTCCAGACAGACGTTAACTCAGTCGCGGTATCCCAGGAATCACTGCTTCTCTAGAGTAAAGCTCTCGATGTCTTACTGTTCCTGTTTTGCATTTCATAGTTCTTTTTCTCTTTTGCTGTTTGGTGTGTGGACCTTTGTTTTTTTTTTACCTCGTCAACTCCCGTTTGTCGTTTACGTCCACTTCCTCCTCTGTGCGGCCCCGTTCTGTCTGTCCTCTTTTCTTTTACTGGGCCTCAGAGGTACAGAAATGTCAGAGAGCCTATTTTTATCAGCGTTTTCCTATTCTACACTCAGACTCAGGTGATGAGGTTTCTTTTTCATGTCTTTATTCTTTCCCTGTTTCTCCTGTTGTCTGGTTAAATTAAATAATTATTCCCACCATGTCCTTTTCTCCTAAAATAAAAAGATCTTTCCGATGAAATGCTCGTAAATTCTGTTGTTCCATTGTCTTTAACCAGCTCCGTGTTCAGTAACAATCCTCTGGTCATCCTAGTTGTTGCTCTGTCATTGAACTCTCCCTCTCTCCCTCTGTGTGATAGTGTTGTTTGGGGACTCCTGGTGTTGGTCATGGGTACTGCAGCAATGGGTATATACTGCATGGGTTTGGTTGTTTGTTTGCTCACTGCAGCACCGTTTGTCACACGAACACGAAGTGAACCATCACACATATCTTCACTCTGAGAAGAACAAAGTTTCAGTGTTTTTTTTTTTAATATATAGATAGTGTGTGGCCTCTCCACACTTCACTTTATTTGCGTGACTCCCCTTTGTTTCCCTCTACATTCACTCGGTGTGTGTTTGGTGTTTCACTCTCTATTCTTTCCTGGTGCGTGTTTACCAAGAGAACGTGGAGAGACAATGGTCATATTCATTTTTCCTTGTGACATGCGTTTGGTTTGAATTTGCCTGGTTGAATATTTGTATTATTAATGTAAATCCCCACTGACTTCTTCTTCCATAATGATCCCCTTTCTGTTTCTCTCTGTTGTCTTCCTCTTTCAGTGGACCGCATCGTCGGTCTGGATAAGGTGTCCGAGATGCCCGGTGCCTTCAAGACCCGCAAGGGCATGTTCCGCACGGTGGGCCAGCTGTACAAGGAGCAGCTGTCCAAGCTCATGGCCACTCTGAGGAACACAAACCCAAACTTTGTCCGCTGCATCATCCCCAACCACGAGAAAAAGGTATCGAACACTGGCATCTACTGGGCCATTTCCAACACAGGAACTTTAGAGTCAGGCAACAGTAAAGCCGTCATTGCACAGATTAGAACAGTTTATCTCTGTTTCGCCAAAATAACCGACCAGCACTCGTTCCCCTCTCACAGGCTGGTAAACTGGACCCTCACCTGGTTCTGGACCAGCTGAGATGTAACGGTGTCCTGGAGGGGATCCGTATCTGCAGACAGGGCTTCCCCAACCGCATCGTCTTCCAGGAGTTCAGACAGAGGTAACGGAATAATAATTTTATTGTTCCCATTCCGATTTATTGTTGTTTCATCCAGCAAATACTCAATCCTAACGCCTGCTTTCCCCCAGGTATGAAATCCTCACTCCGAACGCCATCCCCAAGGGCTTCATGGATGGAAAACAGGCCTGTGTGCTCATGGTAATGGAGCTAAAAGTTTCTTTGGGAGTCTGCATGATAATACCACATAATAAACACAAACAAATCCCTCCATGATGTGATTGATCAGCACGTTTCCTTACCCGTCAGATTAAAAGCCTGGAGCTGGATCCCAACCTGTACCGCATCGGCCAGAGCAAAGTCTTCTTCAGAGCCGGTGTCCTCGCTCACTTGGAGGAGGAGAGAGACATGAAGATCACAGACATCATCATCAGTTTCCAGGCCTGGTGCCGAGGCTACGTGGCCCGAAAGTAAGAAGAGACGATCGTATCAGGATCCTCTTATTGTGACAAAATGATGTGGAGCATAGTATGACTGATTGAAACAACATTACACTTTAGTGTTTCAGCTTTTATTGCTGAGAGTATTAAAAGAAAAACTTGCTACTATGCACCGGAATTATACTGTGTGTGTATATATATATAATTTAAGGGTATTTCTTGAACTGTGTTATTGGTTATATTGCTTCGCAGGGCTTTTGCCAGGAGACAGCAGCAACTGACTGCAATGAAGGTGATCCAAAGAAACTGCGCCGCTTATCTCAAACTCAGGAACTGGCAGTGGTGGAGGCTCTTCACCAAGGTGAACTTCAATCTCCTACGACATCCACAAATTGCAGATTGTTCCTTTTTTTTTGCTCCTTCCGTTTTTCCTAATGCCCCTTATTTCCACTTGTTCTTGCATCAGGTGAAGCCTCTGCTGCAGGTCAGCAGGCAGGAGGAAGAGATGCAGGCCAAGGATGACGAGCTCAGTAAAGCTAAGGAGAAACACGTGTATGCTCAGCAGCAGCTTTTGGAGATGGAGGAGAAACAACAGCAGGTAACATTATATTGTAGAATAAAATCCCCGGACTTCAGTATAATATTCACAGGTGGAAGATAAAGGAGTGTGCTTCATTTGAGTGTCATGTAATTCCTGTACATTTATCATTTTTACTCTGCTTGCAGCTGAGTGCTGAGAAGATGGCCCTGCAGGAGCAGCTTCAAGCGGAAACAGAGCTCTGTGCCGAGGCGGAGGAGATGAGAGCCCGTCTCGCTGCCAGGAAGCAGGAGCTGGAGGAGATCCTCCATGACCTGGAGGCCCGAGTGGAGGAGGAGGAAGAGCGAGCGTCTCACCTGACATCAGAGAAAAAGAAGATGCAGCAGAATATCTCAGTAAGGAAATTTGAAATGATACGCATGCAGGCGGTGTGTATATGTTAGGGTGGGGTACTTACTGTTTGTTTACCCTCAGGACCTGGAGCAGCAGCTGGATGAGGAGGAGGCGGCCAGACAGAAGCTGCAGCTGGAGAAGGTCACCTTGGAGGCAAAGATGAAAAAGATAGAGGATGAGGTTATGGTTCTAGACGACCAGAACAACAAACTAAACAAGGTGAAGATTAAAATGATTATATTTCCTGGGAGCTAGTGGCTGCTACGGTGCTCGATTTGAGCCTCTCTGCCATCTCTGCTTGTGAACACAGGAGAAGAAGTTGATGGAGGAGAGAATCTCTGAATTCACCACCAATCTGGCTGAGGAGGAGGAGAAATCCAAGAGTCTGCAGAAACTCAAGACCAAGCACGAGGCCATGATAACAGACCTGGAGGGTAAGAAGGAAGCATGATGCGGACATGAGGCAACATACATGAGCCATCGTAGATCCTGGTGGCTGATTCCAACTGTTAGCATATCGTTAGCAAAGCAATTGTTCTTTTTTTCTGTCAGACCGCCTGCGCAGGGAGGAGAAGCAGCGTCAGGAGCTGGAAAAGAATCGGCGCAAACTTGACGGTGACTTCACTGAGGTTCAAGACCAGATTTCAGAGCTGCAGGCCCAGATTGCTGAGCTCCGTGCCCAACTGGCCAAGAAGGAGGAAGAGCTCCAGGCAGCTCTGGCCAGGTCTGTATGGACTTGACAGCTCCTTGTTTTATTATCCGTAATGATCGTTTGTTTGAAAAATGGGTTCCTTCGCTGCTTTTCTTTTTATAAATTTGTCTGACCTGTCCCTCCCTTCAGGATTGAGGAGGAGGCGGCACAGAAGAACCTGGCCCAGAAAAAGATTCGCGAATTGGAGGCTCAGCTCTCTGAGCTGCAGGAGGATTTGGAGCTGGAGAGGCAGGCCCGCACCAAGGCAGAGAAACACCGCCGGGACCTGGGAGAAGAGCTCGAGGCCCTCAAGACCGAGCTGGAGGACACTCTGGACTCCACTGCAGCCCAGCAAGAACTGAGGTAGAAAACTGGTTTTGTAAGAGCTACAGCAGTGAGATATTTCCCCATCATGCTCCATGGAATCAAGTAGGTTGACCTCTGCTCTGCCTTCTCAGGACCAAACGTGAAACGGAGGTTGCACATCTTAAAAAGACTCTGGATGAAGAGGCCAGGGTCCACGAACAGCAGCTGTCTGAGATGAGACAGAAACACGGTCAGGCCTTCGATGAGCTCAATGAGCAGCTGGAGCAGGCGAAGAGGGTAATTAAAATCTATTTCAGAGCCTCTATCCACCCAATGTTTTTCTTTTCTCCTTAAAGTCCTCAATGTTTCGGTCCTTCCCTGCAGAACAAAGTCTCAATGGAGAAGGCCAAGCAGGCTCTGGAGTCGGAGAGGAACGAGCTGGTGATCGAGATGCAGACGCTGATGCAGGGTAAAGGAGATTCTGAGCATCGCAGGAAGAAGGCGGAGTCCCAGGTCCAGGAGCTGCTGCTCAAACATTCCGAGAGCGAGCGCCAGAGGGTGGAGCTGGTTGAGAAACTGTCAAAAACTCAGGTAGAGATCTTTTATTACGTCTGAATATTTATCAGTGTATTAACACTTGTGGAGGCAGAAGAAGAAGAAGAAGGATTCTGTTCAGTGGTTGATTTGTTGTCGTCTGTCCACAGACTGAGTTGGAAAATGTAACCTGCGTACTGAGCGATCTGGAGGGAAAATCCATCAAAGCAAGCAAAGACTGCTCCGCTGTGGAGTCCCAGCTGCAGGACGTTCAGGTACGCAGACCCGCATACGCTTCACACCCTCCGATACTTTCAGAGATCTGAAAACCAACTGACTCTCCGGCAGAAATGGAGAAATAGAGCAGAACAAAGGAACCATAGGTGTGAAAACCCTTTCAGTCAAATTACCTGCCTCTCACTTATAATTGACCTTGTATGTCCATGTTCACAACAGGAACTGCTCCAGGAAGAAACCCGCCAGAAACTGTCACATGGCACACGCATGCGCCAGCTAGAGGATGAACAGAACAACCTGAAAGAACAGCTGGAGGAGGAAGAGGCCGCCAAGAAGAACTTGGAGAAGCAGCTGCAGATTGTGCAGGCTCAGGTAAAACGTGAACGCGTCCCTCAGACCTGCTGATAACTCATTATCAGCAGCTACTGGAGGATTGAGGAGCTATTGCTACTTCATCCAGGATGTATTATGAAGCACGCCTCTACCTCACGGTGTCAAACGTTTGAGTGACACCACCTCTCTCCATACAGCTGGTTGAAATGAAGAAGAGGGTGGAGCAGGACGCAGGGTGTCTGGAGACGGCCGAGGAGGGAAAGAAGAGGCTGCAAAGGGACCTGGAAGCAACAAACCAGCGCCTGGAGGAGAAATGTGCTGCCTTCGATAAGATGGACAAAACCAAGACGCGTCTCCAGCAAGAGCTGGACGACCTGCTCGTAGACCAAGACCACCTCCGACAGATCGTCTCCAACCTGGAGAAGAAGCAGAAGAAGTTTGACCAGGTCAGATAATCTGTTTTATGTAAATACAGTGCCACAGATTATAGTAGACATTTTTAGTAATGAGCATATTTTAGCTGTTGGATCTTTTAAACACTTTGCCCTGACTTTCTCTAGATGCTGGCGGAGGAGAAGAACATCTCCGCCCGCTACGCAGAGGAGCGTGACCGAGCTGAGGCTGAGGCCCGCGAGAAGGAGACCCGGGCGCTGGCGTTGACTCGTGAGCTGGATTCTCTGATGGACACGAAGGAAGAACTGGACCGCAACAACAAACTGCTGCGTGCTGAAATGGAGGACCTGGTATCTTCTAAGGATGACGTCGGCAAGAGTGTACGTCTGGAAAATGAGTTGTGTGTTAGTGTGTGAGTATTTGTGCCTGTGTGGTCTGCTCAAGTCCTCATCACTACTCCTACTTCCTGTCGCACAGGTCCACGAACTGGAGAAATCCAAACGTGCCATGGACCAGCAGCTGGAGGAGATGAAGACTCAGCTGGAGGAGCTGGAGGATGAGCTGCAGGCCACAGAGGACGCCAAGCTGCGTCTGGAGGTCAACATGCAGGCCTTGAAGGCCCAGTATGAGAGAGACCTGGCAGGACGAGACGAGATGGGCGAGGAGAAGAAGAGAGCTCTGGTCAAACAGGTACTAAAGCCGCTGTAACGTATGTTAGCTGTTGTCATCTTTGTGGGAAAAGTTCTTGACTATGGAAAAATGTAGAAATTGGTGCATGGCTGAAAATGAGTTGTGCGTCCTCCAGGTGCGTGAGATGGAGATGGAGCTGGAGGACGAGCGGAAGCAGCGTTCTGCTGCCGTGGCCTCTCGCAAAAAGCTGGAGCTGGACCTGAAGGAGCTCGAGGCAGGAATCGACATGGCCAACAAGAACCGCGACGAGGCCCTGAAGCAGCTGAAGAAACTCCAAGTGAGTTGACTGTTGAAATATATTGAACAACTCAAATCTAATGACTACTCCGACTCGGCTAATCGATGCATTTCTTTTTTTTTTTTTATTCTCTCTCCTCAGGCCCAGATGAAGGATCTTGTCCGAGAACTGGAGGACACTCGCATGTCCCGGGAGGAGATCCTCGCCCAGAGCAAGGAGACCGAGAAGAAGCTGAAGGGCATGGAGGCAGACATGATCCAGATGCAGGAGGTCGGCACGCACACGTCTACAGTCGTCTCTTTTTTTTTACGCTTGAAGTGAAAGTGAGATGAGCCAAGAACTGTCTGGCACAATTAAACAAACTGCTCTGTGGTACTTTTGCAGGAGTTGGCATCTGCAGAGCGAGTGAAGAGACAGGCCCAGCAGGAGAGAGATGAGCTGCAGGATGAGATTAACAACCAGGCCAACAAGAAGTAAGACGTTCATCACTTTTCAACAAATTGTTAGTTATGTGCATGGCTTGTTGTTTACCCGTGTGTCTGTGTGTGTGCACTGTAATCACACCAACCTTTCTTCCATCTCAGTGCTCAGGTTGCAGAGGAGAGGAGACGGCTGGAGGCTCGTATCGCTCAGCTGGAGGAGGAGCTGGAGGAGGAGCAATGCAACACTGAGCTGACCAACGACAGGCTGAAGAAAGCTTTGCTGCAGGTCTGTAGGTTTTCATCAGTCGATGCTTCTTCAGCAACCGGTTGTGTTATTTGAAGTCATTGATTAATTCCTGCGTTCAGCCCAAACTGACTCTGAGTCTCGGTCCCTCTTGTTCAGACGGATCAGATGAATGTGGAGCTGACCGCAGAGCGCAGCAGCTCTCAGCGCGTGGAAGGTGCTCGCTCTCAGCTGGAGCGTCAGAACAAGGAGCTGAAACTGAAGCTGCAGGAGCTCGAGGGAACCGTCAAGTCCAAGTACAAGGCCAACATGGCCGCCCTGGAGGCAAAGATCGTTCAGCTGGAGGAACAGCTGGACATGGAGACCAGGTGAGCGTCTCAGCCAGAGATATTTAGAAACATCAACACGCTCTTCATCTATGTTCTCATTAAGAGACACTTCTCCACCACTGATCGACAATATGTTGTGTAAAGACTTCAGCCTGATCAGTGTTGTTCTCTCGACTCAGGGAGAGACAGGGTGCCACCAAACTTGTGAGACGCACGGAGAAGAAACTGAAGGAAGTCATCCTGCAGGTGGATGACGAGAGACGCAACACAGAGCAGCACAAGGACCAGGTCCGAGGCTTTCCTTCATCAGCTCCTTCAGCTCTACATCGGATTTCTTTATCTGCGCTCTGGTTTTCTCGATTCTCTTTAATTGTTCTGTGATCTGTCTAATTCTCAGGTGGACAAGTTGAACTCTCGCATGAAGCAGCTGAAGCGTCAGTTGGAGGAGGCTGAGGAGGAGGCTCAGAGAGCCAACGCCAACCGAAGGAAACTGCAGCGGGAGCTGGAGGACGCCACAGAGTCGACGGACGCCATGAACCGTGAAGTCACCACCCTCAAGAACAAGCTCAGGTGGGAGAAAGAGTCTGTAGAGACGTCGCAGCTTTTATTTTCTATGATTTGCAGCGTAAAAGTAAATAAACACATTCAACCCCATGATGGTGCCGTGACCATTATCTCAGGCGACGTGTGCTCACTTTATTTTTCTCCTCTGTTCCAGGCGTGTCGATCTCCCCTTCATCGGGCGCCGCACCGTTACCCGCACTGGCATCGAGAGTGACGAGGAGAGCGAGCCCAAGACCGAGACGCCCGAGCCCAAACCCGAATGAACGGCCGTCGCTCTACTTCTTTAGAACTGCATCGTAAATAGACAGACCCAAATACTCATGAGCAAACCTTACTGTACCTGCCGAACAGAACAGAGAGGAGCACACACACACACACACGATAATGTGACAGTCTGATCTCTTTACCATCGACAATCTATGCATTCTTAACACAGACGCCAGTTAACTCGGACAATCACATGCTGACAAACACACGTTATTTTTGGGCCAAATTTTTCTTTTTGCTTCCTGTTTCATTCTCTGGGAAAAACAAAAAAAAAAGAAAAAGATATTTTTATAAGGAAACATTCCAGTTGTAATAGTCCTGATCACGGATCTATTTTTCTAATTGAAGAAAGAGAAAACAAAGAAGTATACATGAATGAAGACCGATTACTGGAAGGGGACCAAAGTAATATCTCGAACTATAGAATTGTATTTTATGCAGAAGTTTTTATAATGGTTAAGAATGGAAGTGCTTCATGTTTATTACACTCGCGCTCTCGCCTCAGTTTATAATGAAGGTTTATATGCTGAAATGTATTCTATCAATTTAGCAGCAGTTAGCACTTGAGACTACGCTTTTGGGCTTAATCATTTGATACGTACATTTCATGTGGAAAATGAAATTTGAGGCTGATTTCGGGTAATAATTAGAAACTCATTGACGTCAAAGTGAAGGCATTTGATTGTGACTGTGCTGAAATATCTTTAATTTTGCACTGACATGGAAAAAAAAAAAAAAAAAACACTTTAGCCTCGACATCATAAACCACTGCGTTTGTGTGTTTGATTGAAACGGTGACGGAGAAGTTTTTCGGAAAGACCGTGTACGTGCTCGTGTAGCGGGCGCACACGCTGCCAACACACACTAAAGCCTTAAAAACAGCAGGATTTCTACTGGGTGCGGTTGTTGGCTTCTATCTGGACATGCTTTGATTTTTATGTTTATCACTATCAGTGTTTTCGTTAATGTTCAGGGTAACGTTTAATTGGGTGGTGGGGTAGTTAAATACTCACAGCACACAATGTATACTCGGGGCACAGCCTCTTGAGGTGGGGGGGGGGGGGGGGGTTAGCTGAGGATTTTACAAAACCAAAGGCAGATTCAAGACGTTGGAGTGTACTTTGTTACTCTAGTCCATGTACACTTTACTCCGACTGGCCGGTGGTTCATGGGACACAAACCCCACACAGCTCGTGCCCCGGGGGCGGCTTTTGGCTCACACTGCTGGGAAGTGAGAGGAATCTGTTGCTGAAGAGTAACGGTTCACAGTTAGAAGGATCACACATCTTTTCGCACTTAAAGACAAAGAACATCTTGACGAAAATAAAAGGAAAAAAAAAACAAAAAACTGCATCTTCTCAATTATGTTGTAACGTTGGTCTGACTGCACCTCTGAAATGGAAAACATGTGACATGTTGGTATTATTGCAATTAAAGAGGCTTTCTAAACTGCTGCACGTGCACCACCCGTGTCTTGATTTCACGCTGATGTCGGTTTGCAGAGATTTGACTCTGGAGAGATAATGATGAAACCCTCAAATTGTTGTTGGTGTGGTGCTTCCTCCCCAGCTGGGGGCGCTCAGGGGTTCTCCAGGGGGGGACTAGTAGAACCCAATCAGGTTCTAACCGGATCCACCAGAGTAACACAAAGTAAACAAGGAGGAAACTTTCTGATGTTGTCATGTTTCTGCTCTGAACTCAACTTATTCATATGATGACTCTGACTTGAAGGAAGTGTTTGTAAGTATTTTTTATGTATAACTACATTTGTGTTTCCCTGGTTTTCTTTAATGCAGTAAGTACACGTACAAAAGTACTTTTACTCCACTATTTCACATCTATCGTTGCTTTTTTAATAGTGGTCATACATTTGTTTTAAAATGAGCTTTAAAATACGTTAATATCCTGGAAATGAACCATACAACAGAGTGTAAATCATTTTAAATTTCTTCACCTCGACGAGCCACAACATGAAGATGCTGCTCACACATTCAATCTTCAATAGTGGTGATGCAATAATAATAAAAAAATATATATATATATGATTATGTTTGAAAAGGGACGGCTTTTGCTTTTTAAATGTTCCTTTATAAATTATTTACATTAAATTAGAAACTAACTTGCGCTGGCTACACGATATGTCATGTACTAAATGTAGACTGTTAATAAAAAGTAGTTCCCGCAGATTGTATATGTTAAAAGTATTCACCAAAGACTGTACATTTTTAAATACTATGTATTTAAAAAGTACTTCACACAGACTGTTAATAAAGTACTTCACATAGACTGTTAATAAAGAAAGTACTTCACACAGACTGTTAATAAAGTACTTCACATAGACTGTTGATAAAGAAAGTACTTCACACTGTATATTCAAAAGTATTTCCTGAATTATTGACGTCACGGTCAGAGCGCTGGTCGACCAATCAGGGCCGTTTGTGGGCGGGGCTGTGTCGTCACTAACCAGGAAGCGGCCGGTTGAAGTTACCGGTGAAAAGGACGAACAGCAGGAAGTGTGTGTGTCTGTGTCTGTGTGTGTGTGTCAGCTGTTTGAGATTCAGTCTGGACTTTTACTCATCTGAACTAATGACGGAGAGAAAACACAACAACCAGGTGAGACACACACACACACACACACACACACACACGCACACACACACACACACGTTACATTAGTTGCTCACATGTTCACACTCACGTGAAACTCAGGACAACAGACAGATGATCAGTGTTAACACTGAGCAGGATGAGTTGTTGGCTGATGAGGAGCTGTGTGTTCGTCAGGTGGTCGCAAATAAGAAGCACAGTTTCAGTCTGGTGATCTATATTAAGTGTGTGTGTGTGTGTGTGTGTGTGTGTGTGTGTGTGTGACAGACTGTGCACGTTCTCCCCGTCAGTGAGCAGCAGAGTAACAGACAGACAGCGTCGGATCGAACTGAGCCTCGTCCTGAAGAAGCATGGAGCTTTCCCTGGTGAGTTTTACAGTCAGAGTATTCACTTGTGTAATGTTATGGACTTTAACAGTACGTGTTGTACAACGGGCAGCGTGTGAATATGTTTGTGTGTATCACTGCTCTTATGTTGTACGTGTCCTCATCGTCGCTCTGGTCCGCCGCAGGTGGAACTGGACGGAGATTACATAACTGACATCCTGACGTAATCTTTACCTCGCACATTCAGACTGGAAGTGTAGGATCCTTCATGTTTCCTCTCTCCTTGTCCCCTGCCCTCCTCAGGCTCACCCGGCCATCAAAGCCTTCATGTGCGGCTCCCTCAGCGGGACCTGCTCCACGCTGCTGTTCCAGCCTCTGGACCTGGTCAAGACCCGTCTGCAGACGCTGCAGAGCGGCGTGCAGCCTGGGTGAGTCAGCGTACACTGACACACTTACACACACACACACACACACACACTTATCAGTAACACTGGCTTACATCACTTGACCTCTAAACCCTGCTTTATTGACTGGAGGAACATGTCATGTCACGGCTGCAGCACACGGGTTCCACATGCAAGCAGAATCCATTATTTTACCTTTGATCGTCTTCATGTCCGTTCGTCTGAATGTTCCTCCTCCAGGTCGGGCAGAGTCGGGATGGTGACGGTGCTTCTGAGCGTGGTGCGGACAGAGAGGCTGCTGGGACTGTGGAAAGGAGTTTCACCGGTTAGATCCTGCTGCTCCTGAACTACACATGTTCTCCTTCTCACTCGCACAATGAAAACATGTGGTTGATTTCCCTCCTCCCCTCGCTCTGCTCTCTCCTGCATGTGATCCTCCAGTCCTTCGTTCGGACCATCCCGGGTGTGGGGATCTACTTCAGCACCTTCTACTCTCTGAAGCAGCACTTCCTCCAGAACGGCAGCCTAGGGCCCATGGAGGCCATGCTGCTGGGAGGCGGGGCCCGGGCGGTGGCGGGGGTCTTCATGCTGCCGGTCACTGTCATCAAGACACGCTTTGAGGTAAGCTGGTGGACGTATGTGTGTGTACGACTGTACTCTAAACACTCTTCCATCGCTAACGAATCCGTTTGTAACGATGTGGGAAAGCTGGTCCTGCTTGTGACTGAATGGCTTCGCCGTCTGTCTCAGTGCGGCAGGTACGGGTACAGGAGTGTGGTCGGGGCTCTGCGCAGCGTGTGTCAGACGGAGGGTCCTGCCTCTCTGTTCTCTGGCCTCATGGCGACTCTCCTCAGAGACGTTCCCTTCTCTGGTATCTACGTCATGTTCTACAGCCAGGCCAAGGCCTCGCTGCCGACAGGTACGTCCAGTCTCAGAGAGAAATATGACTTTTAACATTTACATTTAATATTGTGACACAAGCTCTATTCCTTCAAGAAATCAGCACGTCTCCGTCGGCCCCCCTCGCGAACTTCGGCTGTGGGATCCTGGCGGGCGTGTTGGCCTCTCTGATCACTCAACCCGCCGACGTGGTCAAAACACAGGTGCAAGTGAACCCACAGCTGAGGACGGCAGAGGCTGTCAGATGCATCTACATGGTAACTGTGTCCCTCCTCTGTTGCTTGTTAGTCTGAACGGCACGTAGCTGCATGATTCATTTAAAGGTCTGACCTCCGTCTCTGTCCGTTCTTTAAGGAACATGGCGTCCGGGGCTTCTTCAGGGGAGCAGTTCCTCGGTCGCTAAGGAGGACCATGATGGCCGCCATGGCGTGGACAGTGTACGAGAAGATGATGGCCAACGTCGGACTGAAGTCCTGAAGGGGAACGTTGATGAGTGAAAAGAAAATGGAGATTCAAGTCAAGTCACTGTATGAAGAGGGTGAATGTGTGAAGAGGAAGGAACTGCTGCTGTCGCTCACAGTAAAAAAATATTTTATGGAGATGCTGACTCTTGAGCACAGACTCGTCTGAATGAGTGACGTGCACGTCTGGAGAGATTTCACTATCAAGTGTGTCACTGGGTTGAGGCTGAAGTTCAAGAATCCAACTTCTTCCCTGTACAGAAACTAATACTGACACTAAAAATGTTCCGAACCACACAACAAGTTTTTAATCTCAGGGAGCGTTTGGACTCTGTCTTTAAGTTTTGGAAACACAGTGGGACATTCCTCTATCTGTTTTAAAAAAAAAAAAAATTCAGATATGATTTCAAAAAGACTTCAGTGATCTGGACACTGTCCCAGATTCAGCTCAGACGTCTGCGATGCACTTTGACCTCTGCCGTTCTTTCATGGCACAGCCCAGCACCTGGAGAGACTCTTAAAAGCCTTTCTAATAACACAGTGCTATTTATGTTCTTATATTTTAATATGTGCTTCTAACCTGCCTTAAATGACATTAAAGTTTTGTTTTTGCTCTGGTATAAAGTATTTCATCTTTAAAACAAACTGGACTCCGTCAGGGGGGAGTGGTGACCTGGCATCAAATAGTAAATAAGAACAAGGAGTGGAGGAGGGGCAGGCTACAGTGAGAAATGAAAGTATTTCTGGAGTCGATCTGCTGGAAAAAGTTAATTATTGTTTGATGACGAGAAACTTACAGAAAATCATTGTTTGCTAAACTAATAAATTAACTATGACAGTTTTTTTATTTCCTTCATCCTGTTCTTTAACCTCCAACTTTCCCAGAACACGTCAGCTCCTCTTCTCGGTCCTTATTTGTAACGACCGGCGCCTCGACCGTCCTTGACTTTCACCCAAACCCAGAGTATTGCAGCCACATATTGTGAGACTGTTCAGTCACGAAGGTGTCAAGTGTTACACAATGCAAATATAAAAACTGAAAACAAACACACAGTGGTGCACACCGACCGCCTGACAACATGTTTGATCAGTTTATATCATACACAAGAGTCTGGACATACAGGTTCCATTGAAATGATTTATCTTCTCGTTGTGTAATTGTGTAAACAGGATGATCTCTGTGCCTGGAACTCTTTATCTCGAACAAATAAAGTTGCACCACAGGTCGTTTTCCCTGAGGAGTCTCAGCTGAGTCTTAATATGGTCTTTCCATCTTCTGCTTTGTCTTAATATGGGATTTACACAACTGACCTCTGGTTACCGCTGTAGACTGGGATCGCCCACCTTTGGGGCTCCACCAATCAGAGACGTCGCCACTACACCTGAGGATTGTGGGTAGTGTAGTTCTTCTCCTAGACTCGGTCGAATTAAACACATTTAACACAGTTGAGACTATACAGAATTATATTGCATGATTTAATAATCTCATAGCTTCTGGTAAATCTACCTCTGACTGTTAATCAAATGTTTTTCGGAAACAATGATTAAAACAATTAAAGGTTTATTTCAACATTTTAAACATTGCACTGGTGTTGATACAGAGTTTATAACACTTTGTCATAACACAACAAAGGGAAATAAATACATAAATAATATAGGATCTCATTCAAGCAGCTTTAACAAGTTCAGTTTAAAAAAGAAGTTTCAGGGCATTTTGGTCAGTTGTGTATTTGAAGAGATTTTCTAAATATCTTCGTTCTCCCATCTGTGGATATGGGGCTTGACTTTTAAATAATCCATAATAAATAAATAAAAAACACAGAATATGGACATGAGGTTGTGTTGTGTCAGCAAAACTTTTCAGATAAACGTATTAGTGAATTGTGAATCGGTCTCTTTTCTGAAACAATATTTGTGTTCAGCAAAATCAGTTGGTTTTGTTTTGATGGAAACCGGAAAATAAAATCCTGTAAGACTTTCTCATAATTTCCTGATTGAAGATGAAACCCTGAGATCTTCGTGTTTAAAGAAAGAACTCATCAAAATCAATCAATCAAACTGTTGAGCTCTGTAACAGCGCGCGGGAAACAGCACCATCCGGCGGCCACGTCGCAGATCTACGTCATCTCCGCTTCCCGCTAACCGACCAATCACACACCGGGAAACGTACTATAAATACGACGTCATTTCCTCCCGGCGCCCTCTTTTCACCGTGTGGTCAGATCTCCAACGGCGTTGTTTCGTGGTGAGTTCTTTCACTCGTTATATTTCACCGTTAAACCCGTGAAGTCACCACGGAGACTTGGTGTGATGATGAGTCGGTGCATTAACTCACGCCGGGTGGTTATAAATCCGCCATGTTGTTTCTTTAAAGAGTCTAAATATCGTTTAGAAGACGATGCTAACATCCGTGCTAACACGCTAGCTGCTGACACGCGCTCCTCCCGCTGCTGCCCCTCCTCGTGCCTGACGATAAATACTCATGAAGCTGTGAATTCATATTTTATCTCCATTTAAAAAACTTTACTAAGCAGTTTTTTTATATGTGAAATATATTAGATGTGTTAATGTGGAATCTGCGATGTGTTAGCGGGTCATTCAGTAACTGGACGCCTGTAGTAGCAGCTCTTTACTCAGCCGGGGACTTTTTTAAAAACTGATCCTCATCAGAAAGTGATTAAACTTTCTTTAATAACTTTTTCTGCCATGAGTCTATTTAAACTGGTATTGAAAGACCTGATTAGTCACCGTCTTTGAGCTTGAGTTGAACCTCATGGTCCTGAAGAATATGTGCAGTTGCTTCATTCATATATCACGGTGGTCGAGAGAGATACACTACAAATTCAGAAAACATATTAAGAAGTCACAACACGTGTAAATGTAGAAACGTGCTGTTTCCAGGGTACCGAACAAAGTGATGAACCTGGATTTCTCAATTTGTCTGCTGCAAACTTCCAAAATTGTCTCAACAGTTGATGGTTTAATGATAAATCATCGTAGGTGAAAAACGTGAAGTTTATATTCTGACACTAATCCACTGTCTTTCCTTTCCCAGCTCTCCCAATAAACTCGTAACGCAGGGAAAGTGGTCACGATGTCCGGAGGTCTAGATGTCCTTCAAATGAAGGAGGAGGATGTGCTGAAGTTCCTGGCGGCAGGAACCCACCTGGGAGGAACCAACTTGGACTTCCAGATGGAGCAGTACGTCTACAAGAGAAAAAGCGACGGTGAGACCTCTCACTGTGATGTAGGTCACTGCATGAAATGCACATGAAGTCTTATGTCAGTGCTTTAATCCCCAGGTGTGTACATCATAAACCTGAAGAAGACCTGGGAGAAGCTGCTGCTGGCGGCCAGGGCCATTGTTGCCATTGAGAACCCAGCTGACGTGTGCGTCATCTCCTCCAGGAACACTGGACAGGTAATGTCCAACACTTACGGAAATTCTGTACATTGACTGAAATACGCGCACTTTTAAAGCCTGGCACTGATGTCGGTGTTCAGGTGTCGGATGTGTGCAATAGTAAGCTGGCCGGGTTTTCGCTAACACCATTAGGACTACAGTCCAATGATTGGGGTTTGATAGTGACCTGAGCCACAGTTCAAACTGTTGAAGATAAAGTAATTGTTGGGATTTAGCTGAGATTTTGAATATAACCTCTGTTTCTCTTCCCACTTCAGAGAGCTGTGCTGAAGTTCGCCTCTGCCACCGGCGCCACCACCTTCCACGGTCGTTTCACCCCTGGTACCTTCACCAATCAGATCCAGGCAGCTTTCAGGGAGCCCCGCCTCCTGATCGTGACAGACCCTCGTGCTGACCATCAGCCACTGACTGAGGCTTCTTACGTCAACATTCCCACCATTGCCCTGTGTAACACAGACTCCCCACTGAGATACGTGGATATCTCCATCCCCTGTAACAACAAGGTGAGAACCACTCACTCCTGACTTCCTGGTGAATCCACACACTTACACACTTACACACTTTGCACACCGTTAGAGCCCGGTACTGTCCTGTCTGTGCAGTGCGGGGTGTAGGACGTGTGCTAAAATAATATGCTTGAACTCTGACCACTCCTTTCCGAACCACTTGGAGAGTTTTGGTTAGAGATCTTGCCACAGAAACTTTACTATTGTACATTTATGTACTTGGTGAATATTAAATGACTAAGATGTACTGCAATGGTGGCTGCTGGGTTTCTTCATCTATGGTTATTCATGACTAAAGTGCACTTGTGTTACAGGGTCACCACTCTGTGGGTCTGATGTGGTGGATGTTGGCCAGGGAGGTTCTCAGGATGAGGGGAACCATCTCCAGGGAGCACCCATGGGAGGTCATGCCTGATCTGTACTTCTACAGAGACCCTGAAGAGGTGAGACAAAGTTACAGCAGCTTGATGTTGCAGTGTGTAAGTGTCATGTGTCTGATATCTCTAACGCCCCATATTTTCTATGCAGATCGAGAAGGAGGAGCAGGCCGCAGCTGAGAAGGCTGTTGGTAAGGAGGAGTTCCAGGGAGAATGGAGCGCCCCTGCTGCTGAGTTCACTCAGCCTGAAGTCGCTGACTGGTCTGAGGGCGTTGCTGTGCCATCTGTGCCCATCCAGCAGTTCCCAGCACGTAAGATCACTTGTTTTCTTTTGAACGACTCTTATCTAAACTTTGTAATGTAGCACTTGGCTGGTCTCTGTAACGTGGCACTGAACGCATCATTAAAACTTTTCTTTGCTCTCTAGCAGCAACAACTGCTGCGGCTGCCGCTGCACCCGTTAAGCCCGCTGAACCCTTCCCAGCTGAGCGTAAGTGAAATCTTAAATTATGTCAACATCAATTCTTTTGAATGGAAGTAAAAACTTCTTGAATGCTAAACTTGTGTTCTCTCCCACAGAGGACTGGAGCAACCAGCCTGCCACTGAGGATTGGTCCACAGCTCCCACTGCCCAGGCTTCAGACTGGGGTGGTGCCCCCGCTGACTGGTCTTAAGTCAATGACTTTGGCAACAATAAAAACTGTTGTTTACTCTCCGACTGTTTTTGGTTGTTTCATTTAAAATCTACTGAATGTCAGGAATTCCTCACAGCATTAAATGAGCATTATAGAGGCAAAAGATCAACACCAATAAAAGTAGCACAAGTTAAGACATAAAAACTGATTGTTGCCATTGAGAACCCAGCTGATGTGTGTGTCATCTCCTCCAGGAACACTGGACAGGTAATGTCCAACACTTACAGAAATTCTGTACATTGACTGAAATACGCGCACTTTTAAAGCCTGGCACTGATGTCGGTGTTCAGGTGTCGGATGTGTGCAATAGTAAGCTGGCCGGGTTTTCGCTAACACCATTAGGACTGCAGTCCGATGATTGGGGTTTGATAGTGACCTGAGCCACAGTTCAAACTGTTGAACTGGCTTCACACTGGGGTGGTGCCCCCGCTGACTGGTCTTAAGTCAATGACTTTGCCAACAATAAAAACTGTACTCTCTGACTGATTTTGGTTGTTTCATTTAAAATTTACTGAACTGTGAGGAAATTGTTCAATTTATATTTCATAGAGGCAAAAGATAAACCCCAATAAAAGTAGCAGAAGTTAAGATATATAAACTGAAGTAATGTTAAACTGTAATACACGATTGCACATTAGATGGAATGGGAAATTACTTGATATCAAACTTCTCAAGTGTAAAATCCAGTGTAATTCCTCAAGTCTGGACATCACATATATGAACATGTAGTTAAACATAATTACAGCAGATTTACTAAACACATCAGCCACAGTTTGCATATGAGGGAATGAACAAAGAGGATGGGGAGTTATATGAAAGTATATAACTGAAGGTCAAAATTCATTTTAACAAAAAACAAGATTCTGATGCTGTAGCATAAACTCATCAAGTAATTTTCCACTTCATAATCTCAGTAGAAAACTCACTCACAAGTCAACACATGAAAAGACTGAAGGGTCTCAACTAACCACTGAAGGGGGACTTCCTGTAACTGCAGCTCTATATATATATACATATTATATATACATACATATATATTCAACATTAGTTGAGACCTGTCAACTAATATAAGCAAGATATCAGCAAGATGTTGCTTATATCCATTCATAGAAGAACAGAAAGCAAAATACCCTCCACTGGTCAGAAATCTTTTTAAATTGAATTCTATTTCCACAGCTCCACGTCTCCTCGAAATTTAATTGAATAAAAAGGCGATAAAATAGAAAAAGATGAAGATAAAATTAGACAAGACAAACTTTACTGATCCCACACTGGGAAATTTAACTCGTTACAGCAGCACAGGTGGAATAAATCTAACAAGAGAACGTGTGAAGTAATAAAATCAGAATCAGAATTTCTTTATTGTCCCAAGAAATTAACAGCATTGCAACAGCAAGATAATCAACAAGCATGAACAATGAAGGAGAAAGAGTAAAGATAAAGTTAAACCAGATGATTAGACAAAAAATAAAAGAGTAAAGATAAAGTTAAACCAGATAATTAGACAAAAAGTAAAAGAGTAAAGATAAAGTTAAACCAGATGAATTAGACAAAAAATAAAAGAGTAAAGATAAAGTTAAACCAGATGAATTAGACAAAAAGTAAAAGAGTAAAGATAAAGTTAAACCAGATGAATTAGACAAAAAATAAAAGAGTAAAGATAAAGTTAAACCAGATGAATTAGACAAAAAATAAAAGAGTAAAGATAAAGTTAAACCAGATGAATTAGACAAAAAATAAAAGATTAAAACACTAAATATTATACAGAGAACATGTGTGTGTGTTTTTAGTGTGTACTATACAGTGTATTATTAAGTGTGTACTTCAGAGTGTATTATTAGTGTGTACTTCAGAGTGTATTATTTAGTCTGTACTACAGAGTTTATTATTTAGTGTGTACTTTAGAGTGTATTATTTAGTGTGTACTACAGAGTGTATTATTTAGTGTGTACTCCAGAGTGTATTATTTAGTCTGTACTACAGAGTTTATTATTTAGTGTGTACTTTAGAGTGTATTATTTAGTGTGTACTATAGAGTGTATTATTTAGTGTGTACTACAGAGTGTATTATTAAGTGTGTACTACGGAGTGTATTATTTAGTGTGTACTATAGAGTGTATTATTTAGTGTGTACTTCAGAGTGTATTATTTAGTGTGTACTACGGAGTGTATTATTTAGTGTGTACTATAGAGTGTATTATTTAGTGTGTACTTAGGAGTGTATTATTTAGTGTGTACTACAGAGTGTATTATTTAAGTGTGTACTTCAGAGTGTATTATTTAGTGTGTACTACAGAGTGTATTATTTAGTGTGTACTTCAGAGTGTATTATTTAGTGTGTACTATAGAGTGTATTATTAAGTGTGTACTTCAGACTGTATTATTAAGTGTGTACTATAGAGTGTATTATTTAGTGTGTACTTCAGAGTGTATTAATGAGTACATGTACTACCGATATTAACAGTGTAGTAATGATTGTGTACTATCTATTGTGTATTATTAAGATATTTTCGGTCATAAATTAGTTTGTCGTCATTTCTTTCAGACTGATGTCAGAGGGCACGCGCATCGTCCCGCTCGCGCAGAACAATCGTCTCCCTCACGTTCGCGCGTGTGTGTCAGGTGGGCGTGTTCCGGCTCTGTGATTGGTCGGCGGCTCTTCTCCTTCCTCCCCGGCTTCCGCTTTCTCTTCACGCGCACGCCCTGCCTGTGAATAATGATAATAATGATCAAGATGGCTCCTGAGGACTCCCAGCGGTAGCGACCCACAGATTTCATGGAAGCTCACAAAACTACGATCGGTCAGAGTTCGAGTCCCTCGTAGGTGACGGGGCCGCTCCGGGGATCGAACTTTATGGATTAAACGGGGCCGAGCGGAGATAGAAGCGCCCGTGTTGTCTGCCCGCTCCGGGGACGTTAGCTAGCTCAGCCGCTAGCTTCTTGTACTTGTCGACCACCTCCAGGTTCAGCTCCGCGGCTCCGGAGAGCGGCCGCCCTCCCGTTTCCCGTGGCCGGTCGTCGGGATGGCGGAGCCGAGGAAAGTTCCGTTCGTCACCATCTCGTCCTTCGGCGCCTCAGCCGCGACCCCGGAGTCCGGAAAGAAGCGCCGCCGCGAAGATGAGGCCGTCGACAGCACTTTGGGGAAAGATGGAGGTGGAAGTGCGGCGGCGGGGTCAGGAGGTGGCGGAGGTCCGTTCGGAAACGACCAGGGAGGCGACGCCGACGCCGGGGAGACGAAGCCGACCGTGCGCCTCCACCTCCCGCTGACCGAGCCCAACGAGCGGGGCTCCGCAGAGTTCAACTACGGAGAGTTGGTCCACTCCTCCGCTTCTCAGGTTAGCGCACACAGCAGGCACCGTGATCCGGGCAGGAGGGGCCTAAACCCGGCATCAGCTCCGGAGAGGCAGCGGCCGAGATGTCACACTTATCACACACACACACATACACACACACACACGAGTGTTCACGACCTCCACATCTGTGATCCGGGCTTATTTATCACCGCTCTTCATCCAGATGTTTGCCACCGGATGTTCACACAGTTTCTACAACTCAACAAAGAGAAATAATTAAATAACACAAAGACAGAAAGTGACATTCAGGCCGAAGGTGGAACAGCAGCAGCAACACCCGTCTGTGTCTACAGCACATGTTAGAAACTCAATTTTAAAGTTATTTGTTTGAATCTAAACATACATTAGAGTTAAAACTAGAATGTGCCTCGACCGGTTGGGGCGAGTGAGCTAAAACAGAGAGAGGAGAGAGAGAGAGAGAGAGAGAGACCAGGAACAGCTGTTTAACCATCATACTCACGTGACACTGGTGATTCTAATTTAAAATAAGAAGAGTGGTATTTATAGATGTAATGATGTAATTCATGATAATTGTTCTGGACCCTGCTGAATGTGAGATGGCGAAAAGAACAAACCTCAAATCCGTGTGTTACAGTTGATAAAGTATAATATAAATAAACACATTCAATGTAAACTCAATGTCCAGCATCACATCAACTTTATTACAAAGCTGGACCCAACGTCTCCGTCAGAGCGGCTGAAGGTGCAGCGTCAGCGTCGGTCGTGTGTGTTGATGTTTTTTGTCGACGTGAGGAACAAACTCTGTGCGTGTTCCTGCAAACCAAAGAGTTTTTCTATTTATGTCAGATTGCAAAAAACCTCCATGTTTACAACGCACAAGCTTCACAGGGCAACTCAACACAGCTGCATGAGTTTAAATACCAACTCTTTACAGTGCGTCCATTAACTTTTGGGTTTAATCGATTACGAGAAGTGTCTCTGTTCTATCTTCAGTCACTTCTGGAATTGTGAAGCACGGAGTCATAATTTCAGAGCTTCTAGAAAAGTAAAGTCTATGTTTCAATCCTGATTCGATGTTTTCATTCGCACCAGGTAAAGATTGCAGTTTCAGCTGCCCCTAAAGGACTCACTCCTCCGCTGGACCCCAACGATCCGTTTGCTGACGACGACAGGGAAAGACGGGAGGTGGAGGCGCTGGCCAAGAAGTTTGAGAACAAATATGTAAGTGTTGTGACCTCAGGATGCTTGAATATATTGTTTCAGCTGCGACGGTGCTGTGCACGAGGAGGATGTCAGATATTTATTTTTAAGGTTTTTGATCTCTGTGTTTTCCGTCTTGTCTGTAGGGTGGTGCCGTTAAGAAAAAGAAAAAGGACAGAATGCAGGATCTCATTGATATCGGATATGGCTACGATGAGACTGATCCCTTCATAGACAATTCAGAGGCTGTGAGTTAAAAATTTTTGTAGTTATGTGATCTAAAGTTTTACTTATTTTTATTTTTATCTTGATAAGTAATGGTGAGCTGTACTTTTCTGTTTTGGGTCGAGAATATCAAGAGTAGCTTCGTACACGTGCCGTTAATCTGACCAGCTTTTCTTTTTGCTCAGAATCGCATGACGTGTCCTAAGTTATTAAAGACAACTAACAGTACTTGTCCTTCTCTCTTGACCTCAGTATGATGAGCTGGTTCCTGCTTCTCTCACCACAAAGCACGGCGGCTTCTACATCAACACAGGCACCCTGCAGTTCAGAGCAGCGTCGGACTCTGAGGGAGAGAACGCAGGAAAGGAGGATAATCACTTCAAGGTAGCTTCTTGCTTCTCTACTACTACTACTAGTACTTTGTGAACTTGAATAACACTGTAGAGTTCATACCTCTGACAACTACTGTTGTCATAACTGTGCTAATTGGTCTTTTTTACTCATTTGTAGAATATGAAAGATGGTGAAGAGCGGGTGATTAAAAAACGGCGGAAAAAGCAAGACGGAATTCTGGAGGAAAAGAAACCCAAGAAGAATAGAGTACCAAAGTCTGGGTGAGGTTTTAACATGTGATTAAATCTTTGATATATTTTCTTTGTGTCGAATAATTTTGTATGTGTTATTTCCTCTTTTCAGAAGTCTGTGTCTAATATCAGTGCAGGAGCTAATCACGTCAGTCCTGTGTCACTTGGCTAAATGTCTCCTCTTCTCCGTGCTTCCTCTGTTCCGGCAGTGTTTCAGCCCTGAATGTTCATCGTCCAGAAAAGAAAAAGAGGAAGAAGCTGATGAAAGACTCGCTCCATCTGGCCAACATGCTGCGTCGCTTCACCAGGGAGAAAGACGAGATGCGCAAGAAGAATCTGTCTGCTCCCGGTCTGCCACGACCCAACGCCAAAGTGCCCAACGCCAACAGTGCGCTCCTCAACGCCCACCCTAAGGCCGCTGGCGGCAACGACTGCAACATCACTGACCTGAGTGCGGACCCAGCTGTGATGTCACTGCTGGGCTCGACCAATAACGACATCCTGCAGGACATGATGGGTGACCTGGACTTCGGGATGCTGGACTCCCCTCAGCCGTCCAGTCCAGTGCAGGGAGAGAACGGCTCCTTCGGGATGGGACACAAAGCAGGTGGCAGCAGAGTGTTGCAGGGTAACATGATGACCCCTCCCCCTCCTCTGCCAAATGGACTCCCAGCCCCCCTCACGAAGAGGATCGAAGACCTGAGAGCGGTACGAACTTCATTATTATCAGGACCTAGTCACACATGCATGAATATGAAGCGGATATCGCAGCTTCACCAAGGTTGAACTTCACCATAAAGCAAATGTATTACAATAAACTCACACTGATAGTGAGCAGGACATTTAAATATTTAAAGTGTGTGTGCCCGTGCCCTCATTCTGGATCCCATCAATCAATCAAATATATTTGCATAAGTCTGTCTGATGGTAACGTTCAGCTCTTGTCTCAGGCGTCCCGTCTGTTTGACGAAGAGGGCAGGAAGAAGTTCTTCACGTTGGACATGAACAACATCCTGCTGGAGTGAGTAGCAGTCACATTTACACATACGCAACAAACTTCGATGTATGTAAATCTCACTGTGTGTGTGTGTGTGTGTCAGTATTGAGCTGCAGGTTCAGGAGCAGCCTGCAGAGATACGTGCAGCCGTCTACTCTCACCTCGAGGCCTTTGTGCCCTGCAATAAAGAAGCTCTGCTCAAACGCCTTAAGAAGCTCAGCCTCAACATACAGGTGAGAGGGAGTCATCACAATTAGAATTGTTGTATTTATTTTTATTAGACACAAGGACACAAATCTTTGTTGAATCCAGGCAGAAGCTGTCAGGTGTGTCTCCATGTGGAAGTTGAATCATTCATGTGTCTTCTGGCTGTGCGCCCGTTATCTGATTCTATATTTAGCATGTCAGTTTGCCCCCCTGTGTGTGTGTGCGTGTGTGATTTCTGACTGTGCTTATCCCTATCGCCCAGGATGACCGTCTTCGCACGCCCCTGCTGAAGCTGAAGCTGGCAGTGTGCAGCGTGATGCCGGAGCAGATTGCTCGATACAACATGGACTGTATCGCCAAAGTGGCAAAGTAAGAAAACACGTCTCGAGTGGCTCTTGATTTTAATTATGTCTGTCTGCTTTTCAACATGTTTCCTTCCACGTTGTTTACAAAGGTGATGTGACGTGTGGTGTTTTCTTGATGTGATCGCAGGCAGCAGTCTGGGGAAGGAGAGAAGAACGGCTCCGAAGACGATGATGAGGAGAAACCAGGGAAGAGGGTCATGGGACCTCGGAAGAAGTTCATCTGGGACGACAAACTCAGGTCGGTGTCACAGATGACGAAGAATCTTTTCTAGTTCAAAATGATTTTGTGCCTTTAGCTTTTAACTAGTGCTCATATGAATTACAGCCACACTTTCGCCCTCTTTGTTGTTGTGTCGATGGTTAGCTATCAGCTAACTAACGTGCTGCCAGAGCCATGTAGAGAGTGTGCTGCCACCAGGGTTAAATGTAATGTTAACTAGACGCCTGCAGTTATGTTTCCTGGAGCGTATAAAATCAGTGACATCTTTAAATCACTTTTATTGAACTATTTAATTTGTAGTATTGCCTGTTTTATTATTTTGTTTTGTGTTATTTCTGTATTATCGTATTCCCTGATCATTTGCCTCAAACGTTTAAATCTCGTCTCAGCCATGTAAAGCACTTGTCCAGTATAAATAAAGTTTATTAATATTGACACTGACCAGAGTATTTGGAATGACTGTATGTTTTCCAGGTCACTGCTGTGTAACCTGGTGCGGGTGAAGCTGGGCTGTTATGAGCTGGAGGGGAAGAACACGTTGTCTCTGGAGGATTACCTCAAAGCCTTCATGGAGACGGAAGTGAAACCTCTCTGGCCCAAGGGTTGGATGCAGGCCAGGTGTGTGTGGTAATTCCGCTGAGTAGTAAAACTCCTCTACTTGATTATTTCTCGCATTAACGTGTTTATTTTTGTCGACAGGATGCTGTTCAAAGAGAGCACCATGGCCCATGGTCATCTCACAGGTTACACGTGAGTCTGATGCAAACTTATCGTTGACCAGTTTTCTCGACTCTGATGTTTTAGCTTGTTCTCACTCACTTCTGTCGTCTTTTCACTCCAGAGCAAAGAAGAAGATGGTCACTGCTCCAAAGGCCAAGCCAAAGGTCGGACTCTTTAAAGTTTCACCCGTGAGAGTCTGTTTTCATTCGTTCTGCTATGAAACGTTGTGTTAATGTAATGTTTGTGTTTTCCTTGAATCCAGGAGACTGTTTGGATTCGGCCCACGCCGTCAGCAGGCGCCACTCCCTCACCTGCAGCCCAGGTTGCCAAGCGACCGCCTCAGTCACCGTCTGAGCCCATATGTCTCGATGACGATCTGACAACGCCCTCCCTGGACTCCATCTCCCAGGCCCTCGCCATCCTCGGCAACGCCGCGAAGGGCCTGGCCCAGGGGGACAGCCCCCCATCCCCGGACGGACCCAGGACTGCAGCCAACCCTTCCTCCCTCCACAACTCACCACTCCTTCAGCAGCAGCAGAAGAAGAACTCTGTCAGCACTCCCAGCTCCAGTGCACCTCACTACATCTCTACCTCTTCGTCTTCCTCCACCCCTCTGTCGCGGCTTCCCTCCATCACGTCCTCTCCTCTGCCCTCCGTGAGGGTGGATGGGATGGGGGTCGTCAAGGGCATCGCGCAGGCGCACAGACACTCAGTTTTGAACACTCAGAGACCTTTGGGTGCAGCAAAAGCCAACATGTCTGCCTCAACGTCGCCGCCTAAACCACGTCCCCCACCCACTGCATCTCCACTCGTGGCCCCGGGATCTAAGACGGGGGTCTCCACTCCCCCGTCTGGCCTCCTCAAAGGCAGCAATAATAATAAAGCCAACAGTGGTGACACTCTAATCCTCACATTGCCTCAGTCTCGACCACACACCCTGTCATCGCCCACGCTCATCAAGACCTTCCAGGCGCCTCGTCTGCCCCACACCCCGCAGAGTAAATCCTCCCCCTCCCTCGTGCAGACGCTGTCTGGTGTTCAGCCCCAGCCACAGTCTAACTTTATCACCCCTATGCACGCCACGCTCACCAAATCCACACACAGCAGTATCCCACCCATTGTCAAGCTCACTCCCCGCAACCCCATCGTCACCACCTCAGCCTCGCTCTCCATCTCCCAAAACCCCCGGTCTCAGGCAACCCCCACCATACACCAGTACTCCCCCCAAACCCCAGCAGGGTTCCGCCCGCAGTTCTCAGGTGCCAAAGGAGGAGCAACCAAGCCAGGGCAAGGCAGCTACACTCCTCCAGGCAGCCAGAAGACCCCCAACAACAGCACCAACAACATCAGCCTTATTAACACGTCATCCATAAGCAAGCATTCAGGGTCCAGTGCCTCCCCCACGGTGGCCTCTGCCAACCCAGGCCAGCGTCAGAGGCCCGGGGGTACGACACCTCAGGGGGTCAAGTCTGTGGCGTCTGTTTCATCGTCATCCATCTCCTCTCAGTTGCCACAGGTTTGTACCGTCAGCATCATTATTTAGCACATTTACACGCACGGCAGGTTTGTTACGATCCATCTCCAGAACACAGAGTTGGATTGAGAAGGAAAACAATGTTACTGTTTGAGGTCAGAAGCTCAGCAAACATCTTTGCTCGTGGTTTTTGATTCAGTTCCAGACAAGTCGGCGTTTCCCTGTAACTTCAACACATTAACTAACTAATTAATTTGGTTTCCTCAGCTGAGCACTGGAGCGTAACATGAACTGGACAGTGTCTATAAAACAGGGTCCAGAGTTTCTCTCTAGTTTACTGTTTAAGATGAATCCGTTACTCAAATAGTTGAAACAACAGCAAAAATGAAGCAGCGATTATTTTGATTATTTGATTAATCTTTCAAGCCAAAGTGCTGAACATTCCCTAGATCATTTTTCAGTTGTGACGTCATTTAAGACTAAATTAACTCTGGGCTTTGAGTGAAACCTTCATGTTTACAGGTTAAACTCTGACACAAAAGATATAGTTTTCAAAATGAGTTCCCTCTACAAACCTGTGAATCATAATGGATCAGTCGTAATAATTCTTGTAGTAAAAATCTTTATTTTACAGAAATGGGAGAAGGTCTGGAGGAAAGTAGATTTCCACAACTTGCAACAAAGTTCTTAAGATCTGAATCTCGTTTGTGTCCAGGTCTCCACAGCAGGAACCGGCAGTCTGCTCAGCTCAGCCCAGTCTCTTACCCTGGGGTACGGGATGCTGGGGGGCCTGGTGCCCGTGTCCCTGCCCTTCCAGTTCCCCTCGCTGCTAAACCTGCCTCCGCTGGGAACGGCAGGCTCCAGTACGGCAGCCGGCGGCTCCGCGGCCAGTAGCAATGCATCATTCTCTACCCTGACCCAGAGTGAGTGATGAACGCAGGACAGACACATTTAGATTTCACACTATGCACGACAGGCAGATTTAAAATTGGTGACACGCTTTATTACATTTAGTCCAAATAGTGAGCGCCCACGTTTAAAACGGGTTCCAGAAACAAACCTCTCATCTCAGAGTTTAAAGCCTGGAACCGACCGGCTGCTAAATAAATCAAGACCAGAAAACATTTGATTCAGAGCAAAACAAAAGGCAAAGGTACGAGACTGTGTGTATAAATATTTAAAGAATGAAGAAACTGTGCATCCCAGAAACCATTGCAAAAGATTCTGCACCAACGACTTCCAGCTGCTGCTTGAGTTTAAACTTGTTCTATTCGTTATTTCTCTATTCAGAACTACTCTGACTGTTGAGCTCCAGAAACAGTTTATCTTTCAGATGATTCAACAGAACCAGACTCTGTATGTGACTGTCAGTGCGTCGGGCTGCTGTTGTTTGTCCAGGCCTCGTTCTGTGTTCCGTGTTAGAGCATCATGTGTTTATCACCGTATCGTGCGTCAGATGGAAGCTTGTGATTTTTCTCCTGTTTGACATTTTTCCATTTTGTTTGCTTCATTTCCCCAAATTTCTCTCAACCCTGTATTGGACACTTTTCTGTTATTCACACTTCTTCTGGCTTTGTCATCATCTGTCCTTTCCCCATCTGTCTTTCCATCTCTATCCACGTCTCCCCCTCCTCCCCTCCCTGATTTGTCTGTTCCTCCCGCCCTCTCCCTCCTCGTCCCCCTGTCCTGTCTCCTCAGATCTGTATAAGAGTCTCCAGTCAGGGTCTCAGGTTGCTGTGCCTCCTCACTTGCAGCTCGCTTTCTCAGGTAAAATCTGACCCTCCCTCCACCCTCGAAGCCTGCTCCATTTTACTCCCTCGCTCCTTCCTTCCCCTCAGGTGTTCTGTCTTAGGTTGTCCTTTTTTCTGCCCGGTCCCGCTCTGTTCTCTGCTCGTCTGTCGGTTGCAGCATGCCTTTCCCTGGAGTCATTTCAGCTGTCCTCAATTCTCTTTTTAAGTTTTATTTTCCTGTCACTGCTTTTATTGAGTGTACTATTCCTGTCCAGATGTCAGTCAAAGCCAGGGAGGAGACACTAAGAGGAAGACTCTATGATGATGCAGCGGGATTCCTACACCCAGCAGACGCTGTCTAATGAAGCGACGCTGGGACGGACGATGGGACGTGGCTCTGGGTGACGGACGGACTGGGCTTCACTTGGGACTCCTGATCTGAGATCAGCTTAAGTTTTCACGAATACCACAGTTGACTATAACTTTTCTAAACAGTTTGATAAATTTTAAATACTATTCTTCATAGAATTGTTAAATGAAATGACAAATGCTGTTTGTCAATGTTTACAAGATAGACCTATATCACTGTGGACAGGGAGGAGTGAGTGGGTTTTTAGTGCGAGTGTGCGTGAGACAGAATGTGTGTGTGGGGCTGAACGCGTGCCTTTGTACGTCTCCCTCTCTGATGCATGGTCAGTGTGTCTATTTGGTGCTGTTTTTATCATAATGTTATTATCACTGATACCTGTAAGAATTGTAAACTGCAAATTGATGAATTTGAGCTTCTTTTTTTTTTTCTCTCCAATGAAAGATGTAAACTTTTTCATTGTACTTGAATTCTTGAATGAATTCTTTTCTGTATAGAACTCAAACCGACTTGATTAAAAATCTTTGCTTTCACCACGGACTCGATCGTTTGCAATTCAACATGAAAAACTTATCATGAAACCCAAGTTTCCTCTGATGGAACCTGACGATGACAGAACTGAGACACGACAGAACACGAATAGGCAATGTGAATTTAATCGATTTGGCATAAAATCAAATCACTAACGAAACCTAACAAGAAATTGGAAAAGATTGAAGAAATAATCACGAGAGTTCAAGTTTTCGAAGCACCTTTTGACACCAGATCAAATCACCGACATCGAACAAATAAGCGACACAAAAACGATATACAAAAAAAAAGGGGGAGTCAGTATGAGCAGTTTGTGAAAGACGTGATGGGAAGGGTCACTTGAACTGTCAATACGAGAGGGTCGGGAGTGTCCGGCTTCTCCCAGGCGATGTCCCCCCCCCCCCCCTCTCTCAGCAGTGTCGCTTCACATCCACCTCCGTGGAGCCTACTTGACCAAAGGCCTGGTTTTATCGTCGTCGCAGCACTGGTGGGCTTTGTACTTTTTCACCTCGGCCATGTACTTTGACCAGGCGTCACTCTTTCCCGGCACAACCTGGAGGAAAAGAAACAACCGGAGTCAGCACAAGAACGCACGGATCACGCCGACACCGACAACAGAACCCCTTACCTCCGAGTCCTGTTTCTGCTTCTTCACAACCATGCCGGTCTTAAGGAACACGCCGCCTCTGCGCTTCCCCACCTGGGTTAGGGGATAGAAGACTGAAACCGTTACAGGAGCTCTCGCAGGCGGGCAGCCAATGAAGGAGACTACACCAGAGCAGAAGGTCTACATTGTGTGTCCACCGGGAAACCATCATCAGCAACGAGCATCCCTAGACTTCACTGATCTGCTGTGTGTTACATATACAGTGTACAACAATGCAAGTGTGACTACGACTCATACTTTAGGGTGTGAGAAGTGTGGCTCAGTGTTTGGATGCATGTGGATCTATCTCATCTTACAACTGGCAGAACCCCTTACAAAGCTCGTCACTGGAGGGGGCTTCTTGTCCACTGGTGTCTGTCCATGTTCTGAGGCTCTGGCGTCTCCAGCTGTTTGCTGCTGCTGCGTCTCTTTTTTCCTCCTCTCCTCCTCCTCCATCTTCTTCTTGAACATCTCCATGAAGCTGCCGTCGTTAGCGAACACGTTGCCCCCGGGCGTCGCGGAGCTGCCGGACGGCGACGCGGGGCTGGAGTCGCCGCTGCTTCCGCTGCCGCATGTTGCTGGAGGTTTGCGGGCTGGATCCATGTTTCCCCGGAAGTAAAGTTCATAAACAGACCCGAAGCTAAAAAAAAAAAAAAAAAGTCTGTGGTGTTTTTTTTTTAATAAATGTGGCTCGTTAGCAGAGTTAGCCTCTAACGAAAAACAGGGCTGAGAAACATCCGACCCTGTGGAGGTGAAGTGATCAGAAGCTCGGTCCGGTTAAAACCAAACACGTGTTGGTTAAAGAAACGAGTGAAACAAAGAGAGGAACAGATCTGAAGCTCAGCGCGAACAAAAACAAAAGCAGGCTCCGGTGCTAACGTGCTAACACTGCGGGCTAATGCCCGGATGAGTGAGGCCTTTGCGGGACAAACTCAACAGGAAACTCCGGCCGCGGTGACGCGGGGGTTCCCCACGTGTGGAATATTACTGTCGATGTTCACCGCAAAGTTCAGAATAACTCTGAAACTCCGAAAGTCCCGGAACTTCAGCAGCGCCCGAAGCTAACGTTAGCCTCCATCCCACCGTCCGCCATCTTTACTCTGCTGACGTCACGTGGTGAGCTGGAATCCACCCACTGACGCTGAAGATAAAAATATATTTTATTTTTATTTAAAGTTTCACAAACTAAACTCGTTCTGGTTTATTTAACTACACACACACGGATTACACGTAGTATTTTACAGTATAAAATATATATAGTACATATTTCATTCACTTATTTAATTAGTTTAATTAAAACTATCTCATATTTCAGAATTTAGATAATAAAGAGTTTTCTGTTTTCATGTGAAAATTTAAATTCTGGATTAACGAAAAAATTTTTTTTTGTTTTCATCAGGAAAAAAATCTGAATAAAAATATTTTTTTGTGTTTGTGAATTTATTCTTAGTTTTTCTGAATTTACGAGATTATTTTCTGTTTTCGAGGGAAAATAGTTTTTTCTGTTTTCACATGAAAAGAAAAAAAGTTTTTCTGAATCAGTTCAATAATTTTCAGTTACCGTGAGAAAATTCTGTTTTTCCGAAAAGAATATAAATATTATCTTTTTTTTGTTTTCATGAGGAAAAAAATCTGGATTATCAAAAATATATATATATTTAAATTTTTTCATTAATGAGATGATTTAAATTTTTCATAAGAATTTTTTTCCCCTTATTAATCATTATTTTCTGTTATCAAGGGGGAAATAAGTTTTTTCTGTTTTCACATGAAAACAATTTTTTTTTTCTGAATCAATTAAATAATTTTCAGTTTTCGTGAGAAAAATAAAACAGAATTAGCAAAATATTTTTGGTTTTTTTATGAAGAAAAAAATATGAATCAAAATAATTTTCTGTTTCCGTGAATTTATTCTAAGTTTTTCTGTTTTCACACAAAACCAATTTGTTTTTCTGAATCAATTAAATAATTTTCAGTTTTTCTGAATATAATATAAATTAGATCTTTTTTTTCTGTTTTCATAAGAAAAAAAAATCTGAATTACCAAAATATTTGTGGTTTTTTTATGAGGAAAAATTCTGAATCAAAATAATGTTCTGTTTCCGTGAATTTATTTATTAGTTTTTCTGTTTTCACACAAAAACAAATTCATTTTTCTGAATCAATTAAATAATTTTCAGCTTCCATGAGAAAATTCAGTTTTTCTGAAAAGAATATAAATTAAATATTTTTCTCAGTTGTCGTGAAAAAAAAAAAAGAATTAGCAAAATATTTTTTTGTTTTCATGAGAAAATTCTCAGTTTTTCCTCATTAATGATTATTTTCTGCTATCAAGGGAAAAAACATTTTTTTTCTGTTTTCACACGAACACAATTTTTTTTTTCTGAATCAATTAAATTATTTTCAGCTTCCGTGAGAAAATTCAGTTTTTCTGAAAAGAATATTAATTAAATATTTTTTGTTTTTATGAGAAAAAAATCTGGATAATATTTTTTTTTCAGTTTTCATGAGAAAATTCTCAGTTTTTCCTCATTAATGAAATAATTTAAATTTTTCATGAGAATTTTTTTTTTCCTTATTAATGATTATTTTCTGTTATCAAGGGGAAATTTTTTTTTTCTGTTTTCACACGAAAACAAATTTTTTTTTCTGAATCAATTAAATAATTTTCAGTTTTCGTGAGAAAAAAAAATCTGAATTACCAAAATATTTTTGGGTTTTTTTATGAAGAAAAAAAATATGAATCAAAATAAGTTTCTGTTTCCGTGAATTTATTTATTAGTTTTTCTGTTTTCACACGAAAACAAATTCATTTTTCTGAATCAATAAAATAATTTTCAGCTTCCGTGAGAAAATTCAGTTTTTCTGAAAAGACTATAAATTAAATATTTTTCTCTGTTTTCATGAGAAAATTCTCAGTTTTTCCTCATTAATGAGATGATTTAAAATTTTCATGAGAATTTTTTTTTCCTTATTAATGATTATTTTCTGTTATCAAGGGTAAAAAAAGTTTTTTCTGTTTTCACACGAAAAAGTTTTTTTTTCTGAATCAATTGAATAATTTTAAGTTTCCATGAGAAAATTCTCAGTTTTGCGTCATTGATGAGATGAATAAAAATTTTCTGTTTTCTCACGAAAAAAAAGTAATTTTCTGAATCAATTAAATAATTTTCAGTTTTTCTGAAAATAATATAAATTACATTTTTTATTTTGTTTTCATGAGAAAAAAAAATCTTGATTAAAAAAAATCCAGTTTTTACATTTAATTAGATGATTTTCATGAGAAAAACGTTTTTCCTGATTATTGATAAATTTCAGTTTTCACACAAAAATAATCAGTTTTTCTGAATAAACTAAATCATTTTCTGTTTTAATGAGAAAAACACCTCTGTTTTTTCTGAACTAACAGTTTTCATTAGGAATATTTTTTTCCCCCAAATTAAGATTATTTTCAGTTTTTCTGAATAAATTGGATCATTTTGTGTTTTCATGGGAGAAAATCTGTTTTTAAAGAATCAGGTGATTGGATTCAACAAACATCAGTTATCAACACTATCCGACTGTTCTGTTTGAAAGTGGTGGTGACACAATTTCCCTCAACTGTTCTGTCGAGACCTGAACTTCAGAGTGTCAAGTCTGACTAACCAGTTTGGCCTTTAGGCTTGAAGAATGTGACAGAATCAAGTCTCTCTCAGATCAGAGCCTGAAGACGTGTTAATGAAAACTTCTTTATTAGTTATTTTTTACACATTATGACAAAGACAACACCAGATGTCTGTTCTTAAGATCCCATTTATTTGTTGTGCAAAATTAGAGCGTACAGAACTACAGACTTTAACTCGACTCAAACTTGTGTGAAGTACAGTTTGCTGTAATCTACGAGACCATCGTGATACAAACACTGACAAGAAAAAAAACCCTCCAGCCATGTAAATGTGCAGCAGAGATAACGACACGACACCATAAATATAAACTCAAATAACAAGACACCAGTGTAAAAACATGTGCACGCGACAGCAGGATTCTGGTCCCTGTAGATCACAGCACAACTGTTCACCAGGACGAAGTAGAAGACACAAAGACAGCAGCTCTGATATGGGACGATCTAATGTTACTTCTGCTGAAAAGGAAAAATATGAACAAATGCAGACGCAGAGGGAACCATGCCAGGTTCGTTAGTTTCTGCGTCTGACTTCCAGTCAACAGTCGACAAAAGAATTCCAGTGCATTGATGAATCAGCTCCTTCCATTTCAGTTGAACTCTGAATGAGGTTGACGGTCAAATAGCCGCCGACGGCCACGAGGCCAGTCATTATTCTTAGTGTTATTATTATAATTAGGGGTTCGATCACATAGTGTTCCAATGTAAAGTGGTGAGTGCAATTAGGTCCAACCCACAACCGACATCCTGCTTCAATCTTTGGGAGGAGGGCACGAAGGGAGGACAAAAAAAACAACAACAAAAAAAAAAAAAAGGCAATAAAATCGTAATAGAGTGAGGACAAGAGACAAAAGTCACATCATCACAAACACATGAGAACGAACCATTTTCGCCAAATTAGACGGAGAAAGAAAATCTGCAGAGATCTGAAACTTGCAGGTTTCTTCCACAGTTTCATGCAGGTGATGTAACGAGGCACTGGACGAACCCACCCTCCCAAAGAGAAAGTGCTTTGGTGTAACTTTAGAAACCGGATGTTATGTTTAGAGAAAAACTGTAAAATGAGACTACGGCCACTAAACAAACCTCACGGACATTTTTTTTTTCCTTCAAAATCTAAAAACCAAACCAAATTTTAAAAAAATGGTCTCGACACACACGATCTACAAGACAAAAATAAAAACTGATGAACAAAACCAAAGAGGTGCTAACAGCTAACGTCATTCTCCGTTATCAGTCTGTAACTTGTAGTAGCTTCATGTCCTCTTAACCCTAATAACACCTCCCTTGTCTCCCAGGTTTAAATAGTAACCTCGACAAAACTAGCTCATGTTGCATCCTAGTGTTAAACATAAGAGATATTTAAAAAAAAAAAAAAGATTTAAAAGAGACCTAAAAATAAACAAGAGGGCGTCAGAGACTAAAGAGGAAACAAAAGTCACCTTAAAAGGTGATTCAGCCTCATTTCAGGTTCTATAACTCCTCCCACCTCAGTGTGTTCTGTTTCTGAGGCTTAACTCTGGATCAGTTAAACGCAGACGCGTCGTCTCTCTGCTGCGGCTCTGCGGAGAAAATAAAAAATGATCTTGTACCATTACGAGCCAGCAGGGAGCAGTAGCAGCATGGAGAAATACTCTGAGGAGCAGCGATCCAGTGAAGGCATCAAGGCAAAGTTTTCAGAAGAAGTTTGTCGTAGATCGTTTCATCCTCTCTACACTTCTTATCAGCACGTGTGTGCGTGTTTTTTTTATTTTATTTTTTTTATCTCGGGTGATGTCGCATCAGGCCTCTCCTGGCGTTGGTGGCCTGACGCTGCTGGGCGAGGAAGGACATGGCCTGGTTGGAGTGTCCCAGTCGCTCGCCGGACACTTTCTGATGCAACGCCATCCCCTGAGGAAAACAAACGTCTTCCTCAAACTCGTTCTCTCCGGAAAAACAAACCCAGCAAACACGTGAATGTTTTTCTCGACCAACATGTTTTCATGTATCTGTGCCGTCACTCACCATGTTGTACCATGCGGAAATGATGAGTTTCTCCTCTTGGTCGTGTCTGGCTCTGTTCTTCTCATAGTCATGCTGCAGGAAGAGAACAGACCAGCATCTTTATCTGCTGCACATTCTTTTTAAAAACAGTCCACAGACGTGACGACAGATGTCACCGACTGTTTGTGTTTCAGTCGTGAGAACGCAATCGAGATACTTTTAACAGGACGCATTAAACAATCAGAGTACATTCCTTTTTTTTTTTTCCCACTGTCCAACTGGAACGGGAAACAACAGTCTCCCGACATCTGTTTTTCCTGAAGCGTCCCGGACAACTCGCATTAGCAGAGCTGGAAACACCTGATTGTGTCTTTCCATTAAAATGGTTCTCACCTCCAGGTGGTGGATCCTTCGCTCCTTCTCCGTCAGCTGGTTCTTCAGAGCCTGGATTTCAGGAGTGGCAGCGACCTGCTGCTGCTTGGGATCCAGGGTTTTGATCACCTGCACACAAGAGGATGTGTAACACTGTTTATACAGAACAGCTCCTAATAAAATGATATTGATAACGTCTTTTGTCAGATTTGTTTGTTGTTCTTGTGGCGTCTGATGTGATCCGGTAGTGGGAGGGGTTACTGAATCACCGAAGATCCTTTCTTTCAGCCTCCACACGTCAAGATTTTCTTTTTTTTCCATTTTCAAACCAAGGTCACAAAAAGATTTGTTACAACTCCTCTCTGTGTTTCTGTTCAGAGCCACAGGAAAAGCCGTTGTGTTCAGGTGCACTGACCGTTTTCGCCTTCTCCACGTAGCGCTTGTACCGCTCCTCCATCTGCTTCATGTCCTCGTCCTTCTTCCGCAGGATTTCCTGGAGTTCGTCGATCTTCTTCGCCACTGAGACGGAGAAGAACAAAACAGGTGTTTAGAGGAGAAGAGAGAGTTGTACGTTGGCAGGTGCTCGAAGATTCAGCAAAGAGCTTGAAGTTATTATTATTATTGTTTTGTAGAAGACTTACTGCTGTTGTCCACTTTGGGCTCCAGGTCATCGATGACCTCTCGTTTCTTCTGAAGGTCTGAATGAGCTTCATGGAGCTTCTCTCTGCAACAATCACAGGACAAGAGTGTGAGTTGGCTCGTGTTTGGGAAACACATGGAGAAATGATGCTTTAGATTTGTACTTACAAATGCTCCTCAAGCTTCTTCTTCAATAAGGAGGACTAAGAAAAATGGGAAAAACACACATTAAAACCCAACAGGTTTTCTAAATGGCACACACACACACAAACATGGTGTAAGCATCAAAAGCCAAGCTGTCAAAGAGTTAGATCATGGGCCAGGTGGACAGAGGGTGGGCCGTACTTACGATGGCCTGATTTTGGCAGAGTTGACCCACGGGGGCAGACGAAGAGAGACAGACAGAGAGGGGCAGGTGTTAACAGTGAATCACCACAGCACACTTGAGTCCCACACAACATGTATTAAAAGTCAAAACACTGCAATCATTATTATAATTATCAATCTGTTTTCATTTTGAAACTGGATTAACAAAGATGTGTCACTTGTATTTTGGTCTTATCTGGTTCAGTTTTCAGTCTGAACTCGATTGTAGGAAACTATGATTTACGATGACGAAAGTTTTGAGTGTGAAGTGACTAAAGAAGGCAGAGGAGGAGAAGGAGGAGGCAGCTCTCGCTCCACTCACATCTTCAGTCTTGCTGTCCTGCTCCTGCAGCGCTTTCTGGAGCTCCTCGATTTGAGAACGCAGCTCTGAGATCTGCTGCTGGTTCAACCTTAAAAAAAAAAAAAAACAGACGAGGAGAAAGAGCATAAAAGATGAGAGATGAAATAAAGAACAGGGCAGAGAGAGCCACAAACAATGAGAATGGTTGAAGATGTGAAAACACGAGAGAGAAGGTGAAACGTAATGTTGTAAAGATTCGTCTCTGGGCTGAAGATGTTTGCATCGTATCATATGGATCCTTCTGTGCTGCCTGGCCTGTCCCTGCTTCTCTCCACTGAGCATGCTCACTCCCCTCCTCTCCTCCTGTTACTGTTGCTGAGGATGCTTCCCACACCCTGGGCCTGGTGCTGTAATACACACGCAAAGTCCACCCACATGTCCACATGCCCACCGGCATGTAAACACACACATATATACACACACAGTCAAGGGACAATCTGGCTTTCTGCTGTCCGTCCTCCAGCGCAGCCCACACAGCTCAGTTGAGCACACAGTCCAGAGGGTGAGTTGACATTTAGGCAGATATCACTCCTACTATCAGCCAAACAACCTGCTCAATGTCCAGGAACACACAATATGGCGCAATAGAAATGACTCAACACGGAGTTGGCCAGTGTGTTGAAGGAAACAAACACACACACACACACACACACACACACACGTACCTGTTCTGTGTTTCCAGGGTGTTTCTGCAGCGCTGAGCTTCCTCCAGCTCGGCCTGCGCCTCCACCAGTTTCTGCCTGTATGACTCCTCCTGGACGCACAGCATCTTGTTTTCACTCTGCAGACGCACGACTGTCTCCCTGTCGCAGGTAAGAGGAGAGAGGGGGAGTGGGAGGAAAAGCGATGGCGGAGGAAGAAAATGGAAGAAAGATGAAGTGGGAAATAAAATTTAAAAAAATAAAAAGATTCTGCAGAGTTGACCAAGCCCCGTTGAATGACAACGCCCAGGCCAAATGTGCCGCCATGTGTCGCTATTTCAGGGGACAACTGCGCATTCAAGTTCTAAAAATAAAGTCTGGACGAGTCGTTTATCTCGGGCCAGAGAAGATGAATACAGGGTGTGAGTGGGCGAGTCTCATCTGTTACACCACAGCTCACACACAGACATACAGAATAATAAATGACAAGCATACTTGAGCTCGGTAGGCATGATCTCTGCAGCGAGGTTTCCAACTGTGTCGCCACTGTCACACAAGCCTCCTGTGGAGACAGAGAGAGTTTTATGATTTTCATTTCTGAACATATTGTTACTGGAATATCACATCAGACTGCAACTTGTTCAGTTTTTATTTCCACACCGAGCAGAGTCACAACTCACCAGCTCCACTGAGACACCTCTGCTGGACCTGTGCGCACCTGAGCTCGTCATTCGTCTCCCGAAGCGTGTCTCTCTCCGAGATCAGACGCTGAGGAGCACGACACAAACAGATCTCACTTTGGTTTGTTGTTAGAGAATTTAACTAAATCACACTTGAAGCAGAACAACCCGATGTTAGCTTCATGTCAGAACGGATTCGAAGATATCGTCAACAACTTTTCAGGCCGAGCTCTGGACTCTGTGAAACAAGAGTATCACTGATGCCATATGTGCCCGGTCGCAACCTGACATCCTCACAGAAAGGATTTCCTCTCCATTCCACAAACCAGAGAACCAAAGGTGACCGGGCCTCGTCTGTTCAGTCAGTTTTATAAATGTGCTTTCATTTATGTATTCTCGTAACCCCCATTTCTTTATTTGTCTAAATTATCGTATTTAAATGTGTTTTGAATAATGATCGCTTAACATTTCAACAGTTTGTTTAAAAAAGCTTTTATCATTTCATCTTGTATAGAACTTCGCAAATTAGTTTTGAAAATTGCTCCATAAATAAATTATTATTATTTATTTACTTCACAACATATATTATGTTGTTTTATAACAGATAATGGATGAAGTGAATGTAAACGCACGTTGGTACAGTGTGTATTAATTACTCCCACAAGTAAGCGAGGACATTAATCACTGCTGTCAGATTGCAGAAGGTGCTAGAACTGACACTGGACGTGGGAGTCCACTGAAGAATAGTACAATATTTGCCTGGCAACAGCTCCACCGGCAGCAGCGTGCGTACAGTAATGATCACAACAAGAGCTAGTGTATGGCTGGACCTGGTGTTTGGTCAACGTGGGAAACTGAGGACGCAATTGAAAACTTGTGTAAGTGCCGTAAACAGCGACTTCCAAAAACAGTTCTTCAATAAATTTCAGCTGTTCTCATGTAAATGTTTGTCTGTTGTGACGTTAAAGTCTATTTTTTTCTTCCACCAATTATGAAAGTTTTTGTAACAGGTTTCATTTGCTGAATTTTTTTTTTTTTTGCACCCGTCAAAGTCGTTGCAGAGAATTGAAATCACAGAAATGTGTTTTCTTCTTTATCATGTTTGGTCTCAGATCAACGAATCAAACTGAACTGGCCCCTGAAAACAACTGTTCCTACACCTTGTGAAGTGATGGAGCGTGACCACGATATGAGACGGAGATAATTCATACAGATGCTCCGTGCTGATAAAACACCCAATGGCATGAATGGGGTTTCCCCCCCCATTCACAACTTAACTTTTACTTCCTGACGTTCTTCCAACTCACTTCTTTCTCTTTCAGCAGTGCGTCATACTTGTCGTGAAGGTTCTTGTACTCAAACTGCCACTTCTCAGCTTTCATGGCCTCTGCTGAGTGCTTGGTGTGAAGCTCATGAGCCTGCAAGTCACAGAGCACAGCAACAGTCTGTGTTGGCAAGAGCGCTCAATAAAAGCTGCAACATTTTCCACAACACGTGCCGAAGCCAAGCGATGTGTTCAACAGCACTTGGAGATCAACACAAGGAGCAAGCACCGCCCTCCTTGCCTGTCTCTTGTAGGTGTCCAGCTGGTTGCGGACAGCGTTCGCTCGGCGGAGCTCCTCCTCCAGCTCGCAGGTGCGCTGCATGTACACGGTGTTGCGCTCCTCCAGGAGGCGCACCTGTCTGCGCAAGTCTCCCAGATCCTCCAGCTTCCTCTTGTACGTCTCCACCAGCGCTTCAAGCTGGTTCACCCGGTCAGACGAATGCCTGAGGGGGGAGATGTGTGGGAAGTGTTGAGCAACAACACAGGACTATGACTTTTAGTTAAACACAATACATCCGTGTGGTTATGTACTTAACGGCTGAAAACAAAACTGACGCAAGCCAGAGTCGATGCATCAAATTCATATTACCAACACAGATGTCAGAGAGAGGAGCTAATGGACGTCTGTGTGTGGGCAGCGTGGGAGTCGTTTCTGTGAGTGTAAAATGATAATAAATGAACTACTGCTGGTGATAACCTCCATTTTTGGCATTGTCAATAAAACATCAGATGAAAATGAACAATGTGCCAGTGAGGAACACGGTTTACACAAAATAAAAAGGAATTATGAATCAATTTCATTTGAAGAAGTTCATAATCGATTGAGTCTAAAGAAAAAAAAAATTAAATAAATAAATTAAATAAATTAAAAAAAGACATCAGGTCCATGTGGATGAATCATGGTCATTTAAGACTTTCTGTGGATTTGCAGAGTATAAACTTAGGTTAGCAAGTACAGCTCAGTACTGGAGGTCTCACCTGAGAATATCCATCTCGTCTTTGAGGGCTTGGGCCTCGTGCGCCAGGCTGGTGAGCTCTTCATTACGAAGCTGCAGGATGACCACCTCCCGCTCCAAAATCTCTCCCCGCACACGCATGTCATCTCTGCTGTTCTCCAATCTGACACACACACGACACACGGCGGTTTGTGTGACTGAACTAACGATAGCTGTTTTCACTTCTGAACAACGCAGCAGGAGATTCTCCGATTCAGATCACAACAACAAATAATACCTGTAGTTCTCCTCCTGAAGCTGCTCCATCTGACTCTGCAGCAGCAGCAGCTTCTTGCCAGTGATGGCAGTGGACGAGGTGTCCAGAGAGTCGCGGTGGTTCAGCTTCTCCTTCAGAGCGCGGGTCTCCGCTTGAAGGGCCGACTTCTCCTCCAGCGCCGCTGACAACTATAGGGGAGGGGGGGGGAGAAAGAAAAACAGATGACAAGTGTTCCAAAAAAGAGACGTAGAGACAGAGGTTCAGTTGAACACTGCTGAGAGAGAAGTGGTGAAGATGCAATAAGCGACAAAAAAGGAAGGAAAGAAGAAGAGGCAAACAAATCTGCATGAGAAAAGTCGTCACTTCTGATTTACAGAATAACATCGTCCAGAGAGCTGCTAATCCAAAACGTGAGCCACTGTACGAGCACTGGTCCGACTGGAACAGGAACAGCACTGACATGGGGCATCGCACTCACCACCTTTCGTGCACAGAGGAGCTCGAACGCATGCTTGTTGTCATGTCACATGCTCAGTCGTCAAAGGATTGTTAGTCAGCTGGTGTGCAATGGTCTCAGGCAGACGGAACGTTCTCAATGGTGGAGTTGTTAGCGTTAGCCTTGGGGTCAAAACCAGACCCTCATGATGTGAAGGGATCAATCTGCACAGCTCACTGAGGAGCATGTGTGATATTGCTATAGCTGGAGGACAGAAATGTTCTGACTTCAGGGCTGATGAAGGAGGTTTGAGTTGAGACAGGGAGCGAGAGAGTGTAGTAAATGTGCAGTTTAGAGTCGTATCACATCAACAAAACGTTTGTGTTGTGAGGTAGTTAGAGAATCTGGTGTTTCAGTTTTAAAAAGGGGAACTTTTCCTTACCTGCTGGACATCGTTCCAGTTTGAACACAGCAAAACCCTTCACTGAACTTTAAGCACAGATTGCACGCTTTAGCACAGGACCAGTAAATAGCTTTCAAAACAACACAAATGACTAATCCCTAATGCGTGGGCTAAGTAAGTAAACAAACAGGTGGGCCGAGAGCAGCACAAATTATTGTTGGCTACAGCTCCATCCCGAGGCAATGTGTCAGTTCTATCTTGATGTTATGCAACTATTGACTGAAGTGTTTCTTTAAAAAAAAAAAAAAAAACCTAAATTAAACCCTCCTCAGTCCGAGGTGCAAAAACAAGGAATGGGAACACAAAGTCTGAGGCTGATCAATAAGAGCCGGAGCAGATTTTAACACAACAACTGACGGCTCTGTTAGACAATCTTAAAAGTAAAAAAAAAAAAAAACTATAAATAGTAATAACTTCATGGAATCAAACCCATTCTTGGTGCAAGTTATGCTCAGCAGTTCTTCACCATTATCCACTCAATGCAATTAGATTTGATTATTTGTTCTTATCATTTGAATGAATGATTCATTATTATCAGAAGAGTCCTTTGCTGAACTGAAATGCATTTATATATCCACAAACTGCTCAAATCGGTCAAATTTCATTTTGTACAGCCCATATTTCCGATTCACAATTTGCCTTTTTCGGTCGTAACAACGTGCGACATCCTCTGGATCAAGTGAAACTGTGCAACTTTATCTAATTGAAATCTAATTGACTGTTCACTCTGCTTCAGTCACATCACAGCTGCGTTAAGTTGCCTCTGACACGCACCAAACGCTTCCTACAGTTTCACATTAACAGCGCTCAGCCGGTGAAACATGCGATGCTTGTCACACGTGGTTTGCACTGACAATTCTTCTTCTTCAAGAAACACATATTTGCAAAAGCGGAACAAGCAGCAGCAGCAGCAGCATTCATGGTGAGCAGTTAGATGTTGAACACTAGCTGTTACTTGAGTGACCACCAAATCAACCAGGGCTATTTTATTTAATTTTAAGGAAATAATTAGCAAAATAAGTCAATAACCAACCTGATGTTGCAGGTGCTGACAGCGTTGGCTCAGATCCTCCTTCTCGTCTGCCTCCTCACTCAGGAAATAATACTTCCTGGACTGCAAACACACAACACAGCGACAGAGGAGATCTCATACTAGTCAGTGGGCTGGAATAAACATGATAAATGCAAAAAATATATATATAACAGATCCAGGGTTGTATTCCAGAAAGCAGATCTTGTTAAGTCTGTGAGTCTGAGATGAGGAAAGCTCTGGGTTTCTGCTCGAGAAACAGAGTCAGTTACTGTGGTAATTTAAAGTGTGAATGTATAACTTGCTTCCTGGAGGGTACTTCCTCAAACAAACCCTGTCTCCTCTTGCTGAGCCTCAAGAAGTCATCTGACACGACATGTAATTCTCTTATTCACACTCATTTCAGAGCACATCTATCTGCAGACGTCTTTAGATTTAAACTCCATTGGACATTAGCTCGTCTCTCAAACCCTGCATTAAGTCTTTTATAATCCATCAGTCTTTAATGTGAGGACAGAGACGGTGAACTCTAACATTCATCTGTCAGGTCGTCAGTCAGCTACTGAATACTGATATATACTGATAATTTAAATCATCCGAGTGAAGCTTCAGACACACGAGACTCGGACCTCGGAAGAATCGGTTCTCATGGTGTGACTGGTCGCACTGATGGGACATTCAAGTCATACTCATCATTACGTTAAGGACATTTCATGGACTGTCGCAGCTGCCCCATAACATAGCGTCGTGTTCATGAAGTACCATTCAATTACAAAACCACGTTTAAAAACATTGGGACCAGGTTGCACCAGAATTCCCGTTAAAGTTGAACCTGCTTTCTGAAACCTGCCCCTGGTGAGAGGAGGGTGACTCGACGTGCTGCTGGTTTCACCTGGTAGTCAAAGTCTCCGTAGGTCTCTGGGCTTCCTGGTTCAGAGGAGGGTTCCTTCGATAAGAGCTAAAAAAACAAAACAAACAGCCATAAGAAAGTCATTGAGATCAATTGAATTATGAGAAAGACACAAGAGCATTCTCCCAAAAGCGTCTTTGTTTGGAACGGAAAGTATTTTTTCTTTTCTTGCTTAATGTTTTTCCAGGAACTCACTTCTTGAATCGCTGTCATCACAACGTGCTGGACTGATTCCTCCAGCGTCATTATTTGCTGAATTTGCTCTGTGTTCAGGAGAAGACAAAACCAGAGCAGTGAATGTGCAGCCAACTGCAGATGATAGCACAAATAATCTTCGAATAACCGATCTATAAGTGTTAAACAGAAGAAGCCTTTGAATTATTATCTGGAAAATGGTGTCGGGAAAACAACATGTGATCAGTTTAAAATCTTGTGACTGACATTAAAAAAAGAATCATGTGAGTCGTCTTTGACTTAATCCGGTGTCTTTCTTCTGCTGCTGCTTGGTTCTTATTTTTCTTCTACAGCCGACAGCTCACCTTGTTTTTTCTCACAGCTGACGGCACAGCCCAGCACAAGCTGCACCAACTTGCCCAGCTCAGTGACATCACCCATCTCTCCTATGAGGTTAACATCTGGCAAGTGTTCATCTGACACCTGATGACCAAGAACCTGTTCATGGAGAGAGAAGATGAGACAGAAGTGAGTCTGGAGATGAGGGGGGAAAAAGAGGAGAGAGAATCTAGCAAAGAAAAATACAAGAGACTAAAGCAGCTTCCAGACATGGACTTGACTCGGCTGTGTGTGTAAACGCAGGTCCGAGTGAGAGGCTCCAGACTTTCTCTGGAGTTTCTCCGGGCCAGCCTCCAGAGTTCACGTCTGAAAACGGCTTCAGAAACAAAAGTAGAGAAAATACAATCTTCTTACATCGTGATAATACTCCAGCATGCTCTTGAGAATCTTTTTCAAGTTGCTGACCTGAAAGAACAAAACAAGATTTATAACTGAGATTTTCATTTTCATCAGGGCAAAGTAAAAAAAACAAAAACCAACCCTGGACATATTGTTTACTCTTGGTTGCTTTAAGGTACGATGTCATATCCTGTTGTTTCACAAATTACCTTGAGGCGCCAGTTGGCCCCGCTCTCCTCCTTGATCCTGCCGAGCCATGCCTCATTAAACCAAGAGGGGTCTCTGTTAATGAGAGCACAAGAGAACTCCAGTGACAAGGACAACACATTTGTGGACATCAGGGCGATGAGGCTGTGTGCTTCTGTTCTACTCAGTGCGATGACATTTGAATACAACAGTTCATTAAAAGTCATAAGTCACACGTGGGGGGATAACGCTCAGGAGGCAGATGGAAACACAAATCATCCACCACATGCTACAAAAGTAAAATTTGCACCTAAGCATTCAGTACGTGACGTGATTTAACATTTGCACAGATAATGGTTTGGTGCAATTCACAAAGCAAATTAGTGCAAATCACATCACACAGATAAGCAAATCACCAGGAGAAGGTCCAGACTGAATTTCTATTAGGAGTTCACAGTGCACATAAATTAAAAAATACCACACAAATCAACTATAAATACATTTGTGCTTACATTCTGTTCAGCACATGTGCAATGGCCACTCCGCTTGCCAGGTCATACTTGCTGCTGCACGATGGCACCTGAAACGTCTGCAACTGAGAGTGAGGATAGTAAAAATGATTAAATAAGCGACCTCTGTCAAACATATACATTTCAGTAAACTATTAAAATAAACCAAATGAACTATATTAAGGGAGAAATGACGATACACATTCACAGAGTCCCCCTCAAAAAAACCTCAAACTTTATTAGCCCCTTTCTTTCGTGTTTGTGATCCAAGACACATGAAATTTAGATTCCATGTGTTTCTCAAGTTACCAAATCAGCAAGAAAACTATAATTAATATCTGTGACAGCCTCAGTTTCTAATTAAAGGGGATATGGGCTTACCGAGTTTGAACTTTTTGCAGGGACTCACTTTGATTAAGCTGTATGTCATGTCCAAAATAAAAATAACAGAGTGATATGAGTGATTATAACAGTCAAAGCTGAATTGCAATATATACACATTTTAGATTTGTCAGAGAGTTTGAGTTTGAGTTTTTTAGTTGTCGCTGAGATAAAGTTATTCACCTGAAGCTTCAAAACTATAAAAGAACCATTTCTCCACGACCTGTATTAAAGAAGATCTCACATCATTAAGAGGTTAATAATTAGATGTCAGAAACAACTCAAACCTTCCTGGAGTTTCTTTTCATGGCATCAAAAGCCAATTTTTAATGAATCTCACCACTTTGTTTTTCAAGTCGTGATGCTGTTATTTTTACACTGGGGACAGTTTGATAATTGACTCATTAACACAGAGGTGGGACAGAGAGTAAAAACAACACGAGGACAGTTCCCTGGACTCATATTAAAAGGACGTGTTAAAGTTAAAACTCAGTCCACATCTCCATCAATTAGCATCTGAGACACTGAATTTCAGTTCCACATGAAAAAACATTTCCCTGAACTCTTGAGAGTTTTGACCTCACGTGGACTGACTCCGGTGCAGCCTCGGTTAATCCTCCACTTGCCTGTGTGAGGAGGAGAAGAGCCAAACAAGTGGCTTTCCCCTGAGCCCGAGCAGTGACTGTGCCGGACACCCTGACATTACAGCCTAAGACCCGGAGCTGCCGCTAAGCTTGTTTGGGTTTGTTCGGCTGCGCTGAGCCCGCAGCCTGCTCCGACCACAGGCTATAACCCCACAGAGGGCAAACTTCCAGGGCTGCGAGGGCGAAGCTAAGCTGTGGCTCCAGTGGCTAGCGACGGTTAGCTCGGGAACACACCGAGGCCCCCTGCGCTCAGGTCGGCTGACAAGACCGACAACGAGTCGAAGTGTTGAGAGGCTTCGACTCACAGGAGACGGAGACGCCATTGTTGTTGCCTAGTTAGCCGGTTAGCTGGTTAGCCACCTGCTGTCACCTGTTAGCTCCCCCTGCTAACAAACTCACCCAGGTTAGCAGCGAGTCACAGAGCTGCGCTTTGTCCAGACTCATCGTGGGGTTGAGCTCAGCCGGAGACACACGCGTGGGGGGGGGGGGGGGGAGGTTTTCAGCTCGAGTCTCTTCGCTCCCCTGAACTTCGGCTCTCACACTTTTCCACGTCAGTCATTATCTACGGGCTCCTGCTGCCGAGGCCCGCTTCGCGTTTCACCGCCTGGTCATATCCCAGCGGGCACCCGTACTCAGAGCGTCTCCATGGAGACGGATCAGGTTTCGGGTCAGCGTGTCTGGAAACAAAGAATAAACAACAACAATATATAATAATAATAATAATAATAATAATACTTATAATATTACCATTAATAATGATAACAACAACAATATATAATAATAATACTTATAATAATAATAATAATACTTATAATATTACCATTAATAATGATAACAACAAGTATCATAATATTTATAATGATAATAACAACAACAGCAACAACAATAATAACAATAATACTTACAACACAACAATCTAAATATTTATAATAATAATGATAATACCAACAATCTTAATATTTATAATAATAATGATAATAACAACTCATAATATTTATAATGATAATGGCAACAACAATAATAACACTAATGCTTACAATACTACTAATAATAATGACCATCATAATATTTCAGAATATAAGGGCAACAACTATTTTCATTTAATTGTCTTATTTATTTGGAACATGTAAATAAAAAAGTAAAGTGTTATTTACAAACTAATGAGGAATGATGTAATTAGTCAGAACTTTTCTAATGATGACCTCTCACACCAAGTTATCTCATGTTTCTACGACATCTGGCCTCGAAACAGCAAAGTGATCTGTCCAAAATATCCGAATGTTGACACGACCTTTTTTATCTTACTGTCGAGAACCGTGTGGACTCCAGATCGAGGAGGAGTGGAAACATGTCCGTGTTTCCTCGCCCTGAGGTCCACCTCTTTTCCCAGTGAATCACACAGAGATGCTCCTGTGGACATGACCGCGGACGCCAGCTGTCGAGTAGAATGTTTGGATTTCAAAGTGTTTGCTCACATGTAACGCACAAAAATCCAAACATCCCAGGAGAAGACTGCGATGGACCTTTTGATAAATCGCTTTGTTTACCAGTTTGTTTGTGTATTTGGATAATTTTACACCAGGACAATCTGGTACAAGCAATTTTCACCAGGTTTGTTGGAGGAAGAAGAATTTCATGATGCTCTGCAATGTTTGTTTAAAGAAGAAGAATCTCAGTGATGAACTGTGGCTCACGTCTCTTTTGAAGGCCTCATTGTTTTGCTGCATATATATACACAGAGTTCCCTAATGCACCACTGGATGGCTCTAGTTGACAAATAGCTTTATAGATAACAGGCTGATGAACAACTGGCAGTTCAAACTACACACTGTGTCACAGGTGTTTCTTGTACAGACATGTTCTCTGAGCAGATTTTATAAAACCGAGGGAATAATAAATGAATCATTGGCTTTCCGGGATAAAATTAGTATTTTCTTTTATTCTATTTAATACATCACAACTTTTTTGAATGTGTATGTTCCACGGTTTGACTGTTTTTCCAATAAGGACCCCTACACAGTGTGAGGTGTTATCAGTAGGCCTCCACATGCGGTTAAACCGACCCATTCGCACTGGTTTGTGATTTAACAGCTTCCTGTCAGAAGCCTGTCTCGTACCGTCAACATGCTGTCGCACACGTACTCCCTTTTCTTGGTAATCTGCATATCTCCCTGTCCACATGACACCTCCCTGCGTTCCCTGTCGAAGGCACAATTCAAATTATTGCCACCAATTAGAAAGAAACACTGCCCACTGCTTCCTGTTTGCTCTGGCAAGCCCCGCCAGTGACTGTGTAAGTCCACTGTGCTGCATAAGATAAATTATTTACTATGATTCCGGTCCTTCCCATCAGAAACCAGTCCGGTTACAACATTGCTGTACAGCAGGCTTCACCATATTCATGTGGCTGGAGTTCCTGTTTTTCTACATGGTTTTCTCGTAGGAGGAATGTTTGCTCATTCCTCCGACTGGCTGTTGCACTATAATAAATTATACTTCACTCATGCTGATACTGGTTATCTCTGGGCTGATTAAACTTGGATTTTACATTTACTATCATTCCACTGAAATGTTTTCTGTCTCGGCCTCTTAAACCCAGCAGTGATCTGTAGCTCCAGTCCCACACTCCCTCCAGTGTAAAAGGGCAGTTCTTGTATATCTTCACTTCAGGAGAACTCGGGGATTTCAAGTTGTGTAACCCCAGACTAGATGAAGACACCTGGGAGGAAGTGAGGTTCATGACATGGGGTCTCGGTGGAGGACTTAGTCACCCACCGAGGGATGGGTCAGGGCTGACTAATGCTTGGGCGGCAGGAGGTGTGGTGAAGGGGCTCTGGCAAGGCTAGAGCGGAGGCTGACTATTTTTGGCCAGCTCCTCTTCCTCCAATCTAATTCCTCTTTTCACCCGTTCTCTCTTTCCTTATTCCCCAGATGTGTTTCCTTCCTGAAAGTCAAAAGGCTTTACTTCTCCTCTTTTCCAACCCCACACTGACGCACAACGCTTCTCTCTGGGGGGAAATGGAAGGGTGGAGGTGGGAGGGCCAGAAGCTAAGATTGAGTAATTATTGCTTCTTTTTTTTTTTTTTTTAGAAGTTGTGGTTTTCTTGTTTGGAAAAAATAGCGGGGATAGTTCCTTGTTTTTAATAATTCTTTAAGTGCATAGAGCAAACTATCTGCATTCCACACACAACAAGGTCGCATAGTTGTGTGAGATTCTTCTGATTGGTATAAAATAAGATTATATATATAAATATAAATAACTCAGCTCAAAAATGCGATTTGCTTCTTGCTGCTTCACTTGGATGTTCGACCTTCTGACAAAATGTTTCACAGTTTTTGACGCTACCCGACCATTTTTCACGTTCATCAGCAGAAGGTGAAAAGTTCCTCTGATCACCATAAATCTTGTGGGTTAGTTTGAACATGATTTTGTGACATCACAACTGGTTTGGAAGCCAATTGTGATTCAATGTTTGTGTGGTACACGCAGAGAAACACAGAAACGAAGCGAAACAACCCAAACTGGAAGAGGGCAGTTATGATTCACACATTTTTAATGGTATGAAGCCAAAATAGTTGTTTAAAATATTTAAAATATCTGGAAGGGTTTTTGAGTATCTGCACAAGGACTTCATGTCTGTTTATGGCTTCATATCTCAACCACAAACACAGAGAAAATCACAAACAAATAACGAGAACCCATTTTCTCCAGAAGGTCCTCACATACTTGTGTTTTTAAAACAATGCAGTAGTCGTGGGAGACAAAAAAAAAAAACGTTGCGGCTTTAAATGAAAGAATGCCAGTGATGTGCCCAGGCATTTCCAGCAGGAATGTGCCGGAATGCTGGCAGCGGTTTGTTTCCCCCTTTCAGCTTTCCCAGGTGTTGGAGGGAAAGGAAAACAACAAAACCGCGGAGCAGAGGTGGACGGGCGAGGAATAAAAGAGAGGGCGTGGGGCTGGAGGTGAAAAACACCCAGGAGTCTGATCAGAAAGCTCCATTCTAGACATGAGGTCACCCTCACAGGTACATGCTGTTAAGACATGTAAACCAGAGAGAGGGAGGGTGGGAGGAGAGATTTATGGCCCTGTCTCTCTTATCAGCTGTCTCAAACCACAGGTTCATATCTTTGGGAGGTAATAATAAAAAACCCTCTGGAACCTGGCAGGCAGTTGTCAATCTGAAACGTGAATATAATAATATATAAGGTCTGTATTTATTTAAAGCTCTTCTGGTCCAGTCCAAGAAGTTCACAGTCCAGTCTTACAGACGAGTTGTTGACCCACAGAGAAATGTGTCCGCCTTCAAAATCCAGCCGAACCGTGTGAGCATGTGTTGAACACATTTCTCCAACACGAGAGAATATTCAGCCGGTTAGTTCAGCTCCGCTCCGGTGACTCAGTGGTTGTTGTGTCTGTGCCACTTAAAGAACGTACGCATGTTACGCAACATGGCACCGAACGACCCTTATACTTATTGATCTGGATCTCAACATGACTCATGAACAGCAGTGGGAGTCAAACCCCACTCTGTTCTTGAAGTGACCCGTTGTAACATCAAACCAGAGGCTGCGGAGGAGTAGGAGGAGGAGTAGGAGGAGGAGGAGGAGGAGGAGGAGGAGGATCAGCTGCGATGAGCAGACATCCTCCATCATTGTCACGTTACCAGGTGTGCTCTGCTTGCTTCTACTCTCACTGCACAAATTTGCACTCAAGTTTTTACCCATGCTTCTGCCTGTCTCCCTTTCGGATGCCTCACCCTATCTCTCTCTCTCTCTCTCTCTCTCTCTCACACACTCAGGCAGCACATGGCCAGCGTGGGTGAGTCACAATGGACTGGTAACAAGTGCCTCTTCTCAGGGGAGAGTCCCTCCATGTGTTCCTGTGATTAAGGCCAATCCCGCCTGAGTGTATCAGGTGCACCAGTCTGCAACGTGAGACCCGGCTCCACTGTCCCCGAGTCCACAATAAAGTTCAGCTCATGCAACAACACGCCTAGGACACATGATACACATTCAACACGGACAGACAGATGCATGCTTGAAAAACCAAGCAGTGGCAGAAGGGTTTGCTCCAATTCTCCTTTTTGTTGATATTTGATTTGACATGTAACACTTGTGCATGTAAAAATAGAGATATTGAAGCGTACTCACTGAGACACTGCAGCTCTGGAGGATGCAGCTTCTTGCACAGAGATGACTGGGCTCAGAGACACGAGGGTTTGCAGGAGGGGGCGACCTGTTTGAGAAGAGACGAGCACTGTGCCGCCACACAATATGACCAGCAGCCTGGAGGATACACAAAAATAAATAGGCCTAATGATTTGTTTTATGTATCAAAACCAACAAAAGAAACAATTAAGGACAATTACCAGTAACTCACTTTATACACATGACACAAATGATCCTGACCATTGTCACACGGCAAAAAGGGCAGAAAAACATAAAACTGTCATCAGGTGCAAGTACGTGATGTTTGCAAATATCACCTATGGACGTGCGGTTGAAAGTAATCTGAATATTGTTGTATTTAGTGGTTATGAGTGCAGTAATTATACCGTGCAGTACTAATAACAGGCTGGATGCCCAGAGCTTAAGCCTGCTCCTCCCAGCACATGTTCACAGACTATGGCAAACACACCTCACACACCCACGGTGAACTGTAACAATGGAGGAGTGTGCACTGCGCTCCACCTCAGCTCTCCTCCACCCTGTTTGCCTTTTCAGATGCTCGCCACACACCCTGAACAGAAATAGTGTGTCCTGCTCGAGTGCTGCTGGTGGAACCGGACTCTGTGGCCTGGTCATGCTGGTGGCAGCTGGATTTACACTGGCAGGGGGTGGGGGGGGTGGGGTTAACAGAACCGGGCCTGTTATCCCAGTTACACAAGTAATCAATGTCAGCCCTGCACAAAAAGGTATTGCTGAGCTGGTGGCAACTAGAGATCTGAGTGTTGTTTCATGTGGTTTGTGCAGGATTACACAAAAACTAAATCACATTTTATTTGTATGGCCCATTTTCACAAATCACCCATTTGTCTCATAGATCCTAACAAGGTGCGACATCCTCAGGTCTTAACCCCCAACAAGAGTAAAACTAAAAAAGTCATAGGACTAGATGGTGAATATCCCTTGTGGGTATTGAAGTGATATTCACCATCTAGTCCTGAGCCTATATTCTAAAATGAGGGACGGATATTCAGAGAGTGTTGTGATGCTGGGATGTTGCACTTGGTGTGGATCCAAATAAAAATTGAAATTCAATGTGGTTTCATTTGGGGACTGTTGTGCCTGTTCTCTTAGCTCCCTGCTGGTTCCCTGCTGCGATTGTTCTCTATAAAGGCCCTGAAAAGAAAATGCTTAAAAAACGAAATCCAGTTTTTTTTTTTTTTGTGAGACTTAAATTTGATGCTTCATCATTCTCTATCAGACAAATCCAGCGGGGATCTTCCTAAATGCCAGGAATTGAACTTGAACACCACCGATGTCCGTTTTTAAGAGACGCAGCCTTGTTTGTCCCTGATCTTGAAACAAAAAAAAAAAACACCATTCTAGACAGTTTGTGGGGAGTGAGATTCCAGCGAGTTCTCAACGCGAGCCAAAAAACATCAACCACACCTTGGACCTTGCACAACTTCCCTGTTCCTCTCTCTCTGTGTGTGTGTGTGCACACTCTCAGCAAACACACCCTGACGATCCTCAAACCTCCTCTCAGTGTTCTGCAGCCAGCCCGGCTTAATTGATGCCCTTCCCTAACAACCTAAATTACAGAGCTGGGCGTCCAGAGCAGAGAGCGGGTAGTCAACAAGTGTGGCCTGAGTGAAGCTGCGGCCCTTCACCCACTGTGACACTCCACCTGACTCAGCAGCACGCAGCCACTGTTTACTGGACCTGTCCACAGCAATCAACGCGCCTGCATCTGGCCTGACTGTAATTCCACTGTTAACCTCATCAGTGCTGTGAAGGGAAGGGGCTTATCTCCGCCCCCCCACCCTCTCTCTGTCCTTCCTCATTCACATCATGCAGTTGGGCAAGCAGAGCAACAAATTAGGCCAGCACGCACAGGGCAAACACTTCTCCTCACAAACACACACACTGTGACAGCGTCTGCATAAATCATCCTGCAGAGAATATTAAATTGAACTGCAGTTTGCTTTAGCCGCACACACCTGCACACAGAGAACGACACCAAAAGGGTCGTTATTCCAATTAGAGCCAAAGTCAAATGAGAATAAAAGCTTCTGCATATTTTATCATGTAATATAAAGCATTTTCCTGCAGATAAATAAAATGGAGCATTCGCATTTGTTCCAGAAGATCAGCATTATCATGTATGAACTTCCTTCTGTATTTGAACACAACATATAAATCTCCTAGGTTTCCTCACTATCTCTCAACTTACATGTTTTTACCTCCGCTAAGCTAAGTTTTGTTTTCATCCCTGTTTGTTCGTCAGCAGCGTAAAAAAACGAAAACTGCAGAAAAAACATTCCATGGAATGTGATGCAACAGAAGGATGTGACAAGGAGAGAAATCTTTTGACAGAGATCCAGGAACTCTTTTATCACTTTCATCAATTTCCCTGGAATAATTCATGGATCTCGATGGAATCTTGATTAAATCAAACATATTATATGACATCACTGTTCGGTGTTGACGGATCCAGAGTTCCATTCTAGTTTTCTTGATTTCTTATTTCCGATGTGGTGTTGGACTATGTAAATGTTTATGTGCTGAAAACTCAGTGACACTTAAAATCTACAAAACATTACTACAACAGCTAAAACATTCAGTATTATAATATCATACAATATTTACAATATAATAAACAACAATACTTTTCCCAGAGAGGTGTTTATCCAAATATATACGTTATTACTGAGGTTGTAATTGTCTCCCGCTCCATTTACAGCCTCATGGGATAGAAGAAGAAAATCTGAAAAACAGGACTCCAGCGTAACACAAACGTCAACCTACACACCTCGCAGATGTTTTCATTGATCTGACGATTACAACCCTAACCCCTGCACAGACATGTAATGTTTTGTTTGCACACTTGTTGCTAAACCTCCTGCAGCGTCAGCACAAAGCCGGTGCGGACTGTTCCCGCTGAGACTGATCCATCCAGACAACATCTATAGTCATAGATTCGAACTCAGGTGAACTAACTGTCCCCTCAGCTCAGGCAGAGCGGTGATGGAGGAGCCGCTCGGCCGACTGACACACTCTGACGACCTGAACCAGTGAAAGCTGCTGACCCCACATGTTGTCTCATTTCTCAAGCATCCATCATCCCCGGTGTAAACTTTACTCCGAACTTGTCACGTCTCTGATCTCGGATCCCACCCCGCTGAGTGAGAAGCCGAGTGGGACGCTCGGAGCTCTTTGAAGACGCGATGGCTATCGCAAGGTAAACACACGGCGAGAGGTCTGAAGTTGTCACACACTCCGACAAAGAGATCCACCGACAAGAACCAAGCGATAGCACCTGCGGTTTGCGAGATAATTACAGGGGAGTGAGTAAAGGTTGACTTTGAAAGAGTGAGGTGTCATGCAGGATTAGAGCCTTGTTGAGGCGATGACCTTTCAACTCTGCAGGTCAGCGTGCAACGATTCCTCCCGGCTCAACTCCTGCAGCCGCCCCGCCTCACCGCAGAGAGCCAGATGCTCTCACTCCCCCACGCAGTAACTGCTATCTGTGGAGTACTACTACTGCAGTTTACTGTCTACTCTTTAGTGATGAAATATTCAGAAGAAAAATCTGTTTTGACTGTTTGACCAGTGAGTCACCGACATTTACTGTAGAGTAGAAGTCAAGTATTGATTTGCTTTGCTTTAAGAGCAGAACCGACCAGAGTATTTATGTGCATTTAGAAAGAAGAACATAGATGTTTAATACATTATTAATGTGTATTGTGACTTTCCGGTTACAAATATAGTAAAGTATCCTTGTGAAGTATTCAATATAGATCGATAAATAGATAAATATCCATAAAATAAACAACAATTTGAAGGGTTTAGGTGAAATGAATATAGACACATCAATAACAAACACTGCGTCGGCTCCTGCGAGACATGAGACGTCATTTTGATTGGTATAAATCTGCTATTACAGACTCATGTGTCTCATGAGGCCTTCTCCTCCCCCTCCACTTCCTGTCTGTTACTGTTTTTAAAATCCCCTTCACTACAAGTAACAACCACAACAACCTCCGAGCCGCTGCAACAGGGGAGGGCAAAAGCAGACGAGAATTCGAACCGAGAGAGGGGGACCCAAAAAAAAAACCGAGTCAGCAAGAGGTTGCGTCATCGTTTTCTAACGTCTCCGTCCAGACTTAAAAAAAACGCAGCCCCTGGAGTTTTCAAAGTAAAACGGCGTCAGCAGTTCGTGACCCCAGAGCTACAGAGCGCACAGGCCCAACACAATAACAGCTGATGAAATCCTTTAAATGGTTTAAACAGTGCGGTTGATTCGAATCTCTTTTTAAGTGGTCCTCTAATCCCTCTCCGAGCAGTGAATTAATTTGGCAGCTGGTAAATCCCGACCCCAGCAGCGTAAATCACTGGCATGAAAAGGGTCCTGGTAACGACGCAGAACAAAAGCTTATCTGTCTCACAAACCACCGCTCCGTCTATTCACATCCTCCCCCCCGCCCCCCCCCCCAGCACCGCCACCAACAAACTTTCAAACGTTCGCCGCACACAATTAGACGTGTTCGGCGGATTGGCCACCGCAGAAGAGGGATGAAACAATCCCACAGACAAACATTAACCCAGGCCCCGACCCGGCAGCCTGTCAAGAAGATGAACGTCTGAGAGAAAGAGAGAGAGAGAGAGAGAGAGAGAGAGTGTGAGAGAGAGAAACAGCATTCCCTTTCCCGTAAAGCAGGAAGGGGGAGGAAGGGGGATTTTGGGAAGTCTAATGAGTCATCACTTTTTCTTTTCTACCGGCACTCCCCCCTTTGGCATCTCAACGTGGAGCTGGAACACCTCCATGGCAGATTGCCCCGTCACTCTTTCAACTGACCCTCTGGAGCTTTGACAAGTGTCTCGCTCGCAGCTGCCCGCTCCGAGGAGATAACAAGTTACGACTGGTAGCAGGAGGAATGAAAAACAACTTGAACCGCTGCAGGATCGAACCCTCGCTTTTGTCGCTCTGGTTTGTTCTTGTGAGTGTGCATGTGTGAGGGTGCTAAACAGTTTCCAGCAATCAGGTCGAACACAGAGGGTTAGAGATGAGTCAGTGTACGTCTGCTAATGTGCTGAAAAGTTTGTAACTCGCCAACTTCGTCTCGTGTGACAACAACCTGCTGACGAATGCTTGTAAACTGATGACGGGGCTTCAATATGGGAGCTTTTACAGCATTTTAAACACACCCCATAATGGAAAGTGCTTAAATTCTCATAGTGAGTGAACCGCAGATTTTTATTGCTCCACTTTCTTCTCCTATTTTTATGTCAGCTCTTTTGTGTGACCACTCATTCGTCCTTGAAGTGCTCTGTTCCACTAACTGATCATCAACATGGGACTCTCCCCAGCACCCCCGCCGCCCCTGCTCACCGCACAATAACACCCTCAGCCCTCTATCAGGGGCCGTTTAGCTCCGGGGGCCGAGCTCCTCTCTCTCCACCGTGGATATTTATCACGCTTTAATGACAGAGTTCACAAAGGATGATGTCACCGGCCGCAACAACACAACAGCGCACAACAAAAAGAAGGCCGGCCCACTCTCCTCTCAGCTGGACCGCGGTGACCTCACTTGATTGATAGGCCTCAGTCTCACTGAGCTCTTTGTGCCGGGGCGGCTGTCGCGGTATGTGGCACATGAGGCCTCGAAGCTGCTGCCGCTGCTGCTGCTGCTGACTCAGAGTGAGTAATCAAAACAGTCGTAGAAACCAGCCAGTTTCACAAAGACAGTTGTTGCCATTAAAATGTCAGAGATCTGATATAAGGCCGCGTTCGCCCTTGGAGAGAAGCGTCTGACACCTTCAACGGCAGGAGCTGGTTGGCGTGTTTGTGTTGCGTCTGTGCACGGTTATAATCAGTACAGTCTAAACATGTGGCCTCATTAGCACACGTGCCATCCTCAGTCGTTAACACACAGCAGACCTCGTGTTCGCACGTTATCCTCAAGGTCTCGTACATCAGCCACCTTTAGTTAATCTTATTTTAACTCCTATACCTCAACTCTGTTTTGATATTTTTATTGCTCTCGTTTGCTTTTAATCGTTCTCCCTGCTCTCATTATTGTTTTTCATCGTGTTATCTCACAGGTTGAACCGCAGAGTTAAACAGAAGATGATTCCGATGAGTAATTCACAGATTCATTTATGATTGTTTGAAACTAATGAAATATAGGATCCATCAGTTCAAAAACCAGATGCGAATGCGTTTGTGCAGATTAGTGTCTCCTGACTCCTGTGACAGAGCCGGGCCACTTCGTAAATTCTCTTTTAGAAAATTCTAAATCAGAGAAAGTACAGGTGAACAAATCATTCGTTTGCACAAAACATCTGTTCATAAAACCGGTTGATTTAATAGATGACAACAGCTTGAATGAATCCTGTGGTTCACCCTCCCATCTCCATCCAGTGAACAGAGCGTGCTTCAACGTTACATTAATCAGTCACAAAAATCCCCTTTACACACAAATATAATCTAAAAAAACACCAGTTTTGTCAGTGTTGAAAGTGAAAAATTCAGTGGAAAAGGCTTCAAATAAACGTCTCTCTATACGTGTCTACACACCCACACACACACACACACCCACAGACACACACACACACACACACAGACACACACAGCCTGTATTAAGTTAAAAGAAAGAATTCAGTTACACAGCCGTTATACACAGGCTTCTTTCAGTTTCCAGTAAAGGTAAATAACTCCAGCAGTATTTCTCTGAATGTGTTCCCTTGTGCATAAACGCACATTTTTAACTACTACACTCATCAAAGTCCTTCCTCTGGAATACATTTTAAAAAAAAAGAAAAAGAAAATTCCCCCCCCCCCCAACAACCTTTACGGTGATTTATGAAAAACAAAATCCATTACTTCTCCTGCTTTGCGGTTTTTCTTTCAAATGGGCGCTCTGCTGGCTGACTCACTGGCTAAAGCTGAGCGGATTTCCACTTCCACTTTGGCCCGCTCATCTGAAATGCTGCAGAAAAACAGAGAGAGAGAGAGAGAGAGAGAGAGAGAGAGAGAGAAGGGGAAGAGGGATGGAGGGAGGACGAGATGGATCTGGAAGCCATTAGACACTGGCAGCTGCAGCCTGGATGATTCAGGAGAGGAAGAAAGAGAGAGGAGGGGGTACGACACATGAGTGACATAATTAATTTCATATCTGTGCATGTGTAGGTCGTTAATGCCGAGCCTCGGGATTTCACATTAAGGGGAGATGTGAAAAAAGTGATTTCCAAAAAGATCAGTTTTCCTTGTTACAACTTCCGCGGCTCATCACCGGCGAGGAGAGATAACGTCTTATCTGAGTGTTTATATCTGTCCTCTCTTGGCACGCACACTCACACACACACGCACACTCTCACACACACGCACACTCTCACACACACACACACACTCACACTCACACACACACTCACACACACACACACACGTTAATGGGTACAGCATGAAACGTTGGGTACTGTCCCTGTATCTTGGTCTCATATATTGTCATTCACCACTCTCTGGTTCTCAGTTCCATCAAGTGCTTACCTCTTTTTTTTTTCATGTTGTACTTGAACATCTCTGGTGGTCTGATTCCATCACTGAGGTGGTCCGACAGCCGTGTGGTCCTCCGGGTCAACAAGGGGGAACAGAGAAGACACACACACAGATAAAGAGAAGGAGAAGGAGAAGGAGAAGGAGAAGGGGGTTTCACCTGGCATGAAGAAACTATGTTGACTAAGAAGAACTGTCCTGTAAGCTCCTCTGATTCAAACATCATTTATATTGTGTCTGTCGCTCTGGAGAAACATTTGAATACGTCTAGATAAGTTCAGATTAAGTTTTAATAAGTTGAGATGCGTTTAAAATAAGTTTCTCTGCAGCTGAACGTAAAAGACGCTCCTCACTCCAGTGACTCCTGTGAGGAGTTGGTGGCGGTGGGAGAGAAACCCGTGACCCATCTGGTGTCGAGGGTGAACTTAAAACAGAACGCTATCAGTTCCTTATAGGATTATTATTAGAACACTCTGTTTCACAATTTAGCCTAAAATAACTTTCAGGTCCCTGATGGTTGCGTGTCGAGGAGATTTGATGAATAAATGAGATGAAGGAGCCGTTCGTCATCATTTATAGGTCATCCCAGACTTTCTTAAAATCAAGCTGCGTCACAACGAGGAAGGATGAACGTTTACACAGATTTGAATGAATTCCACATTCAGCGAAACCCTTAATCTAGAAGAAAAACTGGAGAATGTTACACAGTAAATGGGTCAATTCACTCTGAGCTAACAGGGACGTTTAACACACCACCTTTTTCCAATGGAAAGAAAAACAGCCAGTTGCAGCCTCGTGACTCACTTTGGGAAGTTACTCTTCTTATCATCTCTGTTTCTCGATGAAAACATTTTGTGTTCTTTTGAACTTTGCACCTTGTTTCTTTCACGTCTCCTCCTCTGGTGATTTGCACAAACCTGAATGCAGCTGAGGTCACCGCCTGCCTGGTTTGTGGTTTGTGAGATGATTGAGCAACAGCGTTCATTGACGCACACACAACTCAAAGCCGATGACTCCACTTGTGAAAACTCCTGGTGTGCTGCATGTGTCAGGTCCGGCAGCGTCTCGAAATGGACAAATAATTCCAGTTAATCATAAGGCTGCCGTGGGAGCTCACCACAGAGACACAACAACGCAGAGACACAACAACACAGAGACACAGAGAGACAACGACACAGAGACACAGAGAGACAGAGAGACAAAGAGACAACAACACAGAGAGACAACGACACAGAGACACAACAACACAGAGACACAGAGAGACAACGACACAGAGACACAACGACAAAGAGACACAGAGAAACAACGACAAAGAGACACAGAGAAACAACGACAAAGAGACACAGAGAGACAACGACAAAGAGACACAGAGAGACAACGACACAGAGAAACAACGACACAACGACATAGAGAGACAACGACACAGAGACACAGAGAGACAGAGACACAGAGAGACAGAGAGAGACAACGACACAAGAGACAACGACACAGAGAGACAACGACACAGAGACACAGAGACACAGAGAGACAACGACATAGAGAGACAACGACACAGAGACACAGAGAGACAACGACACAGAGACACAGAGACAATGACACAGAGACACAGAGAGACGACAACACGGAGACACAGAGACAATGACACAGAGACACAGAGAAACAACGACAAAGAGACACAGAGACACAGAGATGAATTGCATGAATAGCGTGGTGACCCCCTGACCTTTCCTCTAGCGCCACCATCAGGCCAAACTTTTTCTTTATGATAAATGCAGGTGTCACCAAGGAGTTTGTGTTTTTTGTCTGTGTTTGTTTGGATCCGGCAAAAACTTCTCACCTCACGTGACCGCTCACATTGTGCATGAGTGTGCCGATGTAAACAGGAAGCATTTCGTTGTTGGTTTTTAGTTGCAGAATTGTCGGAGATGGAATAACAGCTCGTCTCCTGCACACGCATGAATGTAAAACACAGAATTTAACTGCTTGTTATTGATCATCCATGTTGTGTTGCACTGACGCCGGCTGTTTTCTTGGTTCAACCCATCCAAAGTCCAGTCAGGTGTGTCCGTAGCAGAGTTTTAAACAAAGTGCTGTGGATGTAGCCTTTGTTCTGTCAAAGCCACAGTCTGCGACGGTTTTTACATTTGGCTGCACTGTACTGTGAGTTGTTTCGTGTAGTTTGTCCGTGCGCATCATTTAAATCTATTCACACAAAGCTGCCCGCGCCTCGGAGGCCACCGCGTCTGCCTTTGCTGAAGGCACAGTGAGAGTGTATCGGACTCGGCATCCTGCCACAGGAGCTGCCGCTCTCGGGGGCCTTTCTCGTAAATTCATTGTGAAAGCTCTGGAGCGCGCGGAGAGTGAAAATGAGAGTATGGTCGGCTGCCATGCGAGCGAGAGACGGAAAAATACAAAGACAGGAAAAAGGCTTTTTGCCAAGACAAGGGAAAAATCCAGGAGTTGCGCACGCTCCCTCTCTCTCTCTCTCTCTCTCTCTCTCTCACTGTGCTCGACTCCCAAAGGCAAGAAAACAAATGCACTTGACCTGAGAGAAAAATAATCACAACATGTTAGACTTTTGTGCGACGATGAAGTTTAATACGGCTGCAAGAAAATGATACATGACACGCAGGAATGAGATCAGAAGAAAAATGATGCATTGTGTTCAGCATTCCAGTCTCAGGTATCTGATTCCACACATCTATTGTATGTTCTCCCACACCCGTGTGTGTGTCTCTGTGTGTGTGTCTGTGTGTGTCTGTGTGTGTGCATGTGCTCAAACATGAGAAGCTTGATAGATTCCTGTTTGTTTTCTCATCTCAAGATCAAAGTCAGGTGGCCTTACAATTAGCTCGGAGAGGTTTGCGTTGTATGTCAGCGCTGAGTAAAGACCCAGAGGACCCGCGTGAGTTCTTTAATGTTGATCCAAAAACCAGACTTTCCGCTTCCTAACACCATTTTCGCAGGTGAGAGCCGCGTCGGCCTCCGTGAAGCTAATCCCCACGGTGAGCCTCTGCAGTGGCACAGTGAATGCTAATGCGATGGTTCCTCTCTCCGTCCTGTTAATTTGTGGGGATAAGTGATCCAAACTCACAATGTGCAGGAGACGAGAGGCCCGCGGAGGCAGAATCGGATTATGCGGCGATCCATATGCAATCACTTTATGCCGAGGGAGAAGACAGACGTGGAGGAGAGGTGGCGGAGGGATGAGAGATGAGAGGGAGGTGTGGGGGTGTGAGGAGGAGAAAGAGAGAGGAGGAGGAGGAGGAGGAGGAGGAGGAGGAAACAGCGAGGGTTGCCAGGACTCCAAAGCTTGTCTGTCATTCTGTGCGTCAGTCAGCCTATTCCCAGGCTCGGACGCAGGTACAGTATCTGCGCAAATGAGAGGAGGCCTCCACAAACACATGCATGCACATTTTCTCACTCTGTCAAGGCGAGCTGGAAATATCTCTTTTCATTCTGTCACAGTCTAATTAGATTCCACCACCTCAGCCATCCTTCTCCCTCCACATTTCTCTCTCCTCTCTTACCTCACTCGGGCTCTCTGCCACACTGTGGAGCTGAAGCCCTTCTGGCTGTTTCCCTGGCAACAGCTGCTTCCTGTTTGTCTGCCGGTGTTGCCATGGAGCAAGGGTGAAGGGAGGGTGATTGGCGGCGGTCGGCTCGTTAACGACAAGGAAGCAGTTCCGCCGTGGACAACGGGGGGGGCTCAACCGCCTGACCTCGGCGATATCGCAGTCGCCAAACGTTTCTCAGAAGAGCAGCGGCAGGAGCGGCGCTCAGGCCTCCGTTAAAACTCCTCCAACCTGAGGAGTAATCAACGTGTTCAGGAGGGAGCGGTAACCTCCTCATGTTGTTTAAGGTACGAACTGTACGACCCCGCAGCTGCTCGACTGCATGCCGAGCCCCATCTTGGGTTTTCACAATCTAAGCAGAGGGGCCAACATCCATGCACGATTCCCGATTCAGTAAGATGCACGTGTCTTTCCTTTACTGTTCCCTCTCAGGAGTTAGGGCTATATTTTTCGAGCACACTGTGTCCCGACGGTTTGGAGAAATCACGCAATTTGTTAGAAATAAGTCAACAAGGTTGGAAATCGCTGAACCCGACAGTTAAAATAATAACATCTTCCTCCTGTTTTCCAGTGTGCTGTAAACAAAACTCAATTATAGTATCGATGTACAAAGATTGTCCGGTTGCAGATGACCAGCATAATAAATAATTTGCGACGTGTGTGCTCTGAAAAACATCGATGCATCGACCTGTGGGACGAACCAGCTCGTCGGGGTGAGGCAGGTCAATGCACGTCAGCTGCAAATTAGACCCCAGAGTCCCTGTGAGAACACGTTTCTGTAATTACTGCAGCCGCTGTGTTTCAGAGCAGCGCCGAGCATTAAACCATACCGACTTTTATAATGGAGCGTGATGCATTAACACTGCACGTCTCACGTTTCTGTCACACTTTGAATCTCTACACTTGTACGCCTCGCTGAGACAGAATACATCGATGCACAACTTGAAATTTACTTTGGAGTTATTGCAGCTGCATCACACGACGATTAACTTTCTCATAAACCGATCAAAGCAAAACCTCATCTCTCGAAACGCCAGCCTCAGCAGATCGTTGGTTCTCACACACTCAAAGAGAAATTTTTCCATTTCGTGTTGTTGCCTCCACCTGTGCGGGACTTGTAGGTGTAAGCGAGCGGAGCTGAGAGTCTTTAGCTGCAGCCGAACGCTTTGAAGTAATTGTGTCTTTGTAGAGCGAGGGGCCATAATGACACTTGGCATATTTGTCTAAGAATACCAGACGTAGCTGAGTGCTGCTTCACACTGTGTTTGATAAAGGCCTGGAACAACATCAAAACTTTGCTCCTGGGGCATTTGTTTAAAGAGGAGCTGTTCGCCAAGAGCGACCGCAGTGTTTTGGCAAGCGGTCGGGGGGGGTATACCCGTATCGTACAGAAAAAGAAAAAAACAATAGCTTCTTTTCTGTGAAGTTCTCAAGTTCACAGGTACAACGCATGGTAAGTAAGTGTGTATACGGGGCGAGGATCTTGTTCCACACCAGCCTGTTTCCCTCCCAACTCGCACTCCGTCAGAAGATAAAAAGAAGAAACGCAGCCGAACGAGAGTGGGACACACGGAGCGACTTCAAAGCTGCAGAAGAATTTCTTTAAACATGGTTCTCCGAAGACCACATCAAACGCAAGGGGAGGTGAAGTGGGGAGGGAGGGAGCTGGACTGGGTTCATGTGTACGTACATGTACATGTACTGCGTGTGTGTGTGTCTGTGTGTGTGTGTGTGTGTGTGTGTGTCTGTGTGAGCATCATAACATGGTGCAGAGTTGCAGAGATGCATCCAGGCTATTCTGCATCAACCCGAGTGTGGACAAGAAAGAAAAAGGGGCTGTCAGCTCTGATAAAGAGTTTGGAGTGTGTGTGTCTGTGTGAGTGTGTGTGTGTGTGTGTGTGTGTGTGCGTGTGTGTGTGTGTGTGTGTGTGTGTGTGTGTGTGTGTGTGTGTGTGTGTTTCTTCTCATTCTGGGAGGCCTCTTCAGCACCCAGAGAGCACTTCAGCACAGCGGCTGCCAAGGAGACGATCAGAGGGTGGCCCCGCAGCCCACACACACGCTCACGCAGACTCACCCTCACACACACACACACCCTCACACAGACACACACACACACAATCCTCATGCTCTTTTATTGTGTATAAACCAGAGTGGATATTGATTGTTTTAAACAGAGCATTTACGACACAAATGCTATTCCTAGGGCTTAGAGTACACCCACACACGTTTTCCCCCATGATGCACACACAAAACACAAGCGCGCACACACACACGCACAGAAATGCACAAACAAACAGCAATAGATTAAAAACACACATTCTTGACATTCCTGTAAAACCCTCCGGTATCATCTGCGGACAACACTAAACAATCACATCTGACTCAACGGCCCTTTGTCAGAAAAATAAATCTGTGACCTTTGTCCTGTTTTTTGTTTTTATCGGAGGTAGTTTAAGACGTTTCAGAACTGGTGGAAAAATAAAAGCTACTTCACTGGAAACTGTGTAAAGTATTCCAGTGTCTGAACCCCTGGCTCCTTCCTTTCCTTTTCTCTTCATGGCCTTCTTCCTATTCCTCCGTTACTCTGGCTCTCTGGGAGACGAGCCATTGTGGGTCTGCATCCTTCCTTTCAACCTTTCTTTCATTGGGGTCTGAGCGTGACCCTGACCGCCTGTCTCCATGTCTCCCGTCTGTCTCCAAGTCTTAATTTTCTCTTCCTGATTCGTCGATTGACTCTAGTTGAAAATATTAAGGTGTTTGTCTCAGTAGCTGTGTCTCGACACCGTCCCATTTCGAAGGCTCCTTCAAATGCGTCCTTCAATCCCCAAGAAAAGAAAGGCACCGCTGTGTGGATCCTCTTCTGGCCCAACCTATCCCAGGATTCATTGCGTTTCAGTGATGAGTCGTTTTTTCAAAGATGGCCAGATGAGACAAACATCCAGCGCTTGAACGTCGAGCTTCAACTCAACCGAACCTTCATAAGGTGGCGAACTGTCCCACTTCCTGCCCAGTGGTCGCTGGGACAGAATCCAGCTCCCCCTGCAACCGTCAAAGAATAAGTGGTATAGATAACGGATGGATGGATGATCAATGCTCCCTGTCAGTTAAATGCAATGCCTTCATATTGCAGTGTTCTTATGTTCTCGTGAAATCTATCACACCACCATCAGTTCACATATTAGAGTTTCCGTCACTTTTGAAAAAAACCGAGACGCAATCATGAAAATACACGACCACAGGAAGCGATCACAATTCAAACATCCTCTCTGCCCCCTCAACATCCTGTGTGAAAACCTTGCTACCGCAGCATCACAGGAAGTGGAGGCTGCGAGGAAGGACACGGGGGTTGGATGGGACGCGCCGGGGACCACGCTGCACTCAGAGCTGAGCTGAATGAAAAAGTGACGGAAATATTGCAATCAATACTAAAAGAGTTTCGTTTAGTTCAATGCCACTTCCTTCTCGCTGCCACATGCGAGCTGGGAGTTGAAAAGTGTCTGACAGGCGCTGGGTCGCATCCATTCATCACCACACAAGACACTCAGCCGGCTGAGCCAACGCACCGACCTGCGTGAAAGAGTCTGAGGGTCTGATGCTCCAGATGATTTGCTTCAGGACATTGTTCTGCTCTGTGATCCTGCTTAATTGATGCACGGATGTGGGTGGATGGCTAACGCAAGCAAGGGAAGAGGGAGGATGATGAAGAGGTGGAGGGAAGAGAAGGAGCTTGTATATGCAGAGAGGAGGGTAGAGGAGGCACCTGCTGGGTCCACATGGCTCTGAATGGCCGAGTTTAAGTGGCTGTGCTCACGCATGCATCAGTCTGAAGCGCCGCTCCTGCTGTGAGTAAAAGCGGCTGCGAGCATGTGGTGCCTCTGATCAAGGCTATCGGCAACGTGGTTTGTGTTATCCAGAGGGCAAACAGGAGATAGTGGCCGGGGAGTAGACGCACAGGTGCATGTTGTAAAAGAAGGATAGTTAAGGGTGAAATGGGGAAAGAGAAGAAAGAAAAACACAGAGAGGTCGAAGACGATCAAATCAAAGAAGAGGAAACAACAGAAAGAGGAAGGTGACAACATTTTAAAAATTCTGTCTGTGTAAAATCTGCGCATTGAGAATGATGGTACGGTTACAGGAGACTTCCAGTATGTTTCAACTTGGGGCCTATCCTTTATTAATATGTGTGTGATGCTTAAATGACTAACCTTTGGAAAATCGGTCGAGTAGATCGTCTCTGCCGGCAGCGGTGGCCACAGAGTCATTTTATGGAGCAACTGTCACAGTCCAGTCAATTTGTTTTGCAAAAAACTCTAAGCATCAAAACAGCAGACGGACAAAGTTCACGACAGTTTGGTGAACATACAGGAACATTTAACAGCTTAAGAGTCTATTATGTTTTGCTCCTGAGTCACCAAACAATCTGTTACTTCAGAGTTACGATAACTTAACCGTAGTTCATTTAGCATTAAATCAATCTCGGAATTCCTTACGTCTCGATTAATTTGCAGAACGTTCTGGACTCAGTCCCGTAGCTCACCGCCAGCAGCAGCAACATGACGCCAGCAGCGGCTACGATCTGAGCTTAAAGGCTCAACTGCGACACTTCAGACTTTAAGTTCTTTTTTTCACCAGCAAAAGGCTCAAATTGTTGTTTGGGGGGTCTTTGTTAAGAGTCTGGCAGTGAATTCTAAATCCAGCTTACCAATGCAACTACTTATCACACATTAATAAGCAGTATCGATCCTAATCGTGTCCCCGAAAAAAGTCTAATTTATCCAAAAATGAAGCTGAACCATAAGAGAAGGTTGTGGAGTTGCCCTCTGACCTTCAGGGTGTCTGTGCATGCAATGGAAACAGTTCAATAAGCATCACTTCCTGTGCACCAGGGGATTTTTGTCACTACAGATGATGATTATATAATTATTCCAAAGAATATTATTGTCACTCATCTGTGACCTTATCAGCATTTCTTCTAAAACAACTCTTAGTGTTCCTAGTACAGAATATGAGTCTAAACGCTCTGCTTGTTGATAATGGATGTAACCAGTGTGTGTGTGTGTGTGTGTGTGTGTGCGCAAGTGTGAGTTTTCAACCCACTCAGCACAGATGAACATCTGTATATGAATCCACCTGCATGCAATCATCTCCAGTGAACACAACATCTGTGCTTATCCGTCACAAAGAAACCCATCGACTTATCTGTTACCGCACTTAAACACCAAAAATACTTTAACATTCCAACACCCAACCACCGCGCACACATCCATATATTCAGCTCAGGATGTCGAGAGTTTTTCTGAGTCATGGATTCTGATTGCTTGTGATCTCGGCAGTGATTACGACCAGATAACATCAAATGAAAGTTAGACACACACCCACACCCACATCCCCCCCACCACACACACACACACGGTTAGCTGCAAAGTCAGTTATCGAGTGTGTGTGACATTGTAAAGGTGAAGCCAACGGACTTCAGATGCCAGCCAAGGTTGCACGTCAAGTTTCTTTAGCATCTGACACTGAAACTCTTCAGAGTCACCAGGCGTTGCAACGTCTCAAATAGGTGAATGGAGCTGCTCTCTAACAGTCAATGCACCACATCGTTGTCTCGGAGCGTCAGGGGATGAGAGTGCAGCTTTCGAAATTACTCAGAGCACATTAGAAAGTTGACGACTCCCTGCAGCTGCTTCGTTTTACCAGAAAATCTTGCGATTGAAAAGAACTTCAAACTGAGATGGGTGAATCCTGCACGCTCGTAAAATGTTGGATACGAGTGGAGTCTGGAGATCAGTCTCTAACGAGGAGCTTGAATCAGACTAGAGTCGCACAAAAGCCAGAGATGTGACCCAGAAATAGGAAGAAAAATAACAATATGAAAGTGCCGATGAAGCCAAACCGTGTGAAATGAGTCTGTCATAGTGTGCGTGTGTGTGTCTGTAAGTCAGAGATGAGAGAGTGAAGTGAAACCAGCAGCAGCAGCACATGTACCTGCTGTGTGTGTGTGTGTGTGTGTGTTTGTGTGTGCATATGCAGCGTGAGGAGAGAGTGCTGGGGGGAGACCACCTACACTTCCACCTGCTCTGCCTTTTAGAGGGGCCCTCTTCAATCACGAGGCTGGGGTCATTATGGATGCGAGCCTCTAGCCGCCAGGCATTGTTTAGCTATTTCTGTCCTCGCACTTTGCAGCGAAACATCGAGCAAGAACCCCATTAAAACCTGCGCTTCAGAACACGAGCAGCCTCGGCAGGAAACATCAGGCGCTGAACATCAGAGTGTCCTTTTTTAAAAAACCTCAGCGGTGCTTTCGGAGGGAACATGTGGACTCTGAGCTACATGTTCTCCAGAATTGTCCTTCTGAGGAATATGTTTCATTATTTCACTCTGTCAAGAAGCTTAAAATACATTCAGCTCTGCAAAGATGCAGCAGACTCTTCTTTAAAGCAACACTGGGCGGTTTTAAAACCTTATTATTACAGCTTCAACCTTACAACAGGAGGAATGACAGGTCTGTTATTGCCACTGCAGCGTTCCCTGGTCACCGGGAACTGCACCGAGTAACGTCCAACCAGAGTCGGAGCAGAAAACTACAAGAAACAAGTAGCTCGCCGTTTTCAAAAACCTTTTTCAGATGTAAACTCTGGAGAATTTCTTCACAATTGGGTCTGGACTTTCTGTAGAGGTTGAAATTCTCTGCTCAGACGCGTTCAGGTGAGGGGTAGAGCAGCGGACAGAGGCAGGAAGTGACGTATTCATTCTGATGTGGAGGTCACGTGTTCTTGTTTACGGCACGTCGACGCCAGCGTCAGCTCGTGTCACCAAAACTCGGACGTCTTCCTCCTGAGAGTTTGTCTTTATCCAGAGCTTTTACCAGGGGGGCAGAAGAAACTCATGACTGAAAGCAGCTCACGTCGGCTCTATCCCACCTGTACAGGGTGAAGGATTAGCTCTAGACCCACAAAGAAGAAGCGGTGTAGATAATAGATGGATGGATGATGGATGGATGGATGATGGATGGATGGAATGGTACATACATGTGATAATAACTTCTAACTTTGCCCAGACCGACACAATGATGGGGGATGACAAAGCAGTGAACTTCACTGTGAAGATGACTAAGTCCAAACTTTCAGAGTGAGATGTGAAGGAGGAAGATGTTGTTCGTGCTCGACTTCAGGGAAAACAACATGAAAGCCTCTTTCCTCATGTTTGTGCACCTGGTTTACAAACCACATGCTTTAATACTCAAGTTGAAAATGTCAGAATAAACGTTCACAACACACAAACTCTCAGTGTTTTTTTTTCTTGAAGTTGTCGCTGCCTCCAAACGCTAGTAAACAACTCTACCATGAAAACAATTAAACAGCACTTTGTGACCAAAGGAGGCTCTTAAATTGCCCAGTGAGAGTCTATATCTGGAGCAGGGCTTCCTGAGCGCACTACTTAAGGTAAACTACATTAAATGTGAGGTAATTAGTGCACCACATAACAGACCACAAACTGCTAATTGTGCTGCCTGTGGTCGTCTCTACTTGCCTCCACCCAGAGGAACCTGCAGACTGCTCTTAATACCAACCTCAGCGTCGAGTCTGCACAAGATCATTGTCCCGGGCGCAGGAACACGCAAACAATAATTGTCAGCTGAGGTGAGATACAAAAACATGTCTGAGAGCAGAGGCACGGTGTGTGTGTGTGTGTGTGTGTGTGTGTGTGTGTGTGTGTGTGTGTGTTCAGTACAAGCTGTGTACAAGGTGGGGCAGCAGTAAAAGTGCATTTACATACGTGAGTAAGAGTGTGAGCGAGAGTGCTGTGTCTGTCTGGCTGCGTGAGTGAGTGAGTGGATGAAATCTGTGGGTGTTTGTGGGGGAGTTGGATGAATTCACCTCAGGGCGTCTGTGTCCAGGCTTGTTTCAGACGTGCCAAGTCCCGGGTGTCGGGAATGGCTCGCAGTTACAGGATCACGCAAACGCTGCCCGAGGCCGAACAGGAGTTGCAGACGAAGTAAAAAAAAAAAAAAGAGTTTTTTTAAAATATCGGTGGTCTTTTCATGTTGACAGTAAAACCTGCATGTGGATGTTTGCCCCCAGAAAAGTGCCGGCTCTGCACCTTTTCTCTGAACCATCTCTAACCTGAGAAAACCCCTGTGGATATCTGTGACACAGACCGGAGCACAACAGCACAATAATAATGAGTAACAGCACATGTGTGTGTGTGTTACGCTGGTTGTGTTGCTGTTTGTCTGTATTATTGTATGAAGTCTGAGGGTGTGTGTGAGATTTGGCAGTTACTCACTCCTCTGTCATTGTCGTGAATTTAGCACCTTCTGTGACATCACTGCCTTCAAGGGTCGTGACCTTCCCAATACTCCCCCCCCCCCCCCCCCCAACCCCAACCCCAACCCCCACCCCCAAAGGGATTCCCTGGGTCTGACTTTTACCTCTTTGGCACCGTGACATCCTGGACACTGACTGAGAGGGAAAACCAGGAAGACGACCAGACGTTTGAAGAGGAGACTCAACACAGACACGAAAACAACAACTCTGCTGACTGGCAAAGAGGAAAAGGGAGTTTTACAGGGCACATGTGATTGTTCACACACACACACACACACTTCTGATTTGTTGGTTATCACAGTGATGTGGGTTACAGTGAGAGCAGCTGGAGCAGCTGCGTTCAAACCCGCTTGTGCTAACAAACTCCTCCACAGAGAGAAATAACTGCTCCGGCTGGTGATTTATATCAATCCAAAAAAAAAAACCCTGCTCATGAGCTCCTCTGAGGCTGACATGGCAATACTCTGGAGGCTTTTCGTTTTAAATGAAAGCCAAAGCCATGTTTCGACCATGTGGCGGATAAGGAAACCAAAAGGGAAACACACACACACACACACACACACATAGCGGCTGCGGCTGCCCGACTGAGCCAAACCATAACTGAGAAGACCCACTCAAAGGAAATCTCAGAGTCGCTTGGCAGACAGCGAACACACGGGGATCAAATGTGTGTCGACTTTGGTGCAGAGGAGGAATTCATGCGATAGCTCATTTGCCACTTGAAGACTGTGAGGATAAAATGTCAGCTATCTCAAGTCCCTGCCCTCCACACACACACACACACACACACACACACACACACACACACACACACAGTGGAAAGATCTGGAGCCAATTGTTCGCTCATGCCACAACACCCTCACCCCCGCATTCCCCTCTGTTACGCTAAATGTCCTCCTGCGCTACAGGCTCCCGAGCTTTTAACTTATAACTCTAAATAGGCCAAGATCATATCGGGCACATTCTGTTTTCATTACCACGATGAGATGTTCCTGTGGAAGGATGGAGGACAGGACAGGACAGGAGACGTGGACAAACATGTTGACCTCTGGCTTTAACATCGGTGACCTGCGCTTTTGACCGACTAGCAGCTTTTCTACCCCCCCCCCCCCCCCCCCCCCCCAACACTCTCTCTCTCCGTGCAGAGTGTGGCGTGCTGCTGGCGAGCGAGGCCGCGGTCAGCTACCTGACTCACAGCTCCTACAGGCGGTTTCAGGTTCACTGCGTAGGACGGACATGGGCCCTTGCCAAGGAGATCTCGGAGTCCTTTCGGTTAGCGTGGTCGTGGACGGCGCTGTGCGTGAGAGCGTGTGGCTGCCCAACAGGCTTTTTTACACACACACACACACACCCCCACCACCCCACCCCCGTCCTGTTTATCTTGAAGAACTGTGCAAGAGATTGTGACAGGCCCAGAACGGGCAGATGCACACACTTGTCTCTTATACTGAAGGGGACAAAAGAGACAAGTTGTCCCTTCTTTTGACTCTGAAGTGATCAAAGATTTTTCATTGGAAAAGTGAAAAAGTTAAAAAAAAAAAGAGTGTGGGGTCAACTTGGATTTCGTGTAGAGTAAAAGTTGAGATGAAACAACATAAATATGAATTTTAGTGACATGATGTTTTCTGCCACGAGCGCGGACGTAGACGAAGTCTTTTTCTCCCCAACTATCTCCTCACGAAAGATTGTGATCTTTTTGTGTTCTGCTTTGGCTGATTTGAGATTTGTGTGTCTGTCGGTGTCGAAAAATGTCCAGACAGAACGCAGCAGAAGATTGGGGGGGCATCCGGGTAGCGCATGCAGAGGCATGATGTATAAACTCGGTTTATTGTCTGGACTAAATTTCATGACAATCCATCCCATAGCTGTTGACCTGTCAACCATGGTGGTGGCGCTAAAGGAAAAATAAGAGAATAAGGAATGAACGGCAGGTTTGGTGTCAATGAAAGTTTAAAAACATTCAGCCTCCGGTCGACCGAGTCCTTGCTGCTGTTGAAGGTAAAAATAAAACCCATCAGGGACACAAATGATCACGAAATGAAATTCTCTGGTCTTATTCCTGCAAAATGCTTCAGATGAAATATGAGCAGGTCGGTCCAACAACCGTCCTTTGACAACATGTCCTGGTTCAATCAGGGAATTGGATTTTCACTGCAGCACAAATTTCAGTTCCTCAAAAAAGAGATTACTTGAATTAAATGACACGACCTCAGATTTGCTCTCTTGATGCCGTCGTGCAGAATCAGAGGCAGCGGTGAATGTCAAGCATCTCTGATTTGAAAGATCACAAACTTCCACCTTTGGATGAAGGACACGCAGAGGCCGAATGAGGTTGGAGCGTCAACACATCGACACGACGAGCAAAACACCATCGGGCCATCATGTGATGTTGACGAGGATGAAGATGATGAAGATGATGGATCACTCTATTAATAGACCTGGCAGTAGTGACCACAGTGACCACAGTCACAAAGGAGAACAGCAGAGCCATGGATGAGAGGCCCCATTATGTCCAAATGAAGGAGTCAGCCGCTCTGTCAAGAGGGCACTTCACAAACAAACCTCATCTGACTGAGCCCGTCTTTATCTCTCCCCTTTGCCCGCCCGCTCCCCCCTGCGCTACCACCACCACTCTTTTCTGCTGAGTGGGTGTTTGGAGGAGTTGCGAAGGTCAGGGGAAAGACTCGGGGGACAGATGCGAGGAGGGAGCTCGGGGGTTTTGACCTCCGAGTGGCCTCGGCGGCCCGAGCTGGGCTGAGTCACAGAGACGGAGCGGACTCGCCGACCAAAAAAGAGGCCAGCGTTGTGGAGAGGCTGGGGACAAGTAGGCTGCAGGCCGGCTCTGACAAAAGAAGTTGTTGTGCTGAGGTGGCGAGGCACAATGGGACAGTTTGAGAGGAGGAGGTAAGGACAGCTCAATCCCCTCCATAAGCACCTTACTGTGAAAGCCTGCTTTGTCAGAAGACAGATAGACCGAGGAAATTAAGGGGATTTTCCTGTGTGTAGGAACTGGTGACATTGTGTGAGAGAGCAGGAAGAGATGTTTGTGTTGAACTTTTGAGTTGTGCTTTAAAATAAACTATTTTCCCTAATTCTTGTGGAAATAAAACGAAATGCCACAAGTTCAGCCTCCATTATTTATCACTGCACTGATAAGTAAATGATGTGGGAGACAATGGATAAAAATTTCCACTGCATGCAGATGTGGTCAGAAAAAATCCTACGCTCATGAACACTCCACCCTGAAAGATATACGTGCTCACACACACACACACACGCACGCACGCATGCTTTGCTTAATCTTACGGTAAACAGCTTCCTTCCACCCTCTGGCTTTGCCTTTCCCAGGAACGAGAGCAGGTAACACTCAGTTGGTTCTGGCGCTCGTCCATCTGAACCCGACTGTTAAAACAGAGGCTGTTGCCAAGCAGCTTGTCCTGCCCTGCAACTCTTTGAAAGCTTGCCCAAAAAAATATGCATAAAAAATAACAAACAACACACAATCCTAGAGCAGTTCCCCGGTGATAACTAGGACGTGTATATTTTTTTTACACACACACAAAAGCAGAACTCAATATCAGGAACTTCAGTGCTTGAGCATACCGAACAACTCTAAATCTAAACAGACTAAACAGAGATGTGACTAATCGAGATGTGACTAAGACGTCTGCAACTTTTTGCTTTTTTTTTTTTGCTTTTGCAAAAGCTGAAACCTGATAACTGAATAGATCAGCTCCTCGCCACATGTCGTTGTTTTAGAGCTGAATCTGGCCCAGAATTCACACCACTGCCGTTTTACGGTTGACGTGACGATTAGCAGAGATTGTTTCAGGACGAAAACATCATCACATATTAATGCACACATCGTGTTCACACATCTGTCTCCGGTTGGGTAACGTGAGTGTTTTTCTGTCCAACATTTGGCAGGATGGCACCGTGCCACCTCACGAGCCTTCCCGTAAACACTCACCACTCTGGACCCTGTGCTGTTGTGCTCTGCCAAAATGCCACTAGGACTGTGGTCAGCCTCCACCGCAGCGCTGAATAAAACCTAAACCCAAACAGAGCGGAGCAGCAGCAGGAACAGCTGCACGGAGAATAGAATTTATAAGGGAGGTGGCAAAGTGGAGGCACAACCCTGCCAGGAACTGTTGTTTTCCTCTGTTTGTCCATATTCCCATGGATACTGACAGAGTTAAAATAGTGGATACCAGAGAATTACCTGGGATGAAGTTAATTTAGATCGGAGCGTGAAGTCCCTCGAACATTCACGTCAAGAACATGGTGAAGGAGCGTTTTCTCCGCTCTGTAGCAGTTGTTGACTAACTTGTGTCCTAACAGCACCTTTCCCTTTAGGCCTAAACATGATAACAGGGTCCGTCTGAGTAAATATCTCCATATATGTTTTTTACAACACGTGCATGTTCCCAACAGAGAGAACGCGTTTGGAAACTTCACACAGCACACTTTATTGACTTTTACATCATCAATACTAGTTCACATGTTGTTTAAAAGATACGTGAATGTACTTGTTCTTTTCCAGCACAAACAATGTCCTCCTCAGGACCAAATACCTCATGGGATAGACAGACAGACAGACAGACAGATAGATGTCCACCACTGATCTTGACTAATCTGCTCATTTCATGAAAGACGAATGCGTCTCGATTTGTTCCATCATTCACGAACTCTCTGTTTTCTGTTCTGACCTCGTCTGCACTCGTCATCTGTAAACAAGAGGTGTGTGGTTGATGTGTCTCCTGGTTTAAACGGACATTGAACGTCCCCCCCTGACTTGTTTTGTCTGTGCAGGGACACAGGACACACAGCTGGAGGCGTTTGTTTTTATGTTGGTAAGTTTGAAGACAAAGGTTTACTTCTCCTCGACTGAAACAGGTGCACCCCTCCGTCCTCCGTCCTCCTTTGAGATTTAACCTCAGTTCCACCACTTGTGCATCAAAATGAAAAGTCATTTTCATGAAACGGGCCTCACGGATCAAAGGGATGAATTACTGAGTTAATTAACTGGGTTTGGCTTTCGCTGAACCAACTCTGCTCTATTTGCCTTCAGTGATCAAAGCAGCGGTACTGTAGGCAACATGCCCAGCATCAGCAGCACCTCGCAAATCTGTCAGGAAACTGGAGGAGTTTGTCCTGTAAGTGATCACAGGCTCTGCAGTGGTGTGTGTGTGTGTGTGTGTGTGTGTGTGTGTGTGTGTGTGTGTGTGTGTGTGTGTGTGTGTGTGTGTGTCAGTCCAGGTCACACTGGAGCATTAGTCACATCTTAATATTTATATCAACGATTTCAAAAATGAAAGCAGGACTGAATACAGGTCACCTCTTTATAACGAAGTCTCCATTGCTAAGCAGCACATTCTAAAGTCACTGTTTTAAAGTATGAAGGTAAGAATCTGCCCGACAAAAACTTTATTAGTATTATTATTATTGTTGTTGTTGTTGTTGTTAATATTAATATTATGTTGCAGTACGAACATACCAGGTACACGTGAATCGTTTTAAAGTGAAGAAGTAAACAGAGTAGGACAAACAAACTTTACTTTGAAGTATGTGATACTGTAAGTACTTTAAAAACACAATCGTTATTATTATTATCTCCCTTCGATTTATATTCATGTTTATCTTTACTAGTATGTTTATCTGATGAAGTAGAGTTTGTTTGTGTGAATGTAGGTTAATAGTTTTAAACACACACACACACACACACACACACACACACACACACACACACACACACACACACACACACACACACACACACCGAGCTGGAATGCTACTGGAATGAGGCCCCTGGTGGGCGTGTCTTCCCGGTTCTCCAGGAGAGGAACTGCTACGTCATCGTGGCCATATAAGGAATGCGGACTTCCTCCACAGGTTGCACGACAGTAAACAATCCGGTGTCCGAACAGTTTTCTTTAGACTCTAAAATAATATTATAATTCATCCTAAACTAACGAGTCCGGAGAAAGAAAACATCTGGATTCTCGGCGAATCCTCGCGCGTGAATTGAAAACAGACGAGCAGCAGCTCTGGTGTGATCTCACCTTCTCCAACAAACACTTATTCAACCCCGTGCGCGCGCAAATCCGTGCGTAAAAGAGCCCAATCTTTTCAATTCCAGCTGTCCTCCACGGTCCGTCCCCTCCTCTCTGCCCGGGCTGTGGTGCCTGCAGGCCCAGCTGACAGCAGCGTCTTCCCGGCATCCGCGTCACTCCACGTCGGGCCCACCGGGGCGTGGAGAGCGCGTGGCTCCGCCAATCAGCGCGCGGCTCCGGCCTGACTTGTGCACTTGCCTTTATAAAAAAGCACGCAGCGCTCCGCCTGAAACACACCTCAACACACACCGGGAGCGGCGCAGCACACTGGAGGAGTTCAGACCTAAAGTTCACAGAGGAAGACAAACTGACAGGAGACAACTGGAGGACACGTTTCCCCTGCGCACACTGAACCGAGCTGCTGGGATCGAACCTTGGACTTTCACTCTTTCTTTCTCCGGAGTGATTTTGATTTCGTTTCCATTGTGGGACACTGTTGACAGACGTTGCTGAGTTGGTGCATGCTCTCTGCTGACTCTGACATTTGTTGATTTATCCCAGAGACTGTGTTTCTAGAAGCAGCTGGTAAGCTTCAGCCCTTTTTCTCTCCCTACGACTTTATGTCTACAAAGATGGAACAGCCTTTTTATCATGACGACTCTTTTCTGTCGGCTTACGGCCACTCAGAAGCAGCCATGCACGACTATAAGCTGCTAAAGCAGAATATGAATTTGAACTTGACAGAGTCTTATCGCAGCCTGAAATCTTCCCAGCTGAGAGCCGAGGCAGACCCGTACCACGGGGCGCAGCAGGACGTGGGGTCCCTGAAGCTCGCCTCCCCGGAGCTAGAGAGGCTCATCATCCAGAACAGTAACGGTGTGATCACCACACCCACACCCGGCCAGTACTTCTACAACCGCGGCATCACCGATGAGCAGGAGGGCTTCGCTGAGGGGTTTGTGAAAGCCCTAGACGAGCTGCACCAGATGAACCAGATGCCTCCTCCCAACGTGTCCATCGGAGCCGGTGGAGTTACTGCGTGTTCAGCGGCGGCCTCTAGCGTCTTCGGCTCCGCTCTGCAGCCGGAGCCTCCGATCTACACAACACTGAACGCCTACTGCCCGAACACAAGCCTCTCTTCCGCATCCAGCTACCCCACAGCCACTATCAGCTACCTGCCGCCGCACCAGCACAGCCACCCGCAGTCCGCGACGCACGGCGTGCACCACTTCCAGCCCGCTCTCCCCGGCTCTGTGCTCCATCCGCAGCGGCTCGTCGCTCTGAAGGAGGAGCCGCAGACCGTGCCGGACCTCCTGAGCAGCGACGGCTCGCCCCCGATGTCTCCCATCGACCTGGAGACCCAGGAGCGGATCAAGGCGGAGCGCAAGAGGCTGAGGAACCGGCTGGCGGCCACCAAATGCCGGCGGCGCAAGCTGGAGCGCATCGCCCGGCTGGAGGAGAAGGTGAAAGGTTTGAAGAACGACAACGCGGGGCTCTCCAACACAGCGTCGGTGCTCCGGGACCAGGTCGCCCAGCTCAAACAGAAGGTCCTGACGCATGTGAGCAGCGGCTGTCAGCTGATGCTCACAAGCAAGATGGAGGCGTTTTGAACACCAGAGACTAAAATGTGACTGAGAAGTAAAAACACTGGAGTCATGTTCTGCATGAGCAGCACTGGATTACCGGCTGATGTGTTGTCAGCACCGGCTGCAGCACAGGGCCGGGGTGGGGGGCAATGTGTAGACAACTCTGTAGAGGCTATGTGGGGTGAAGAGACTGAATGAAATGGTACTTCCGGATGCTGGACACCGCTCAAGGGACCATTCAACCCTAGAAACCAGGGCAGCATCCAGACTGAGCAGACACTGAGCAACTAAGTGGCCCATAAGGGTTCACTAATGGTAGAAAATGGGAATGATATTTGTACTTTTGCAGCTGATGTTGTCAAGAAATGCTGCATTTATTCATTGTGTAAATTATTCTGTTTGTCTGGTTGATCCAGACAAACTTAAGACATCCAATGTTTACAATGTATTTTTTATTTGTCTTGTGTATTTAAGTAAAGTGTCTTCAAATGAGACTGAACATGTGACCTCGAGTGTTTGTTTGAATATATTTATATATAGACAGAGAAACTCTATAACACACATAAACAGCAGGCAAGCTGTGACAGCGCCGTGGTAACGATAACACAGTTAGAAACTCAAACACAGTATGGTTGCTGTGTTTTTACGCACACAGCGTGCCTGCGTAATACGTAGGCCTTTCCTAATTACGCACGGGCTTGTCCATATATGGGCATGTTGGTGAATACTTCGTCACAGGGGAGGAATTCTGGGAACCCCCGCCCAGGTTCAAGAGAGCTGGTGTCAGCTCAGTCGCACCCACCCCGCCCCCTTCTGTATCGATAAGGTCCGTGAGAGGGGAGACGGAATTTCCTCTTTCTTGCCGTATAGATCTCCAGGGTTCATCGGCCACACAGAGCAGAGCGAGGTTCAGGGACGTGGCTTCAACTCACCAGATGGTAATAAGAAGTAAACAGACCTACAACATTTAACATGAGGAGTTTGACATCTTTGAAATCACAGAACAGAACCAGCACTCTCCCTAAATCTCTCAGCCAGTCGGTGCCACTCACGCGTAAAAGCCATTTAGACGCATTTGATGTGTGTTGGTAAGATAAATAAACTGCACACGAGGGGAAGTGACAGTGGCTTCAGGAATGTCGGGGGCGTCTCAAGATGCCACGCCGACTTGGCACAGCACTAAGGCGTGAGTGGGCGTCCGGAGCGCGCGGGAGCATCTGTGTGGATGGATGGAGATGAGCGCGCTGCCAAGGACAACATTCTGGTTGGGACGCATCACCGGCCAACTATGTGCCGCACTAGGGGCTCAAAAGACGGTTATAGAAAGGGGGAAAGTCCCGCGTTTAAAGATGCGGATGAGTCATTAAGCGTCCGTGCTGTTACGCAGGGGTCAGTGGCCCCTGAACGCACGGAACAAAGGTAATAATGATAATATGAGGTGAGGAGGGGCGGTGGGTAAAGTAATAACTGGGCTTGAGAGTCGAGAGAAGGTAATTTAGCGCGTGAAGATCAGTGGACAGGGTTTATTGACCGTTGACCCAGAGGGAGGTTGTTGCTGGTCTCAGGGAAACTGGAGGAGGTTTTTCTGCCCTGTTGAAAAAAATACTAAAAACCTCTGACGTACAAGTAAACAACAGCAGGTCTGGAGTGAAGAAAAAAAAGAAAAACCGACCTCTCAGTAAAAACCACTTCAAAAGAGCGTGTGAGTGAGGGCTGCGGTTTGTTTGCGCGCACTCTCACTTCAAGCTGTTTTGGAGAGAAAGGTTTTCAACCTCCTGTCATCTGACGCGTATTTAAATCACTTGATTTCCATCAATAACAAGTCCCCTATCTTTTTTTTTTTTTTTGCCACGAACGTGGAAACTGATCCTCGTCCGCCCACGCAACGTCTCATTTACCAAGAAACCTATATTTCAGGGGATTTACATTCTGTTGAGGTCATTGTCTGTTTTTTTTTTTTTTGCTTTTTGCTTCTTTCAACAGTTTTCAAATAACCTTAATGTTTGTGATAAGCATCAGTTCACAGCTTCAAACACTTTTACACAAATCTGGGGCCCTGAACAGAATGTTCTATTTTTCAAAGGTTGAATTATTCATGAACGTTAATGATGTGTCTGCTAAATAAAAAACCACTAATCCTCACAAACATCACAGCTTGCAGCTTCTAATCAAAGACATACTTTGAAAAAATATCCCCACTGTCTCCATTTACGCACACAGCAGGCCTACGTATTATAATCCACACACACACACACACACACACACACTCCAGAAACAAGCCAATTGAAGCCATACTGGCTCTCAACACGCCTCGGCCCACAACCCACACTGAGTGTCTGTGGTAACATCTGTGATGTGAACACTGACGTATGAAGAGCTCTGGGTGGGTTTGATTTTCCTCCACCGGGCCCCCCTCCCCTCCCACACACACACACATACACTCTGAGGCCTGGCTCTGTCACTCACCCTCTCCCTCTCTCTCCGATCTTGTGTTATCTTCCACGAGGACCATGAATATTCCTCCCACCTTGCATCGGCCATCTGAGGTTCTTACAGAAGTTGGGCGGCAGGTTGCATCAGTCGTTCTCCGTGGGACCTATATAGCTTGAAGGGAGTGTGTTCCAGTCACACACACACACAAAAACCACACACATGAGGAAATCCACATGTTTTTCTGCTTCTTGATTATTAGATTTGGCAACAGCTTCATTAATCATCGGTGCCATGAATCGAATAGAGTTCACCAGCTGCTCCCATCACCGGTTCAACCAGTCAGGGCCTCACAGACGAGGCTTTCACAATAAAATAAGACCAAGCTGCGTCACTCTGAAGATGGGAAACTTATCATTGGGATTAAAGTTGATCTCTTATTGAAATGTGCTCATATTCTCATGTGTGCAGGTGTTTTCCTCACCACAGCAGAGCACAGGCCCAGGAAGCAGCCGCCTACAACAACAGTAAGAGGATTTCTGAAGGCGCACATCGTCATCTAGTGGAGTGAAACTGAAGCAGCAGCTTCAATCATCCACTGTAAACAGACTTAGCTCCAATCACCTCTGAAAGTTTGGCTTTTCTTCCTGTGATCCTGGTTGTTATGGTGATGATGATGTAATGGTGATTATTACTTCTAAAAGTGTTTTTATACGTCACATATTTTAAAAGGTCTAATTGAATGAAATGGGCTTTTGGCTTAAAATGAAATAACAGACAAATATTTCAGATCAAAGTTTGTCAGTAACTCGTCTGTCTTTGTTTTTATACAAAGGCCAGTTTTTGAAAAGTTGAATTTGACAAATGAATTTTACATTTTGCTCCAAACTTAAAAGAAATAAGAGGAGTTAAAGGGAGTGTTTAGAAACTAGAAGACAGGAAGCGTTCCGTACTATGAAGGTCAGATCTTGGTCTTGCTGTAACGGATCCATGTCTCATTTATGTCACAGTTTGTTTCAGATGTTATTCTTGTAAAATCAACTGTGTAGCGACGCCTGTGTGAAAATGCAGCCAAGAGGCCGAGCGGGCTCTTCACCGTGACGCGTCCAAAAGGACTCATGAGTCCAAATAAGTTTTTTTATGGCGTTTATTTAAATACACACTTAAAGTAAGATGTGACATTCAACAGAAAATATCTACTCTGATCACTGTCTATCACCTGGATGAACAACAAGCAACACAGGATGAATATTAAAAACACACCATTTGTTGTCAGTGGTGTTGTGGCATCAACATGATGTGTTGCTTTGTTTTTCCACCTGCAGGGGGCGCACACTGCTCCACTGTGATACTTCAGTCACTTCTAATGAGGTTTTAAATCCACATATTCCACTGTCTCCTGAACACTGATGACATGAACATTATTCTTATTGGACGGGTCTATTTCCTGGATTCCAATGGCCAGAAGGCCTTTGCTTTGAAAGTGGATGATAAAATCATATGTTGACGGTGTTGATATAAATTGTGCAGATACTTATTCAAATATAAGATCATTTGAATTCCTCCCTCACAGCAGAGGAGAGAGTGAGCGACAGCTGTGAGAACAGGAGCGTAAACACGTCAAGATGTATCAGTAAGTCGGGGACTGACACTGACGAGGGGACATTGGATGGACAGTGTCTGTTCCCATCATCGGAGGTGGACGACTCGTTTTCAGACACCAACACTGCAGATAATGTTCATTTAATGAGTTTTGAATGAGGAACAAGAACTTCACCTGCTGCGTCTCTTTCCAGAGGTTTGATGTTTGTGATTCACGATCCAGGGAAACACATTTCTGACCATCTCCCTTCTTTTCAAAATTCATCGTCCTTGATAGAAGATTTGAAAAAGCAGAAAGCAGCTGACTTCATCACCAAACCCATCATCTTCTTTGAAATCTCTTCTTAAAGCCCATTTTCACAGACACGTCTCTATTTGACATCTTTTCATTTATCTTTTCTATCTTTTATTGCTTTTGTTCTTTTTATTTATTTGAAGTCGTCTTCTTTGTCCTTTTTTTATTCGAATCCCTTTTGCCCGATGCTTCCTTCTTATTCCTTTATTCAATTGTTAATAATGTCCTGTGTCCGTCAAAGCACTTTTAAACAAAGGTGCTACATAAATCAAGTTATTGATATTATCATTATCACCACAGGTTGCATTGTGAACACATAGACACTTCTATATGTTAAATATCCTCCACTTTAAAATATACAGTTACATATAATAATAAGATAAAATCTATATTTATAAGCGGCTCAGTTTATCCATCAGACTAAAGGTGTCGGAGTCACATCCAGTTCAGGAGCGAGGCTTCGTCCTCCATCATCTGGATGAAAACAGGCTCGAGAGGCTCAGGGGGACATTTCGAAATTTTGTCTTTATTGAGAAAGATAAGCACAGAAACATCAATTTCATCAGGCTTCACCATTAATCACATGAATCAGGATCCTTTTTTTATTTATACAAAACATTTACATCTAACAGTGCCTCACTCTAGAAATACATGACGTGATTATAAAAGGAACATCCACCACCGTGCGCTGATGGTCCAAACCCCCCCTCCCCCCCTCAGGTACCAGGCGTATCATCCATTATCATCACCAGTCTCAGTTACATTCATCATTATATCACACACCTCGGTGCAGCATCACAACAGTAAGATCAGCGTTTAATTAACAAGTGATTCAAAGGTTTGAATGGAAATTGATAATAGATGATGAGGAGAAACGATTGGATGTTGAGTGGAGGGGCGGAGGGAGACTCTGTATGTGTGTGTGTGTGTGTGGGGGGGGGGGGGGGGGGTGAACTGAAGAAGAAGAGAAGGGATGAGGGAGGGGAGAGAGGATGAAAGGATGAGGGTATAGGGATGAAGAGATGCATGTAGGTGTGAGGGAAGGAGGATGAAGGGATGAGGGAATGAGGATGAGGGTAGGGATGAAGGATGAAGAGATGCATGTAGGGGTGAGGGAAGGAGGATGAAGGGATAAGGGAATGAGGATGAGGGTAGGGATGAAGGATGAAGAGATGCATGTAGGGGTGAGGGAATGAGGATAAGGGAATGAGGATGAGGGTAGGGATGAAGGAAGGAAGTTTCTCTTTCTTTTTCCTCTTTCTCCAGGGAGAGAAAAGGGTGAGTTGAAGAATCTGAGACAAGCTGGGCGTGACCGTTTGACCGGTCACATGGTGATTAGAGGCGTGGTGGAGGCGTGACCCTGAAGTTAACTGGTCAACTCTTCTCTAAAGCTCAGATTAAAGTCAGGTGACCTCGGACGGGAGCAGGGCGGAGACTTCTTCATGTCACAAACTCCCCTGGTTGACGAGCACGTGTTCAGCTCATGCAGAAATGTAGAATCTAAAGCACTGCAGCAAAACTCCACACAACTCAAACCACGATGTTGAGACACACAAAGAAAATAAAAGACTACGTTTGATTTAAAAAAAAAATCACGCTTGATACCGAGTCTCGTCACCGAAGTCAGAGCCCTTACAGAAACACGACAGTTGACTTTTTATTCTTTCTGTTGAAGTTGTTCAATAGAATTGGAGACGACGTGTTTATCCTCTGCCACATACAGAACTATTTAAAACCACAGAGATTATATGATCATGAGAACGGGAGCTCAGGTTCGTGTTGTAAGGTTAATTACAGGAGCGAGGTTACGACTCCATCTCAAGAGATTTCTGACATTAGGATCTAGAACGATTAAACCTAAACGTGTTCCCCTCTACCTCTGCTCTCTAAAAGCCACTGCCGCTCCCCTCCACGTCATCCACCGTCACCGAGCGTTTACGCAGCACGGAGTTCCCCTTCCTGCCGCCCCTGGCCTGCAGTGGCAGCTTGGTCTGGCAAGGGGCGCGGTACTGAGGCAGGCCCGTCTTGGTGGTGTCCAGCTCCTCCGGGTCGTCCCGCTGAGCCCTGAGGGCGGCGATCACGTCCTTGTCTGATGGACTGAGGGTCAGGCAGCCGCAGGGGCGACCGCCGTCCCCCTCCACTCCCACGTCCTCTGGATCATCCTCCACCGTCATGAAGGCATCACCCCACAGGCTCTCGCAGAGATCCCTGCCGTGCTGGTACATCTACACACACACAATTTTTATGTTTATGAAATATGATCCTTTAGTATTACCTCATCATCAACAGTATTTTTTAAATGGAATGGAAATATAGATTCTTTGCAGGAGACGATCATTTCTGCATCAAGTTATCAGGAGCAGCAAGATTTAAAAACATTCAGGATATCAGGTACATTCAGATTTCACAGGTTAAAACTTCAGAACATTTCAGTGATCAGTTCGTGACGAGCCTCCGTCGTGCAGTGATGCAACACTATCTATAAGTTCATCATCTGATTTAACTGCATAAATCAAAGCTGCCGCTCGTGTCAGTCTCCTCGAATTCAACCCAGCGTCCCCACATTTCACACGCCCAAGTAACACACATATACCTGGACTGATGCTGAGTGACTGTAGTGGCAGTGACAAGAGTTTCAGGAGTTTCTTTAAATGACTCATCACATGTGATCTGTCACATTCATGTCGTTCGGCCTCTTGTTGCTTGTGAACAAGATACGACCCTGAAACGGATCCAAACCCCTTTACATACAGTCTATGATCCAAACTAATGGGAAAGGTCACCTCCAGCACCTCCGGTGTTCCCGTCTCACAGTAAAGACACTCTGAGGGAGAAACTTCAATTAGTGCTGAGATCGGCTTCATGAACTCTCCTCTCTAATGAGACACACACGAGGATTATTGCATTACGCTGCAGAAACACATCACAATTCAACATTTAAGCTGTTAAACTGTAAATAGGCCTCGACTCAGCTGGGAATGCTAATTAGTGAAGTTTCAGTGAGACACACACACACACACACACACACACTGTGCTTTTCTGGGTGTAAGCCTCGTTCTGTCCCTCCGGTGTCTGTCTCAGTCATTAGGATGTTCTGCAAAGCTCCTGCTATAGCTCACCAAACTTCCACGATACACCCCCCTCCCACACACACACACACACACACACACTGCATTTTCCGTCTCTCTTGCTTATTGCCGCACTTGCTGTTTGTGTATCGCTCTTAGTCTCTCTCTGTAGCTCGCCCCCACCGCTACGCCTGCTTCCGCTCATCCTCCTGTCTGTCGTGGGGATTAAGCCTGAGTCACACAGGGAGCTCAGAGAAGAAGAAGCTGTAATATATTTACAGGCTTGGAAGGACAAAGAGGATGAGTGCAATTTCTCTTCGCTGCATACACACCGTCTGTCTGGAGGCTCACACACACACACACACACACACACACACACACACACACCCACACAAACAAACAACACACTTGTTTTTTGTCTCCATAAAGACTTGTCCTCATAATGGGACTGTGTAAATAGATTTATGTCCCCAAAACATGAGGAAAACTTGGACCACATGCACGCACGCACACACACACACACACACACACATGCACACACAAATGCATGCACGCACACACACACACACAGACACTCCTCCCCCTGGCAGACATGATTTGCTGCCAGATCTAATTCAGTACAACAACAAGTGGCTTTAGACGACATGGTGCGATCCAATAAGTGTGATAGAGAAATTTCCCGGGGGCAGAGTTCTCGTCCCACCCAGTTCTCTCTCTCCCCCCCTCTCTCTGAGTAATATGACATCACACCTGGTGTACAGAGGGACGCCGAGAATAGGAGGTCGAGGTAAACACTTTAATCTTTTACAGCTTATAGCAATGATCTGCTGCAGTTACTCTCTTGGCCAAGGGTCAACTATTTATACGCAACAGAAGAAAGTAAATTATTTTCCTGGTTTGAGAAAATCTCCTGCATCATTTTACAGATTATTTTAAAAAAAAAATTACTTTCTTAGTAGTAGTATATAGCAGGTAGTACAAGCAGAACATAGATAGGTACTGATACTAGGACAACTATGTAAATACAATGCTAGAAGACAATATATTGGGCTGTAAAAGGGAAACAACTTATTTAAGGGTTACTTATTAATTCATCCAAAAACACATAAAGAAATATTACTCTGTGTTTTTCTTCCCGTTTAACAATCGGTATGTACCTGGTACGCAATACCAGTACGTAATACCTGGTACGAAATATATGTATTGCACTGTAATTGGCAGTGACTTCATGTGACCATTTCGCCTTCCTGTGACCATTAACCACTGGTTCTGATGCTGTGTGTGTTTTGGTGCCAGCGCCTGGCACAGACGTGGCCGCTCTTTGCAGATGTAACCTCATTCCCACAAAACCAGGAGCTCAACGAGTCTAACGCTGAGAGAAATCAGACCTTGGCTCACAAATAATGTTACCGACGAGTACAAAGAGAGAGTGAGACATGGAGTGCCAGAGGGATTTTTGCATGCTGTGTGTGTGTGTTTGTGTGTGTGTGTGTGTGTGTTTGTGTGTGTGCCTTTAAATATATTCACTTGTTTCTATGCAAATTAATATCTTCTGCATTCAGCATTTACAAATCCTCTCTGCATCTCGTTTTATTTATTCCACACACACACACACACACACACACCAATGTTTTGTTTCCATCAATATCCTTTTTATTTCCATCCCCTCTTGTTAATCACTTTCATTCTGCTCTTTTTAATCTTGTTTATTTTGTTTAAAATTAGCTTCAATCTCTGATTTTAAATTCTTTTAATTTTGTGACGTTGTTAATGTTGTAAAGCACCTTGAATCTAGCTCTGTATGAAATGTGCTTTCCAAATAAAACACTAAAGATTCTGCAAAAGGTTTAATGAGGATTGTTTCTTCTAAATCACAGTGACACTCCGGAGTTAATCATTTGAAAGCCTTGCACATCATCTTTAAATGCACGGTTGTGAGAGGTTTTAATGTGATGCTGTGTCCGTGTATATGTTCTGTGCAGCTCGTCTCAGCCGCGTTGAGCCACCGTGAAATCTCCCATCTCTGCCGGCTGAGGAGAAAACAAAATGAAGCTTCACTGCCGTGACCTCCAAAATGTTGCAAGAGGCGGGCGCTTGTTTGCAGAAGCTCTGAGAGGATATATGTATATATATATATATATAAATATGTGTGTGTGTGTATATATATATATATATATATATATATATATATATGTGCTGCTGTGATTCATTTGTTTTATATTCTGGGAACGTTTGAAAAGCTCAGTTGGAAAGCTACTTAAATCTGTTGGAGCTTATTTTGTGCCATTAGTGTCTCTGCATTTGTATGATAGACAGATAGATAGATAGATAGATAGATAGATAGATAGATAGATAGATAGATAGATAGATAGATAGATAGAGAGATAGATAGATAGATAGATAGATAGATAGATAGATAGATAGATAGAGGGATAGATGGATGTTGGGCTCAGCTGTTCTCCAGCCCCTCGGTCACTCTGTCTCTTTTTAAATCACACAGCTGACTCCTGTCCACTGATGCAAGACCGAGACCTTTTCATGCTTCAGCCTCAGCACTGCTGTTAACCCTTCGCTTACCTCACACTCCCTCGACCACCGACACTCAGACTCCGCGGTGACACAGTGTGTCCGACCTCGTGACTGAAACACGCAGCTCAGAGGTCACGATCGATTGGATTCAAAGCTCGACGCCTCCTGTGAAGCTCTTTTGAGCGACATGTGAAGAGGAGAAGTGACGATGACAAAGGATCACAGCCGCACCAGCCTACCTGCTGATACTGAACACAGGACCCGGTGCAGTTCTGTCCCCGGGGGTCTCTGGCCCAGTTACGAGCGCACGTCAAGTCCATCCTGCAGGCGTCAAACCTGGAGAGAGGTAGAGCTACGTCAAATAAATCAAATGATCCTTCAGCTGAATGTTTACTCAGGAAATTCATGACGTATATAATTACTTCTCTTTCTTGTTACAGTTACTACACTTTCATCTTAAACAGTTGAGATATAACGTCGTTGTCTTCAAAAGTAAAACAACAATGTTCGTTTTGTAGCAATTTCGCAGCAGATAAACCAGGTAGGATGAACGCAAAGTTTTTCGAATGTCCCATTGACTGTTTTTTCAAAAACGATGAACGCTGACTTCTGATGTAGATTCATATGGAAGCAGCTCGTACACGTGTGTTATTCACAATGTAGGAAAGGAAAGATAAAACAGAGGTGGAACACTTCGTCTCTCTGTCTGAGTTGAACTACACTCGTCTATTTAACATCACAGCAACACGAGCACTCACTCAACCACTGTTACACATATTTGTTGCCTCCTTCGTGAGAAAAGACTCTGGCCTAAGCTCGATGGATGCAACCTTGGTTTTTATCTGCGTCGTACAGTTTTATGCTGTTTATTGGACACTCTGTCTCAGCACGAATGACACCGAGCGCTGTCGACACAAAGACTCTACGTCCTTACGGGCGGAGGGGGGACAGATAAAATGATTTTGATTTAGCTTTGCTCAGGCAGGGTGTTTGTCAGCCTCACCAATCACGACAGAAGCTGTGGCAGAGCGGCACGGCCTGGATGTACGAGCGGCGGTGGGGGTGAGGCCAGCGGGCGGCATCGGGGGAGCAGCGGTAAAAGCAGGACACTCGCTTCAGGAAACCTTCGCACCTGAGGGAAGAGAGAGGGCGACAGGTTAGAGTGACGTTTAAACATCTGTTGACCGGGAGAGAAACAACCCCCCCCACAGGCAGCGAGGCCGATCACACAGGTAAACAAATGTTTTAACAACACAGTCTCTGGCCTCTAGATATCAGCTGTTGAAGATGGACGACATGACATCTCCCACAAAAGTGAAGCCGAAGTGTCTTGATCACCCCCTGGTGGCCGGCTGCAGAGTAGGTCATAAACCCCACCTCCGTGTTAGCAGAGGGGACGTGGACCAAAGTCAAAAGTCAAATAAAAGATGGTTTCTGTGATTTGAGGTATTTCTTTTTCACAGTGTTGAGTTTGTTTTCAATTAGTTATTCAATGCTAATGAAACGGGGTGAAACATCATGATTGACAGCTGAGACTGACTCGTAATTGGCCAAGCCTATGTATAGACAGGGCCTCGCTATAAGGCTCCACCCCCCCATTGCTGCAGCTCAGACTCTTCATGGCAGCGTCTGTATCCAGGATATATTTAAGATTCATTTCTGGACTATGGGATGAGTCGTCCTTCTTTCTATACAGTATTTACACATACAACAACAATATCAGTGTTTTTGTTCTCCACCAATTAAACGTTTCAGTATCATGATTTAATCACAAGCTTTCTTTTTGCTGAAAACTGCTGCAGCTAATGAAACAAGACCAGAAAGTAAATCGTTTAGTCACAATGAACCGTACGCTGCATTTATAAAATATGTACAAGCACATGAGGTGAACATTGAAGAGTCTGGATCAACTCGGTGAGACTCACTCGGAGCTCAGGGGTCCACACTTGTCCCAGGGATCGTTCTCGTTGCCGGTGGAGGGAGCGTGGGCGATGTCCTGGATGTTTTCTTCGGTGCAGCAGCTGTCTGTCGGCGGCGAGGACAGAGGAAACTTTTCAACCAGCTCTGACTCGTTTCTGTTGATGTGTTTTTCACCATTGCACGTGCAGCGTCACTTACTGTCAGCGTACAGGGCACAGTCCCTCAGGTGTGGCTCCGGGCTGGGCGAGGCCTTGTGTTTGCCGTCTTGAAGACATGTCCCCTCGGAGTGGGCTCCACCAATCAGAGCAGCCGCCAAATACACGCTGACCAATAACAGAGGGCGAGAGGTGACTTCCATCTCTGCAGAGTCTGGGGAGGAGTTCAGCACATTGGACAGCGGCACAATACAAACACAATACACACTCACTAATACACACACAATGTGATGAACACAAATCAGCCCCTATAGACACACACACACACACACACACACACACACACACACACACACACACCCACACACACACACACACACTCACACAGTCCCAGTGGTTCTCATGCCTCCTGTCATTAGTGGAGACAGTGAGTCGTCCAGCTCCGGCTGTTGCTCTCTGTGTGGTGACCCCGCAGACCGGGTGAGTCTAATTAGTTGGGACTGAGGCAGCGAGCTGAGATGGACGACATGCGTAGTTGTTTAATCTGACGGGCGACTGTCTGATCTGTTGGACGCGACCGTGTGGCCCTGGGCAGGTGCCAGCGTGGCCGGGATCTTACACAACGAGCCGAGCGAAGACACCTAAAACAACTTGTGTCTTCACTAATCATGAGTTTACTCTCACTTCCTCTTTTAAATGTTTACATCAGCAGATTATAAACAACACAAAACAGATACAAACTGCACACGACTGCGTCACTGTCATCGAATCGTGTAGCCTATAAAATGAATGCGAGGCCACAGGTGAAAACTTATTGCAGCTTAACTCTCATCAAGAGATGGAGTAAAGTAAAAAGCCAAAGCTCACATCACATACATTTTACTCAAAGATGGTCATTTTATTTCTTCATCACACTGAGAAGTTTGGTTTTACTTAATTATTTGATGCTATAAAACTCGTGACTGGTCGAGAGCTTGTTTAGACACGGACCTCGAAACCGACGCTCCATCGCTGATCAAGTTGTCCAGGTTTTTTCAACTATATTTTACTTTAACAATATTAAGTTGACTTTAAAAAGGAATGTGATTAATGCAGATTAATTCCTATCGCTAAAATGCTGCACAAAAAATAGAATTCACAACATGTTAGAAATAAAATGCATTTTTTTCCAAGGCTACACGCGTTTCGACATTAAAGGACAAAACCTGCTTTGGCAAAATGTGATTTAATCCATAGTTTGACCTGAAAAGAGTCAAGATCCAAGTGGAATCAGATTCTTTTGAGACCTCGTGAAAGACTTTACTGAGGTTTTAAATCAACCAATCAGAATTAGATCATTCTCAGAAGAGAAAAGATTCAAACAGATAAAAAATCACAAAGTTGTCACATACACGTCCTCGCTGAAAGCCCCTCTGTTGTGATGATGTCAGTCAGTGTCAGTGGGATCAGCTGTTTCCTGTCTTCTATCTGAGCAGCCGACGTTTGATCGTCAGTGTTTTTATTTACCTGTCACTGCAGAAGAAGATGCTCCGTCCTGATCAGTCTCCTCTTTGGTGAGTGACTGTTTTTCTCTCCGGCGTGTTGCTGTGAATCCTCAGTGCTCCAGTCTCCTCCTCTCCTCCTCTCTCCCTCCCTCTCTCTCGCTCTCTCTCCCTCTCTCTCTCTCTCTCTCTGTGTGTGTGTGTGTGCTGGCTGTGATCTCTGCTGCCCGGGGGCCGCTGCTCACTACTTTGTCACCGGTTTATCTGAAGGACATTTCACTCCCCACCACCAGGCAACTCAGCCCTCCCTCTGCCCCCACTCTGCCCCATGCTGGGAAGTCCTCTCTCTCTCTCCCTCTCTCTCTCCCTCTTTTGCACACACACACACACACATAGAAAGAGGCCTGTCTCCCTCCTTGTTAATCTCTCAATGAGATGTTTACCAAATCCTCCTTGGTGACAGCTTTCCCTTCCACTAGTCCGAGCACTAATAACACACCGCCGACAGAAACACTGAGAAAACACGTTGCACACATCTAAAGGCCTGAACTCCAGGAGCTCATGCGGGATGTGTTGCCCTTGACTTGAGAGGCTGGTTCACAGGTGGTGCTGAGTCACACCTGTCCTCTCTCTCTCTCTCTCTCTCTCTCTCTCTCTCTCTCGCTCACTGAGGTCAGGGCTTTTTGCCAGACGACAGGGTCAGAGCAGGATATAGCTGAGCTATAAAACTGCTGAGGACACATCTCTGTGGAACAAAACACCTCAAACAGCCCCACCGAGAAGCTGCTGCACGGTGCACAGCCAGAGTTTTCTGGATGCGGTGTTTATCTTGTCGCCTGTGTCCAGAGACGACATGTGGGTCACATGTGCACTGTCGCCATTGACGCTACCAAAAGGTGTAAACCCTTAAAGCATGTGATCAGCTCTCGGCAGCCGTGAAGTCTGAATGAGGTTAAATTGGCATGTGAGAGCGAGCGGTGAGTTTTTCCACCATGTGTGTATTATTGCGAACACACAAGCTTTTAATCTCACCTCCTCTCGGACCTGGTGGGCCAACCTAATCCCTGGCTCTCTCTCTCTCTCTCTCTCTCTCTCTCTCTCTCTCTCTCTCTCTCTCAAGGCACTTGGCCACAGAGGAACAGATGGAGAGCGTCTTGTGGCCTAGATACATTTGCCTAAAACCAAGACTGTGAAATTGGTGACATGCCGTAGACATGATTGGTTCTGGCGATGGAGCCGTGCAGGGACAGGAAAGGAGCAGACACATTGGCCATGCATCGCACAAACACGCGGACTGAGTGCGGATGAAATGGCCCCTCGGCGCAGATCGATGCCGCATGAGCTCCGAGGGAGGAAATGAGTGTTTCATAACTGCAGAGGGTCTTCACCACAGAGCACTTTATTTCTGGGGGTGAGAGCAGAGGAGTGAGAGGCAGACAAACAGCTCTCCTCCTGGTAATTAGAGGAGGAATAACGATATCCTTTGTGCAAGAGCTATTCAGGGAACAGAGAGAGGGAGGACAAAGCGGGCCGTCCCTGCTCTCTGTGTACCCTTGTTGTCGTTCTCATTTAACAGGGTTGGGTCACTGCCTGCATTCGGGCCTTACAGGCTGGCCCTCGGCTGGCAAACACTGTCACCCATCCTTGTCGACTCACTCAATGACAAACATTCATTTCCGCCATTTAGAGCTCCTTTGATTTGTGCCACTGACCTATTTCTCCAGGATGGCAGAGTCAGCGTTGCATGAAGTGTGGAAATAAAAGGTGAGAAGTGGAGAGCGTGTTTGAAAACTCTTCAGGGAGACAAGATGCGTCGTGTAGAGGCATTCCCGACTCAGAGCGCGTGTACGTCCCGAAAACACAAACAGGATTAGAAACTGTGACGCTCATCTCACCAACACCAACATTTAGAAAAAGCACCAAACTGACAGGGTGCATGAAAAAAACAATAGAATCAGCTCGAAGTCACACACGAGATAATTAAAGGAATAAATGGTTGAAATGTTTAAAAAGATGCTCAAACACTAGAATCAATCTCAGAAGAGCACAAACCTCCACTTATGAAATGTGAAGAAGTACTATGATCTGGATCTGCATTAAAACTCAAAGGCTTCTTCTGAGACTCAAACATCATCCTTCAAGTTTCGTGGAAATCGGTTCAGTTGTTATTGCGTAATCTTGTTCACAAAGAAACAAGCTACCAACAAACGGACCGAGGTGAAAACATAACCTTCTTGGCCGAGGTCATTAAAAAAAGTTCACTGAGCTGATTCATGTTCATGGTTGAGATGTTTAAAAGTAATAGATTAACAATTGAAATGTTAGATAAACGTATTGGATTAATAGTTGTATAAAGATAATGGATTAGAAGCTAAAATGTTAGCGAGGAGTAAAGGATGAATGTTTAAAATGATGCAGTGACACTTTGCTATGACTTGCAGACGTAAACATATGGTGTCAAAAGATCTGACATGTACCGAGGTGCAACGAGATCTTAAAACAATTTATAAAAGTTACCAGAAGCCAGTAAAGAGAAGTAACGTGCTTTCTTTTATCATCCATTCATTCAGCGAGAAGTCTGGCTGCTGCGACTCTGTCGACTCTCAGGCAGGTGAGGAGAGAAATACAACAACACAAACGGGAGGAAATCAAAAGTTTCTTCTGGATGAAAACATGCTGATCTTCCAAAAATCCACGTTAGTTTAATTAACAGCGTTAAATAAGAACTTATCTGGACACTGCCAATGTTTATGGGACTTCTGCTCTGACAGACATGGTTCTGGTTATTTTATTTTTGTTGTGTATTTGGTCTCTGTCAGCTGTAGTTTATCTCACCTCCCAACATTTAGCTGTGAAAAGAGAGCTGCTCTCAGGAAAAGGTCAAATCCAGTGACCTTTAAATTGGCACAAATGTCACTGGTCAAATACCAAATGTTTGTTGTTGCTAATTATGTTTTTTGCTCGGAAGAAAGTTCCAAATGTCACCAGGAGTCTGAGGCTTGTAGTTTGATAAGAATGTACAAAATTCCTTCATTACTTTCATGTTTAAATCTTTATTTTCTGTTGTTTTGTTCCTTTTTGTCCAAATGCACACGGAGGTTAGTTAACAGATCAGATGAGATCAATAAATTCAGTTTACAATCGTCTCACAGACACAAATTAATCAAACACACATGATCTCCAACCAACAGTCGAACAGGTCAACACTTTAAAATGACGTGAAATAAAATCTGAACTGTTCCATCTCCAGTCAGTCTCAGCAGTGTCTCTTCTTCACTGAGCCTGTGGTTGTTCAGAGAAGTTGTCTGAGTTCTCCCTCCTGTGGTCACACGGCAGCACTGCGTGTCTTTTCATTGTTATTCCTTCACGATCAAGACTTTACTTCAGAGCAGGAACCAGATTTAATCATTTTTCTTCTTGACGAGTCTTGACTCATCTCGTCCAGATTCTCCATCCAGCATGAAGTTGAAACGACAGATTTTGAAATCAAACCGTTCTAATCTGGATTTTCCTCGAGGCCGTTGATGTTCCTAGTTTCCATTTGGTCGTAGTCTTCGCTCCTGGTTGTTTTTCCCCATGTTCATCGTCAGGGTGGTGACGGCGTAGGTCGACAAAATCATGATGGTGCTCCCCACAAACTGCGACGAGGCCCCCGGCTTCCCGACAAACCTCCACCCTCTCCTCTGCAAGTGAGCATCTGCTGCCTCCACCGATTGAGAGACGCGCTCCATGTCTGCAGCTCCTTTGACTCCTGGAGGTGCTGATGTCAGTGTTTCTCTCAGGAGGAACTGTGACTGTGTGGAAGCTCAGAACAGCTGTGAACCTTTCTCCTCCAAACAGGAGGACTCTTTATCTGCTCGGCCTTGTTTCGCTCACGTCAAATCCCCGGAGTCAGCTGGGCGCCAAAGTACGTCAACAACACCTGTGTGAGGCAGAAAGAACCAGGCCTCGTGTCCCTGTGTGTGCAGGAGCGCAGGTACCAGTCAAATATAGAAGGAGCAGCCTGACCTCAGCTGTATTTCAGGTCCAAGGTCAGCGGCAAGTATTATTATTATTATTAACACCACTTCCTCTGAACATCAACGTGAACCTCACTGTGTTTTCATCTAGAGTTAAAACTTCTGGAGGTTATTTTAAGACGAGATATGAAAATGGTATCATCACTCTGAATGAGTCAGTTTACTCTCAAAGTATGTCAGGCTCCTCCTAAATACCCAGGCTGCACTGCGTTTCCTTCACTGTGTCTGGGTCTCAGCTGATAGGACCCAAAGCTCGACTGGTGAACAGGTATTTAAGAAAAAAAAAGGTGAGGTGATCACTGCAAGGAAATGAGTTTTCTTCATTTGCAGTGCGTTGAGCTGTCCCTGTTGTTGGTCACACCTCATTTCCTCCAGCTCCCGTAAGAAGGTAGGAAAAAAAACCTTCATTAGTGGACGAGCCTGTGAGTCATGATCACACTGACATTTTGACTCTAATGAGGCGACGTGGAGACACAAACAAGAGACAGATCTGGACCGTTGAGCCTCGTGGCTGCAGCTCCGGGCTGATACATCACAGGCCTCCAGACAGATTCATGTTTGCATCACCAGCACCGGCTCCGCAGCTGCAGATGGATGACGGAGGAAAGTCCGGACAAGCAGGTGTGTCTGTCCCATAGCTCTGCTTCTGAAATGACTCGTCTGACAGCAGATCAATAAAAGACGACCGTGGACAAAAGAAGACAAAAGACCCCACATTCAACACGCTGAGCTTTTTGTCAGTGAAGGTTCATGCGGTTTATCTCTTCTCTTCCTCCAGACACTGGAAACATTTGCATCAATTTAATCGTGCATTATAAAAATAAAGAGAAGTTCAGACTTTTGCTGATGCAGCGGAAAGTGCAGCTGAAACTAAATCTACTTATGTAAAGTACAGATACATGAAAAATGTTCTTGTGATGATGTAAATTTTTCAAATGTGTCAAAGGTCAAGTTCACAGCATGGGCTCGTTTACATCTTAGATAAATGTACAATTGAAATTCTATTACTTAGAACGTAATAGAATTTCAACTGTACTTGTTTTTTTGTGACATGTGTTGTCTTCTGTCTGTCAATGTGCATTTGTTCGTCTGTGTATTTTGAATCCTCTTACTGCGTCCACAGTCTGTGACACAGTGTGCGGAGGGTTTAAGGACGTCCTGCAGGGCCGGGGCCGCTCGGCTGCCAGCAGGACTGGGCCTGTTTTTAGACTCGGGCATGGGCGGCCATCATGATTACCTCTAATGCTTCTGTCTGGCCGTCTGATCAGTGACGTCAGTCCGTGGGCGAGTGTAATTGAACACCGGGGCACAAAGACAGTACACAGGAACAGACAGAGTGAGACAGAAAACAGGAAGGAGAAATGTTTATCTACACGTACATAAGTAAAGTATGCACATGTTGAAAATACATTTAGATTTAGATTTAATATTTAAATGCACAACATGTAGATTTAACTTTTAATGTTTAGATTTGACGTTTAACATTTAGTTATAACAATAACATTTAAAGGTTCAGTGTGTAGAATTTTGTGATATCTACTGTTAAGAAACTATGGCAGACTTTAATTGTCATAAAAACTCAAAAGGTGTTTAGTT